>NW_017617471.1:13572578-14110078 GCF_001879475.1 Ipomoea nil
ATATTTATGTTTTGTTAATTTTATAATTTCATTTCTTTAATTATATATCATATTTTATTAATTATAATTTAATGAAATTGTCACAAATATTTCTATGAAAGAAATCATATATTTCTCAATTTCATTAATTATATTAATTATAATTACCAAATATTGTGGCAATTACCATAATAATTTCATTAATTATAACATTTGTTCTCTTCTAATATTTAAATACATTACCATAAAATTATCACAATAATAACACAAAAGAAGGAAAGAAAAATTATGAGAATAATCTATATCTATATATAATTAAAAGTAAAATCCTCCTAGCCAAGTTTTCCTCCCAAAATTTAAGGGCATTTATGTAATATCATCCATATATATATATATATATATATATATATATATATATATATATATGTATATATATATATATATATATATATATATATATATATATATATATATATATATATATATATATACATATATATATATATATATATATATATATATATATATATATATATATATATATATATATATATATATATATATATATATATATATATACATATATATATATATATATATATATATATATATATTGATAAGTGCATAATTGTTCATATTTATACCCCATGTCTACCCCATATTTAACCTTGTTTTGCTTATGAAGTGTCACAATGTTGTTCAAAATGATCTTTATTTTACTCATTTGATCCATTATGCACAATTCATTATCTTTGAGTAGAAATGAAGAATTTTAGATCATGTTGGATGCATTTGGAGTCAAGGGGAGCCAATGTGAAGCTAAGGAGATGGATGCAACACTTCCAAAGGAGCCAAAGAGTGACGTTTCCAATGGTGTTGATCATATGGACAAATTAAGCCAAGGCAAAAGTGGAACAAGTGTCAACAAGCTGAAATTCTCGCGTGAATTGGACACTGTTCTGTTTTCGGGGAATATCTCGGTCTAGAAATATCCAAATTATGTTATTCTTATTCCATTGGAAAGAAGACTCAAAGAACTACAACTCATATTCAGACATCAAAGCCTAAAAAGGAAGCCACAGGGTTCAAAATTGTCCTTGAAGTTGAAGTTCCAAACTTAGAATCCAAAACTGACCACTGTTTGGTTTTTGGACCATATCTCGGCCTAGAAATGTCTAAATGAAGTGATTCTTGCGCCATTTGAAAGAACACTCGAAGGGCTACAACTTTCATGAGACCATAATTCCAAAATCTGACGTTTTGAAGGCCAAAAGACACGGCCAAATGCACGGCCGTGTCAGTGGCCGTGTATTTTCTGTGCATTTCAGTAGCTACTGCTGTTTTGGACACGGCCAGGGACATGGCCATGTCTCTGGCCGTGTCACCTCTGCTGCAACTTTTTATAAACTCCGTTTTTTGTCATTTTTACTTGGTTTTGACTCTTGTTAGAACCCTAGACATTCTCTACTCATTTCCTTCATATTTTTAGGTTATATTAGGCTTAGATTTATGTTTCTTAACACTTTTGAAGCTTGTAATCTTAGATTTGAAGCTTGGATTCCAACATTTGAAGATTGTTCTTCCATTTTCAATACATAAGTTCTTCTTCCTTTTATCTCTTTATTTTGTAAGATTTATGTTTCATGCTTATGTTTTTGTGTTCTTTATGTTATTTAATCATGATTAATTAGTTTTTGGACTTGAGTTAGGGTTGTATTATCTATCTTGATGCTTGATTTGTGATTATTGCAAAAAAGGGGAAGAACACTACCTAGGGTTCATGTGTTTATGAAGGTGTTGTGTTTATATCTTGTTAATGTTTGATGTACACATTCATTAGCTTGTTTTTGGAGGATTCCTTGCCTCAACGAGAGTTGGGTGATGAATCCAAGCCACCCCTTGCATAGACCCGATTTCTTCCTACGAAAATAGGGGAAATTGGGGGCTTCAGATGCTTTGTGTGCTTGATGGACTTGGAATTGATTCACCACGAAAGTGGGGCAATTCCTTGTCCTAATCCTTGTTTATTAATCATGAGAATGGTTCGTAGACTAGGATACCTTTGTGCATTCCCGATTGACTCCTTGGTTACTTGTTCTCCCTAATCTCATAGGTTGTTAAAGCATCTAGATGATTATGCTCCCTAGCTTGAGTCCTATTTCTTTATTTCGTATTTATCTCTTATTCGTATGTGTTTTTGGTATTTTGTTTAGTTACCGTTGTCTCATCCTTGTTATAGTTTGCTTAGCTTTTTGTTGATTTCCTTATGCTAGTGCCTAGTTTCTTGCGATTGCATATTGCGTGCCATATCCCCCAATCCCCTGAGGACGACATAACACACCCGAGCTCACATCTTATTTTTGCTACAATCATATATATATATATATATATATATATATATATATATATATATATATATATATATATATATATATATATATATATATATATATATATATAATTGCATATTGAACATATATGCATATTTCGTGTTTATATAGTATATTTTTTGGTATCAAACATTTGAATGACATGTTGTAATTTGAATGGTAATATACAAGGGGAAATGGTAATATACGGGGAAAAATGTCAACATACAAATGGTAATTCTTTAATTACTATACTAATTTTAATGATAATTGACTAATTAATTACTATATTTCACGATGAGTCAACCTGGTCATGCCCATTCTTTTTCTAGAAACATACAAATGAAATAGTCAATTATTAAAATTGTTTTTGATTTCATTTTTAATTTTTGTCTAAATTTAAAGATATATTTTCGGGGATTATAACATTTTTTGTTTTAATTGAAAATTGGAAAGTTTTACCTTTCTTGAGATCTCTTACCATTTTATAATTTCAATATTGTGCCATTTTGAACTCATCCATGGTGTATAAATACACTCTATATGACCATACACAATCCATTGAGGAGACATTTGTACTCAAGAGTAAACTTCTTCTTAAACTAAATTCGGTTGTCAAGAAAATCTCCATTTTCATTCATAATGATATTCCTATTTATGAGTCTCTCATCAACGTTCGATACATCAATGATGACTGGATTTCTGGGTCTTCCATTGTTCCCTTTGATCCTTATGATTGTGCCATTGCCAGCATTTTTTTTATTTGCGTTCAGTACAACGTGAATTTTTTGGGAGGTTTCTCTAATTAAATATAGTTTCAATGGCTCCCACACACATCATTTATTTACACAACCTGAAATGGCTCCCAAGGAGAAGGGGACTGCTATGAAACTGCATGACATTCGGGTGGAGCAAGTGCATTTTAGGGGTTCAATTACTTTGTGATTAAAAGTAATTTTTGGTTAAAATTTTTATTTCCTTTGTATTTTATTTTATTACTTTTTATTTATTTATACTAATATGTGAATGGAGTAACACAAAATCTGAAATTGTACTTGTTATTTATTTCTTCTTTTTAAAAAATCATTATTTTTGTGTTTTTTTAATTTATTTATACTAATAGCTTCACATTATGTACAAATTTGATCTTAATATACGAAATAACTTCTCGGTAATACACAAAGGAATTAAAATCCAAAAAAATTAAAAAAAATTAACCACCATATGTGCTAAACGACGTAGTATTGGCCATGACTCTATAACTTTATTATATAGAAGCTAAGGATTTTATAATAAGGATAGTGGATAAGTTCACAATAATCATACTGTGAGACTAAACTGTTTTTAATTACTGTATATAGGTGGATTTTGTTAAAATAAAAACAGAAGGGAGAGAAAAGAGAGAAAAAGGAGAATCTCTTATCCATCTATCTCATTATATCCTTATACATCATATATATAATCTATACAAATTGACTGTTACAACAGTTACAAATCAAGTAATCAATATCATAATAATGTCCATAAATAAGGATTTATAACACTCCCCCTTGGACATTATAACACCAAATCTTGCCTCATTAAAAACTTGCTAGGAAAACCCTGTGGGAAAAACCTAAACAAGAAAAGTGTACAAGGTATATGGATAGCATACATTCATGCCTCATTAAAAACTTCACTAGGAAAACTACGTGGGAAAAAACCTAGTTGAAGAAAAGAGTACATGATATATGTAAAAACATATATTGTATTGGTCGCCTCATTAAAAACCTTAACTTAAGAAAACCCGGTGGGAAAAACTTAGTTAAGGGAAAAAGAGTACAACCATAAGCCTTCAGGGCGCAAACTGCATAATCTTCAGGATTTTGGGGTTTGTCCATTTAAGCAATTATTTTGCAACTTTTCCCCATTATCATTACTATATCATACTCATGCCTCGTTAAAAACCACACTAGAAAACCCAATGGGAGAAAACTAGTGAGGAAAAGAGTACATGATATTTATGTATTTATGTGTTGCAAATAGTGCGCAACTGTTAGTCTTTTATGACTTAATCTTCAGAATTTTACGTTCAATCTTCCGGATTGATTCAAGTAAATGTACTTCCCGTTGTGTTGCAAATAGTGCGCAACTGTTAGTCTTTTATGACTTAATCTTCAGAACTTTACGCTCAATCTTTCGGATTGATTCAAGTAAATGTACTTCCCGTTGTGTTGCAAATAGTGTGCAACTGTTAGTCTTTTATGACTTAATCTTCAGGATTTTACGTTCAATCTTCCGGATTGATTCGAGTAAATGTACTTCCTGTCTCCCCCTGAAGATAACAATCTTCAAGTTCTACATATATTTCAAAATTTGAAGAGATGGATTGGACAAATCTTCTGGATTGTCACTAGAGTAGTGTACAATAATCTTATGGCTCTTTTAGAGCTCATATAACATTTGTGCAACACACGTTTTATTGTCCTCATTTTGAACATTTAGGGAAATTCATTGTATAACCAGTTTGGACTTGGCATTGCGGGGATCAAACAAAACAGCCAGTACCCAAGTAGCCTATTAAAACCGTATCATGGTTTCTTACATAAATGTCATGTCTTTGTATGTCGAAGATACCGGAGGATATGTTAATCATTATTCAAGTACTTCATTTGTAGGGAGAGCACTAGATTTTGCTAGCAATTTCATCGCAAATATGTTGTGATTATGGAACTTCTGGTTCTATAATGGTGCTCCAACGATAATGAAGTAAGGGACTTGGAGTCCGAAAAGGTTCCTTATCTGCTTCAAGAGATCATTAGGCAACCCTTAGTTTGATAAAAACATGACACTTATATGCATATAGATATGTGAAAAAGCATTTTTAGATGTAGGTTGACTGGTGTATATATAAAAAAACTGCAAAGAAAAACTCGATCTTCAAGTCGAGATAATACTTATAGCTTTCACAAGCTTTTTATTTCAAAAGTCTCAGTCTTTAAACATGAACTGACATTATCAAGCTCTTTATATATTTCATTGATGTTTACACCATCAATCTTGACTGAGATAATAAATAATAAATAAGTTCATTATCAACCCTTTATCGAGCACACAATGGTACATATTATTCCTTCAATGAGGATATTAACTCCATTCGCAACCCTTTAAAGAGTAAATAATGACACATAATAATACTTAAATAAATCCTCATTTTGAGAATTATGAATCCATCCAGGATTTCTCGAAATAAATTTAACTGCATATCTAAATTTATTATTCTGCCAATTGTATTATGTAGCGGAACTTAATGCCATTTACCGTGGGAGAGTATATTTGATGAAAATCAATTATGGGTCTCTGCATGAACCCATAGGCTACAAACTCGCTTCAACACCTCATTATTCTTATTTCTCTTTCATGCACACACCCATTTGTAACCTTCAGGGTTAACGCGCAAATGGTGTATTGTTATAAAGAGAATTTATTCATTTTAGCGAGTCGAGCTATGCCTTAATTATTCCTTTATATATTAAATAGTCATGGCACTTCTGGTGCCTAACTCTGGATCCAGATTATCATATACCGAGCAGTTTGTAATGGCAATTGTGTTGTCGACAACTATAATCTTTTTATAAATGTCTCCCATATTTGTAAAAGTAATGGCAATTTCTAAGACAACCAGATTCTAGACATTTCCCAAAGATATTTTGATCTGGTCGTTCCGCATCCCTAGTATTGTGTTTGTTTGGTGCACCAATAAATTTTACTAGGGTTTTTCGTCATCTGGACGAATGTCTGCAGGACATAATTGTTCAAATTATTTTCAAGAGTGACAATATTTCTTTACTAGATCTAGTATTATGATCCATATCTCTTTCACTGATAGATCTCCTACACTTCTAGTGTCAAGGAGTATCGATAGATATGTTTGGTCCAAGGATATATGACCTAGTCACTTCTTTTATGATCATTATGATCAATAGATGTATTTGACAGATTATTTGCTAAAATTGCAAATAGATTATCTTTTGAACTTCCAGTTCAATCTAACTAGTACATGGATTTAAATAATGAAGATGTTCTTATTCTTATGAAATTTCTTGGCGCTCCAAAAAGCTACGGAGTAGTATATTATCTCCCCCTAATGCCAAGAAACAATCTTCATTAGGAATGCAGTCAACGTACCCAATTATATGTATTGGTCCCCTATCATGGGCTTTTAATCAATAGACGGAGGTTTCTTTGATAGCCCTTTTAGAGGTACGTTGTGGTGGTGATATAAAATAGACTGCACAAAAAAAATAACGCAGATAGGGAAATGTTACTTCTGAAACCACGTACTAGGTGAAAAAGGGGGTATAGCAATCCTTGAGGGATTGATTTGTGATATGCATTGAGTTAGACTTGGGTAAAAAGAACTTGACTCATAGCAACGTCATAGCAATCCTTTAGGGATTGATGGGATAGGTAGACCATTTTTGGTCAAAAATTTATCGTCAAGGTTCATCCTAAAGGGTGACTCATAGAATTAAAGTCCTTAATCTACCTTCTGGGCAAATAAATATAGAAAACAATGAGGGCTATAAACTTAAATATCATATGCCCAAATCTCATGTCAAAGAGTTTTTATAGCAGAAACTAACACTGTAAACATGTCATAGCCTTTAACTATTATCACATGCAAGCTAAGGTTTAGCAACGACAGGTGCAACCTAACCATATTGAGAATTCATGCTATTGCCACACTTATAAGTTGGGTGATGAATCTCAATAGCTATGGCCTATAGCAAATAATTAATTGCCAACAAGGAATAACAAAAGCTCTTATATGAGCCTAATCAAGAGATTATATGCTAAAAGTTGTCAATTAAAGAGAAGCATGCAATAGCATGTGATATAATTGTCCCTTATGTCTTGGACACCAAACTCTCAATTGAGTCATGCACATCCATTAAATAAAGAATATCATGTTTGGTACACACAAGGCATGACATGACAAGAGATATTGTTTATTAATTCATAAATTAGAAAAATGAGAGAAGTACCGTTCGCCGAAGAATAATGAGCACATGTTCGCTGCCGGGCCCATTCATTCCTATTTCGGGGAGTCAAAAACAACACTTTTCCAAGCAAGCTCTCATTTTATTTCATAGTTTCATACAAGTATGAAAATATCACAAAGCAACAAGATATACAAGCTGAAAATGGCAGAAATTTTCAGAATTTTGACCGGGATTGCTGAATTTTCTGGGAAAAAACGGTAACACATTTTGACACAAAATTTTGCAGATATGTATTTCAGCAAGTCTAGAACGTACACTAAAATTTTCATGCCAATCCAAGGTCTAGAAGCATTTTTTTCTAAATTTTTTCCCAACATTGCTCCAGGCAGAAAAATAATTGGTAGCACACTGCCAAAACTTTACAATTTTTTCTGGAATAACCAAAGCATATTTTTAACAAAATATTTTTATAGACATCAAATACCACGAGTCTAGGTTCTCCAGAAAAAATTTCATGCCAAAAGGAGTTCAAGAAGTATTTTTCACGAATTTAATTTTCAAACTGCGCCAGTCAGAATTTTCAGGCAGTGATTACTATGTGTAAAAAAAAATCACAACTTGTTTGCTTCAGGCAAAACAACATGATGTGAGTCAATTTTGACTTTTGGAGAGTATCATAGCATTAGAAATAGAAGTTGCAAACTTCATTCATAAGTCATTAGTCACTTTAAAGATCAATCCACATTCAGGTCTTCCAGACCTTATTAAAAAAAAACCCAATGACCAAACACTTAGCATAATTTTGTCATGTACTACTACTGGAGTACAATACGACCATTGACAATGAGACCCGCATACACCAAATATCCTCCAGGGATTCACTTAGGGTCTATAGATCCTTTTAGATCAAATATCTATAATCGAGGCGTTGAGGCAAGATAAAGATAACGGGTGACTGATAAAATTAGTGCTCTTGATTTACCTTCTGGGTAAAACTATATTAAAAAAAAATTAGACACTATCATTTTAAATACTCCGATTTAAGATTTATTCTAATGCCCAAGACTCATGTGAAATAATTTCTATAGCAAATTAGCACCATCAATTAACTTTTAAAACAATACAAAGCCAATTTTACATTGGGGAAACTGCCCTAGTGCTGTTATTTTTAATTTGTGCTATGACTTGTTGCCTTCTGGGCAATGCTATGTTTAGAAATTTCGCTATAATCACTTGTTGATCAAGACGATCCTTCAGGGACGGTCATATAATAAGTGCTTCATTTCTAGGCAAATATTACATGCATTTATGCAAGTTCCCATTAAGATTTAAGAAAAATCTTATCATCAAATATGGCCTATATCAAATAATTATTATGTCAAATTTTCTTTCGTGATTCACATGACCATATTGCATAAGAGAGCAAATTGTGACACAAAATAATTGTCACATAACCTTCATAACAATTACCATGTAATACATGAAATGATAATTTATAAAATGTCATGCTTATCGCAATATTTTATGTTTCAATCATGCTCTCAAAATTTTAGGCATCAACAGGATGCAAATGCATATGACATATAACCCTCTTAGCCAACATACATGATCCCTCATCAAAGTTTAATCATGCTATAAAAACAATCTTCAAGCATATATGATGACACACACATGATAATCATCTATCACATAAATATATGCATATATAAATATTTTCTTTAGGAATGAAAATACTTAGCTTTGAGTATAGTCAAGAGCCAAAGACGACGTGAAGAGGGATCTTGTCTCAAATTAAAGTGACTTTATCAGGACCAATATCCTGCTTGCCTATCCACTTTTGTATTTTGCCACCATAACTGCATGCTTATGCTACTATCTGTTGGCTGTTGCCATACTGCATGTCTGATCTGTGTTTAGTGTAATAGTATAGCCTATGTGCCAACTCCTTTTGTATTGTGGCAAAAGGGTCAATATTCTTGAAAACGATAGTAGCAGACTAGAGGGATTTCATGATGCAGCAGTAACCTCCAGTCCATTTTCTACTGGTTATGAATTCTCCCAACATCTTCTGAATCTGCCAATTCCAACCCCTTTTGTCAAAGCAGAAGATAACCCAGAAGCAAGTTTTACTAGAGAACTTGTGATCTATGAGAAATTAGATCAAATGCTTGGTGCAAATAATGAAAGAGAATAGAAGCGAGCTATGATCAGACTATCATATCAAGAAGAAACACTAAAACATAGGTGATCACATAAACCAACGAAGGAGGCGATTAGACACCAAATTATAAAGCTTCCTTAACAATATTATGATATATAAAAATACTCATCTTATTGAGAGTAGCAGGCAGAATCTGCGAGCTTCGCCGCACTCGGATAAAGGCGGTGTCTTGTCTCCGGCGATAAGATGCAGCCTACGCGACGTAGAGCCCCAACATACTGTCGAACCACCTGATCATCGATCGCCGGAGGATCCGGCGGACAACCACCCATCAGCGTTGATGCCTCAAAATTTCGCGAGGACTTAGACGACGACAAATTCTTCGCTGATTTCGACGCCTCCAAGTTTCGCGATGACAGCGACGCTGATAGCTTCATCTCAGATTCATGGTGGTAATCGCGAGTACGAACGGCCGCGAAGTGCTTGAGAAGGTGGTGGAACTCGAATTCATCCATGACCGGAGCCACTACCTTCAGATTACAGCTTCCAAGGGTGATGGCGATCTTCCGTTGTGCCCCGGAACTTCGATCTGCCTCGATCCACTTCCGGATTCCACCGCTGAAACGGAAATCTCCTCCGCCCCTGGCTGGATTTTCATCTTATCAAATGCACCGCGATCCCGATCTAACTCCGATTCGATCCTTTCGTTTAGCTTGATGTAGAGCAAAGTGCCGATAACGTGTTAAAATAAAAACAGAAGGGAGAGAAAAGAGAGAAAAAGGAGAATCTCTTATCCATCTATCTCATTATATCCTTATACATCATATATATAATCTATACAAATTGACTGTTACAACAGTTACAAATCAAGTAATCAATATCATAATAATGTCCATAAATAAGGATTTATAACAGATTTTAGTATTATATCATTATTATTGAAGCTTCATTACACATTATTTCGTACTAAAGAGCATTACAGGTATGTGATAAAACACCTCAACTCCTTTATGTGTTGACATTTGAAGTTTGATTGTCAGTTAGATTATATTCATTGTTTGTAAGTATATTAAGTTGTTTTAATACAATGTAGAAAAATACAATGTAGAAAAATTAAGAGTGGAAAACTAGGTGAACCGTGTGCATTAAAAAAATATAGTAAGTGTTACAATCAGAATACAAATATCAGTTTACACCAAAAAAAAAAAAAAAAAAAAAAAAGAAGAATACAAACATTAGTTCATGCTAAGTGAACTGTGTGCATGCTGTGAATTAAAAATAAATATAAAAAAACACCTAACAAACACAAAATATAAAATGATTCATAAGTATCTTATGTTTTGGTTCAATAAATTATAAAAATCGCACGGGGTAAATTATGATTAAATTATGTGTCCTGTACACAGTAGAGAAGGTAATTCATTAAGGGAGATTCTGATACTTTCTTAGTGCTTTCATATCATCTGAGTGGCTATAAAAAACCACTTTTGCATGCAATTTCCTGCAACAATCACAAGTACACAACTGATTGAACGAACAAGTTAGTTTGAAACTATATATATATATATATATATATATATATATATATATATATATATATAATATCATTGGTTTGACAATCCTGTCATACTTGAGCGTGGATGAATTCAAAGAACCAATCTATGAAAAGCATGCACAAAACCAGATTATCTTTATGAATAAATTTGAAATAAGAATTGAAAAAAAAAATACATGTGAGAGAATCTTCAAAGATATCTTTGTTCGAAACTTCATCACCCAAGTTGGATACATAAGCTTTGTCCAACCTTCTGGTGCAGTTTCTATTCGGTTTTCAAATTTCTGCACAGGAAAGACGCACTGATAAGCATACACGTGCAGGTGGGAAACTCAAAAATTAGAAAGAAAACTGGGAGAGAATAGAGACCAAAGGAAATGTTAACGACCACCGAGACGCTCTCTTGGAGATTGAGAACTGCGATCCGTCATTCTTGAAAAAACCTTAAAGAGAGAATATGGTTCTTGAATCTCTCGAGTAGTGCGCAGGGTAAGACAAGCCCAAGTTCGGCTATCATTTTATAGTACTGGCGTTGGGATCCTAATTAATGGGCTTACATCGAATAGCAATCTACTATACTAATAAGAGCCCAAGAGAGTTAGGCCTATAATGGGTAGAAAAAATGGCTGTCAAATTTTTAATCAAATGAATGGCTCAGATTGATCAGATTTTAATTTTTCCTTAAGATTTCCTAATTTATCCTTAATGAATATGATTATCCGTTAACTTTTCCGTTAAATATTATCTTTTCCATTAATTTCTGTTAGTTCATCGTTAACTTACTCATTGATTTCAGTAAGAAAGGTCTTAGGTTCGAACCTCATCCCAATCAAAGTTGGCATAATTAGTACTCTATTTTACTCCTATTAAATTAAATAATAATTTAGTAGCTACAACAAAAAATAATACATATGCATTTCTTTAATTTAGAATTATGGGTCTACAATGTCTTTATTCAAAAAAAATTATTCATTATCAATAAATTAAATAAGAGAAATAATTTCATTAGTTATATTGTATTTATTTTTCTCCAATATAAAAATTCTTTACATTCAAATTCATCAATTGATTATATTCGCTACATTGTCCCTACAATGTCTTTATTAAAAAAAAAATACTCATTATCAATAAATTAATTAAGAGAAATAATTTTATTAGTTATATTGTCTTTATATTTATCCAATGTAAAAATTCTTTACATTCAAATTCATTAATTGATTATATTCACTATATTGTCTATTATCTTTTTTGTGCACTATTTTTTAATTAAATATCAAAGCTATAATATAAAATAATGCTATATATTTATTTACCAAGTATTTTATTAATACCATGAAAAAATTAAAAAAAAAATATATAATTAATAAAGTCAATCATATTAACTACTTGAGAGATTTGTTGACAAAGAGAGTATTCAAATCACACAACAAATTAAAGTGAGAACTATCTCGCAATGTCATTGTTTGACAATCAGCAGTTAATGGTTAGTGTTATTGGATTATATTAGCGAATTTGACTAGCGAATTATATCAACAGTTGGTAAAAAGATATTTGAAAAAATTAGCTGTTTAGATTAACATGTAAAATATATATATATATATATATATATATATATATATATATATATATATATATATATATATATATATATATATATATATATATATATATATATATATATATATATATATATAAAACAATAATAGTTGTTTTAAAAAAATAAAAAAATAAAAAAAATTAAACCAATCATATTAACTACTTAGGGATTTATTGACAAAAAGAATATTCAAATCACACAACAACTTGAAATAATGTCCTTGTTTGACAATTAATAGTTAGCTCTTCAATATTAGTATATATTTATTGCTCTCCCTTATATCCCGTATTTGGTTTCAACCATACCTATACAATTATTTTATTGACAATTATAATCAATCTTGAATATATTATCTTGCATTTGTAAATTTAGAATTGACTATTTAAATACGTAAATTTAATATAGAGAAAATTTTAATTTTGGTCATATGACTATAGGGGCTTTGTTAATTTCAGCACCTGACTTTTAAAAGTGTCAATTTAGTACCTTGACTATGCAATTTTTATCAATTTTGGTCACTCCGGTCAAATTTTCGGCCAAATTTCGCTAGAAAATTTTAACAGTTAAATAATAAGGGTATTTTAGTCATTTCACATATCTTCCTTTCTTCTTCGGCTAATTCATATTTTCCGGCGAATCCGAGGATGAGGTGCGCTGCGATGCTTTCAACATTATCCAAAAAGAGAAGTATTTATTCAACATTAATTTTTAGCGTAATGTTGATATAGAGAAGTTTTAGAATAAATAGGCACCAGCATCAGTTTTACCATTTCGCTTTCTTCTTCGAGCAAGCCTGTTTTTGGCCGGAAAAGCTTTCAACCGGAATTTTGGCAGGAGGTGCGCTAGACGAGCACAAAGAGAAGTGCAATTTTGAGATTTCTAGGTTTGCCGATATCTCAAGCTCCCCTTACATAAACGACCAGATGTTTTCAACCGGTATTTTGGCCATCTGAACCCTAATAAATCGCCGACGACGACTTGGATGAATGAGTTTAAGCATGCTTTGGAAGGTGTGCTGCTGCGACGGATTCGCTGGAAAAAATGAATTCGCTAGAGAAGGAAGAGATGTGAAATGACTAAAATACCCTCATTATTTTAACTGTTAAAATTTTCCTGCAAAATTTGGCCTGCAATTTGACCGGAGTGACAAAAATTGATAAAAATTGCATAGTCACGGTACTAAATTAACACTTTTGAAAGTCAGGTGCTGAAATTAACAAAACCCCTATAGTCCTATGACCAAAATTGAAATTTATCTATGCATGAACAATTCCAATATAATCTTACCTTGATATACTTTAAAGTACTTATTTAAAAAAAAAAAAAAACATTGGGCATTATCCCAATTGCGCAATACGCGTAAGACACTAGTTATATTCATAAATGACATGGAACACTCTAATATAATATTATTATACCATAATAATACAATATTACCATAAGTTAATTATGCAATCTTCTAATACAAATTGTTTTTCTTATTCTACCGTACTAATGCAATATTACGGTAAGTTAATTATGCCATCTTCTGCTATGAATTGTGTTCTAATTTGATAAAAAATATGGAGATACCATACCATAATTATGCAATATCACCAATTAATAAATTTTACTTAATTTTCATTAAACATTTACTTACCAAATAAGATTTATTATTATTTTGACCAATAAGTTTGGGCGGGAAAAAGCTATAGGAGGATTTTGTTTTTATATATACTAGTATTTGCACCCGTGCGTGCACGGAATGAATTTGTTGTACGCATACGGTGCTATAACTTTAAAGATTTTATTTATCATTATTTATAATTTTCATAAATTAGGCAAATGTGCTCGTTCCCTAACAACTCATTTATAGAAATGAATTTGTATCCTTATTCATTTGTATGGAAGATATATATTTTTGTCTAGATATATAACAATTTTTTCATTTAAAAAAAAATTAATATCACCGATTATATTCACACATTATTGAAACCTCTTTGTAGATGACATTGGTAGTGACAACATAATCTTGTTCATTTTCGTCTAGAGCTACACCTTCAATCCATCAGGACGGATTACTTGGATTAAAGTATATAATGGTAGAATATTACTCAATTAGTTATCCTTTTATATTTTCAGTCAATTAGTGATATCAGATTCATTTTCAGCCAATTATTCTTTTTTTATTTTCAGTCAATTAGTCAATTAGAATATCAAATGCAGTGATACTTTTACCTAATTTTTGTTCCATTTTTAATTGATGATGTAGATATTATTATTAAAATATTTCTGTTTCATTTTTAATTTACCTTTACTATTGTTTAAAATATGCATTTACTATTGATAATGTATAATATTATTATTGAAATATTTTCCTCCAATTTTTAATTTTCATTCCATTTTTAATTAAAATGCAATGATCTGACCATTTTTTAGTCAGTTATGGATCATTTTTTATTTGCAGTCAATTATTAAATATTCATTTCCTTTTATATTTTCATTCAATTAGTAATATTATATTGATTTTCAGTCAATTATTATTTTTATTTTCAGTCAATTAGTCAATTAGAATATAGATGTAATGATATTTTTACCTAATTTTTGTTACATTTTAATTTGATGATGTAGAATATTATTAATGAAATATTTTCGTTCCATTTTTAATTTACATTTACTATTTTTAAAAATATGTCTTTACTACTTGATGATGTAAAATATTATTATTGAAATATTTCCTTTCCATTTTAAATTTTCCTTTACTTCTAAACAAAAAGAAAAAAAAAAAAAACTTTGGACTTCTCACTACTTGCCCACATTGACGGGTAAGCAATTATGTTTGTAAACATTTTCAAGAGCTTCTCTATCCAAATATTTTCAATGTGAGACTAAAATGATCTCACATCATTCTTTTTTAAAATTTTTTTAATTTTTTTTGTATATCGTTTTGTTTTGATTATTACTACTACTACTACAACCTGCCTCGTTACAGTGGAAGCTTTAGGATCGCCCGAATATCCCCAGCCATAGTCGTTGGTATTGCCACGTGATGGTATATTGCCACGAGATGGTAAACCTGCAGAATAAAGGCTAGTATTTTGTCTACCACTTCTCTCCCAAATACGTGATGGTGCGTGTCCTGAACTCGGGAGCTGTGGGAGGACTATTTTGCTTAGAAACCTACATGCCATCAACATAGGTAGATATTCAGTTAAAGCTTAACTGAATATCCTGAGTTGCATAACAGATTAAGTCACTAATTGATTCAATCTCCTACTTGCACCACAACCACCCAATAATACAATATATTATAATATAGTGTATTTAGGGAAAATACTTACATTCTCCCACTTGGTGCAAGTACTGGCACAACCTTCATTAAAGAACAAAATACATGAACTATAGTAATACGTCATCTACTAATCAAGTGAGTAATATCTTCTATGATCACATGCATTTTAAATTCCCTAACTTAGGTTCTTTATGAATAAACCCTACGTTTATTCTTAGTCCCTTAAGGAATGTTTCTCAAAATATATTATGTGCACAACTGAAAGAAGAAACCATCCAAATTCACTGTATGATCTCCAAAATCTTAGAAACATGCTTTAAGTAGAGATCTCTTAATGTTAGCATAATGCTAACTATATTCTATGACTTGTTTATAAGTTAACATAAACACTACCTCTAACGGCTAAGAGCTTGGAGTTGACACGTCTGTCACTCCCACTCATTAAGATAGCCAAAGGATAGTCAAGTCATAAAAACGTTCCAATAACTTAGACAACAAACCCAAAAAATCTAAGTCCATAATTTGGAATCTTAAACATACACCAACTTCCCAAATAATCTCAAGGTCCACCTCGAAATTAATTGAACATTACGAGTCTTATTATATCTTACAAAATTGTTTTGAGCCTTACAAACCAAAAATGACCCAGGATCAATTTTGAAGAAACTAAAGACTCTGTTAATTGCTAAAGAATTTATTAATTGGCAGTGCACCACAAGTTAAATGTTTTCGTTCTAATAAATTCATTAATATTGTTACAACATTTTCATAAATGTGTTGTACAACCAAACGTTCAATGAAATGAACTTATGAATTATAAGAACGAAAGACTAAATTAATACTTGTGGAAACTTTTGGACTTATTGCTAGACGCACAATCCAATTTGGAATGTATGAAAACAACTAAATCCATCAGCTTTAGTGGAGTATCTTAATGATCTTTCCTAAATGATCACTCCCACTAATTAAGATATTCTTTAGCCAAATTAATGATATAACACTCATAATTGATTTGACCAACTAAATAATGAAGATATAATTCTCCACCATTCGTTGGGCATACTAAATAATCAATATTTGATTCCAATTATAGTCCAACTAAATGAATAATTAATGAGGACATGATTCTCCACCATAGTTGGACATACTAAAATAATAAAATACGCCTTCCAAAACCAAGTTGGAATTCGGCTCAGAAGATATATTTTATTATTGGAATCCATAAGAGGTATATCATACCACGCAACTTACTATAGTTAGTCCAAATAACCAAGTAAGCTTCGTGAAAAATAATTAAAGGGTGTATCTAAATTTTGGAAAGTGACTAAATACATGTTTTGCCAATGCAAACCACGAAACTTAGAATTATAATTGAACTAAATTTATAAATTCTAAGAAATTGAGATAAAGTTATTATCTAATGGGTTGATGAATTTATTGACATAAAACTTGCATGCGGGCTAATGCTTTAATTCTATTAAATTCAATTATGAAATCCATATGATAATATTTTAATCTCAATTACTAAATGGCCAGAAGAATCTAGTGACATAAAACTTGCCTGTGGGCTAAAGTTTCACTCAATAAGATCCAACTGAAATTTTATGATGAAACAATTATCAAATGAGTTGAAGAATCAAGTGACATAAAAACTTGCCTGTGGGCTAAAGTTTTAATTCAATTAGATTCATTACAACCATTATGAGAAAAAAACTTAAGAGATCATGTTCCTTATCTTAATCCCTGTGGGCAAATTAAGATATATACCTAAAGTTTACATCATAAAATTAAGCTCCATGATAGAGATGAGAATTATTCATAAAGTAAATAAAATTCTTTATTCCTATCATCACTGATAAAACTACTAAATTACATTCCGATACATAATTGCCTGTGGACTAAATTATGATCATAGTTCAGTATTTCATCATAAGTAATCATACAAATATAACGAAATTGCCTGTGGGCTAAATTCCATCATATTACATACAATTAATCACAATTGATATGTCTAAAACTTTATGTGACCGTAACAACTCAATATATAATTTTAACTGATTAAAGATGTTGTGGCTACTCCCCAACTAATTAAAATTATAAGATCACTAGACATTTATCATTGCCATCTTTATGTGATTTGAACTTTAGACAATTTTTAGTAAATTAAAGATGCTGTGGCTACTCTTTAATTAATCTAAAATTGTTATCACTTGGCAAAAGGAGAATTTAAAGCCTAACAAACAAATTAAACCAACACATGAAAGACAATTATTAGGTATACTCCCAGGAAAGTTGGTCGAGACGAAGCTCGCTTAAATACCAACTCCTTAGACATAGTAGCATTGCAAGGGGACTAGTAGCAACAAGGCTTTTAAGCCAGGGCCATAGAACTAGTATTCCTCCCCAAGAAACTTCCCTAAGTCATGCATTCTCATGTTTGAAGTAAAATCGTTTGGGAGATCTATAAGATTGTAGATTCACCTATGGATAAGGCTTTAAATTGATGAACTAAATTGACAGACTAAACATGTGTAAATTCAGGCACTACCGCAACTAAAGTTTTATGCATAGGTCCAACTTAATAAGGAACTAAAATAATTCCATCCTAAAGTATGCATTTCTAAATGCATAATAAAATTGCATAATTTAAAAACCAAAATATTATGCGGTGGACAAGTATGCATAAAATTAAACATTAAACTCATATATTCTAAATAAATTGCATAAACCAAAACAATTTTAAATATGAGCAATAACCTCAAAGTATACAATTAATATTCAAAACTAGTATGAATTCTAACCAAAAGAAATCCAAAATTTGAATAATAATGTAATAGATATATACTTGAAAGGTTAAAAACTATAAGCCCACGTGAAAAAGTTTTAATTTCATAAAATCAACTTTGTGAGAAACATGCTAAATTCACAAATATCAAGCCATCATAGTATATGTTTTATTCATAAATAAAAAATCTCACAAATTTTAATTACATAATTAACTTAATATTATGCACTTAATGTGATTAAAAGCATAAAACCATCTAAAGAGTATGAAAAACACCAAATGTGTATTCAATTATTCATACTTAACTAAATGCGGGCAATGACATCTAATATCATAATTCAAATACTAAATAAATTATGTGATAGATTGCCTAGAAAACATGTTTTTCCAAAATCTGAATTGATTCAAAAGCACACTCCAAAACTCAATTAATAGTATTATTATATTAATGGCATAAAATTTCAAATAAACCAAAAAGGCAATAAATAGCCATAATAATAGTATTATGTTAATTTGGAGACTAAATATGAAAAAAAAATAGTTAAAACTTGTTAACCTTTAAAACATTTTCGGATATCACTTCAAAATTTAATAAAACTTAAGTCCGAAAAAATGCCACATAAATCAATTTGGAAACAATTCATGTCTTAATAACATAAAAAATAATGTTTATCATTAATTAAAATATTAATAGTAATAAGGAGCATTATAATCACTATGAACATTTTAATAATGACAAACATGGTAATACATATCTTAATGTTTCCATATTCTTAAGGATAAAATGTGACTAGTTCAAAATGGTTAACAGCTATAACAGTAGTTACGAATAATAATAAACTGTAAGTAATGATTTGCGTACCTTAATGATGCAAACTGCATCTATCGATAGCACTAACAGCGATAGCGAAGAAAGCCTCCAAAATCTCCCATCTTCACGGAGAGTTTAGTTGAATCGCCCAATGGTACGTAACAGTTTATTGGTAACACTTAATTACCATTATTAATAATAATGAAAAATGAAGTAACATGGGTAATCTTACCAATGTACCAAATATAGTAGATTAACATGAATGCATAATTATTATGAAAGGTAATACATGAGATTAGCCCCTAAACTTAATAATAGTAATTAATAATGCAAATTAATGATAATTGCAATTAAATGTAAAACTGTAATTACGGGATGCTAAATACTAATCTCAATTTACCACATAATAATTAATCAAGGCTGTAATGAGTCCATAAGGAAACTGAAATTAAGGTATAACCAAATTACCATTCGAAAGGCAATATATCAACTATGTACATTGCTTGCCATGAAAAATACTTAAGATTATCGTTAAGACCCTGAAAACTATTAATAGATTAAAACATAATCAACTTAAATAATAGTTATAATTCTTAATGGCCAAAACAATAATTATAATTCTTAATGACTTCAAATGGTAAATGTAATCCTTAAACCCTTAATGACTCAAAATCATGCAATGATAATAATTATAGCACAAAATTGCTTAAGTCAGGCCCATAAACCTTAATGTCCCAAGTTAATTATAACATGAATGACAAATGCTCTAATATGGAAATAGATCCAAACATTATATTATCACCAACAATAAATACCGTTAACAAAATTCGGCAGTTAGTAATAATTGAAACTTAATAAACATGTTATAATCAAAATAAAAAGAAAGTGCTACAATTATTATTAAAATAGCAATCATATAATAGTAGGATCCGTACTGACCAAGATAGGTCCTAAATAGCTTGTTCAAAATAGGTTTTAAAGTCCCAAGTGAAAAATAGGACTAGAATATGCTCAAAATTAAATGAGAAAACCAAACAAACCGCCTTAATAGGCTATAATGTCCAAAATTAGCCTAAGGATCCAAAATTGAATGATATTTAATATAAAATCTATGAGTTAATAATATGCTATATCCAACATTAATAAATGCTTTTCTAAATGTACAATTATAATAAAATAATTTAAAAAATATACAAAGCATGTTTGGATTTTGCAAATTAATATATTATTAACTCATAAATACTAAATAAATTGCAATAATTCAAGCAATTTAATATGCACATCAATATTAAATTAAGATTCAAGTAGCAAATTTAATACTTAATATTTGCTCAAAATTGAATAATAATTTAATTGTTAATATAATGCTAAAAATGAGAGAAAACTTAAAAGGCATTAATACAACTCTCAATATTAAATTAAAATTCAAATAGCAAATTAAAACTTAATATTTTGCTCAAAATGAATAATAATTTAATTGTGACAAGAATTACTATAATGGTATTAACGATGGCAATAATTTAATCACAAATAATGCCATAATTAATCTCAATTTGAAATTTTTAATGCCAACATTTAAGAAAATAAAAACTAAAGGGAATTATTATTTCAAAAAAAACAAGCAATTACTAAATATTTACCATTTGCCAAAATAATATACAATATTAATTAAGGTCAAATTAATATGATAATATTAATCCTAATATATTACCATGCCAAAATTAATATGTATAAAACTAAATAAGGCAAATAAATATATGGTAAATAAAAATAGATTGCATCTTAAATAAAGGCGTACCGGAAGACGCAGACACGCATCCATCATCTTCAATTTATCGCCGGGATATCAGCGAAGAAGCAGCGAAGATCGCAACTTTCTCCGCCACGGAAGACGCCGTCTGAAGGAGGAGCAGCGATCGGAGCCCACGCCGCTGCAACGCAGAGATGGAGTAGCGAGAGCCCGTCACTCCTCCAGAGAATCTAGCGGCAGCGACAGTAACATAGAGAAGGTGGAGAAATGTAGCGAGGTCGCCGGAGAATCCAACCCGCCTTCGCAGGATCTCCTCGTCGCAGCTCTAGGTTCGCCAGCGCCTCCGTCGCGACGCCGCAAAATTGCCAGGCCGACGAACTTACGGGGAGGGGGAAGACAACCGGCGACAGCCTGCAGCACTGAACACCACCCTCTGCAGCCGTCCACGTACGCTACGTAGTCGCCGCCGACGTTCTCCATGGCAACCAGTGCCACCCTCTTTCTTAAATCTGTGTTGCCGCCCACCTTTCTGACTCGATTGTTGATCGGTCTCTCACCAACAGCACCCTATGGCGCTGACTCATGCTACGCCGTCAATGGAGATCGCCGGAAAATCCGGAACACCGGCGATCATTTGGGGCCATAATTGTGCGACGGAAACAGACACCAAAAAAGGGGGAAAAAAGAGATTCCGGCAATGGTTAGTTTCCAAAAATAACAATTTCAATGGAAATTAATTATTATGAATGCCGAAAAAAATTTCTTCAACAAGCCATAAAAACATATACAAAAACCATACGTCGATTAAGGCAAATGAAGAACTAGACAGGGATTAATGGGCTCTGATACCAAATGTTAGATAATAATATTAAGGCTAACATAAACTAGAGTAAACGAGTAACCTGCCTCGTTACAGCGGAAGCTTTAGGATCGCCCGAATATCCCCAGCCATAGTCATTGGTATTGCCACGAGATGGTATATTGCCACGAGATGGTAAACCTGCAGAATAAAGGCTAGTATTTTGTCTACCACTTCTCTCCCGAATACGTGATGGTGCGTGTCCTGAACTCGGGAGCTGTGTGAGGACTATTTTGCTTAGAAGCCTACATGCCATCAACATAGGCAGATATTCAGTTAAAGCTTAACTGAATATCCTGAGTTGCATAACAGATTAAGTCACTAATTGACTCAATCTCCTACTTGCACCACAACCACCCAATAATACAATATATTATAATATATTGTATTTAGGGAAAATACTTACAAAGCACTCAACAACAGTTGACTCTGTGGATTCCATCTTCTTACGTCGGGATGAACTCCTTCGCAATTTGAAGGAAAACTTACAGAGAACGCAGCACCACATCGAGCAAAAAGCCAATCGAAAGCGCCGCGAACTAGAGCTAGCAGTGGGTGATCAGGTGTTGGTTAAATTACAACCTTATCGGCAGTCCACACTGGCAAACAGATCCTCTAACAAGCTTGCCAAAAAATATTTTGGTCCTTTTACAGTTCTAGAGCGCATTGGTGCAGTAGCATATCTCCTTGATTTGCCCCCAAGCTCTCGTATTCACCCAGTCTTTCACGTTTCAACCTTGAAGCCATTTTGGGGAAATGAGAGTGATACGCCTAGTTCGTTGCCTGCGGATGCCATTGACAACCACCCAGTGTCCATTCCTATAGCACTTCTCGAAACTCGGCAGGTGCTAGTAAATGGCAAGAGAGTAGAACAAGGCTTGATTCATTGGAGTGATGGGTTGTTGGAAGATGCCACTTGGGAAGATTTAAACATCATTCGTCAACAGTTTCTAACCATTCACCTTGCGGACAAGGTGCCTTCTCAAGGAGTGGGAAGTGATACACCAACAGATATGCCACGGGATGAGTTAATGACAAATGGGTTACGACGTTCCACCCGGATCAAGAAATGGAGTCATGAATGGAAGGACAATAACTTTGTTTACAAATAAGAAAGGCATTAGAATCATTCCTAAAATTACAGAATATTGGTTTACCTTATTTATGCAGATCTTTTTCTTATTTTATGCAGTAGTCTTTGGTAGAATATTTGTATAAAAGCCATTACAGGCTAAAGCAATGAGCAGAATAAGAATTATCTCTTCTATCACCTTCTGCTATTTCTCTTCTCATCTTTCTTCCTGCACTTTCTCATTTTCTTCATTCTTGGAGTCGCACTCGCTCGAAGTAGTGTGCAAACTGATACACAACGTATCAAGTTAATTCCTTTTTTTTTTTCTTAATTTATATGTAACATTTTACTTTTAATTTTCTTAATATATATTTTTTCATAAAATTTCTTGTTGGTCCTAATATTATTATGATATGATCATTTTTAATCTTTTGTCAACAAACCTTTTCTAAATAGGGTTAGATTTATATATGTAATTTTACTGATGTGGAGGTTCAGTTGTGGAGGCTATACTACAGATGTGTGAATTGCAATTGAAAAAGATAGGAGACTCGGTTATTTTTCTGGTGCAAACCATTACTAACGTGTGAACTAGTGGATTAATATAGTGCGTTGGTGTATTGGATCGGAGGGCCCAAATTTGGTTGCGCAGAAGGCCATTCTGCACCATGCAACATGGGATACAAGTCTTTCTTACGTAACTACTCCTACTCTTGTATTGCGCTTGAATAGAGTTTTAGAGTGCATATACCGCGACTTTGTAGCGTTGTTTACAGTTCTGACGTCTCATCCCCAGAACTAGTGTGGCCGGACCACGAGCGAATCCGTTGTCGGTGGAACAACATGTGTCCTGCGGAATAACCTCAGAGCACGGCTGCCCGATGCCACGGAGGGGCTAACACCGGCCGACCAACAACAATGGACCCCGTCGTGGATGTTTCAGTAATGCCGGCAGCGGGGCGTGTATTTAAAACATTAAACGAAGGCATCCAATGCTACTTTAACTATGCTCGAATCAACAGGTTTGATGTTCGCCAGAGTACCGTGAAGCGAGAGCGCGAGGGTGTAATCTACTTGCAGTATTTGGTGTGCAGCCGGCAAGGAGTCAAAGGTGGTGGTAGGATAATCTGTGGCCATGAACGGGGTGTTGGTGCTGGAGATAAGCGGTAACGCCGTCGTCGGCTTTCTAATAGAGTTAATTGCCGAGCCAGAATCGGCTTTAGGTAAAAATAAAAATAAAATAAAATAAAAAAAGCTCGGGGGAGTTTGTTGTGTCAGTTTTTGTTGAGGAACATACCCACAAGCTGTGCTCGGAGTCGTCTAAAGTTTTTATGCGGTTAAACCGACGGCTTGATACTTGAAACCACCACTCCACCAGTACATAGCAGACACCATTAGCAGTTTCATTATTTCAATAAAAATTAATGTATATAATTTTGTTGGGAAAAATCTCACTTTCTATATGGGTCCTGTTCATGTGTGAACTTAACATGTGAACGTGTGCATTGCTATCGTCCGTCCCTTTTTTGATGATGTGCAGTTATGCACGTGGGTTTATACCTAAAAACAAAAACAAAAACATTTTTCTAAATAAGTGGAAGTTTATGTGAAATTGTTACAAAATCGAATTGTAATTTTGAGATTTGGTTTGCACCATGCGTGCAATGCAAAAGTGAGAACATATATTCTATACAATTCGCATTCAAAAAAATATTCTATACAATTCAAACTCTTTCAAAAAGAGAATAATATATATACTAGTGTAAATCTACATATCTTTTTCAATGTGAGACAATTACTTCTTACAAGTCTTTCCATCTCTATTTTTTCGAAACTCAAATAGGTACGATAATCAATTTTATATTCACCCATTTTCCATTTCGAGTGTACAATATCGTCTCACTTAGGAGAAATCAACATATTGATCCAACCCAACTATAAAATGAATCCCACATATATTTGTACTAAAAATAGCAACTCAAAATGTCAATTTTACTAATACTTCCAACATAATAAGCTATGCACATTTTTATCTAAAATAATGGGTAAAAACCAGAAAGATTATTGGGAGTCAAATTTAAGAAAAAGCGGTTCTCTCTAGAGAGTTTTTCTCCCTGTTTTCTAGGTTTTTTGTCGGTTCTTCATTCTGTTCGTTCTCTTGATCTCTTTGATTTGATTTTCTACGTTACTGTGGATATACACCAACTACAATCCGATTGTGCCACAATGACTTGGTCTGAAGAGGATGCGGGTGGCTTGGACGCACCCGACGTTGCCCATGCGAGTGGTAGTGTTATATATTCGGAGTTGGTTGGCCGACTACTTACTGATCGCAACTTTAAATTCGACCAGATGCAACAGGTGTTGGCCTCTGTTTGACGGCCTGTTATGGGTGTGAAGATTGTGCAAATCGAGGATAATCTGTTCATATTCCAATTCCCTCGTGCTCGCAACATGCAGCGTGTTCTCGATCAAGGCCCCTGGTCTTTTGATAATCAGTATCTTGTATGCAAGCAGATCCATCCTGAGACTCGCCCTGGCACTGTTATCCTTGATTCTCTGGACTTCTGGGTCCAGATTTATGACTTATCTTCGATGTATGCCAAACCGGACTTCATCGAGAAAGTGGGGAACTACATTGGCCACTTTGTGAAATCCGATCCCAATAGTTTTGGTCAATCCTGGAAGAGTTCTTTCTTCCGCATCCGTGTCTCTTTGAAACTAAAGGAACCTCTTAAGCGAAAGATGAAACTAAGGCTTCGGGATGGCAGTTATGAGTAGGTTACTTTCAAATACGAGCGACTAACGACGTTTTTCTTTTGTTGTGGTCTTATTGGTCACTCTGAAATGTTCTGTAGAAAGATTTATGAGGAGGGCATCGATCCCAAAGACTATCCCTATGGTTCGTGGCTACGTGCTGGTTCTCGTCGACAGGCCAAACCTGTTGGCGCAAATTGGTTACTGCCAGATCTGCCAGAGCGCCTTGTGTGTGTTCCGACCACTCCAGTAGTTCCTACTTCTACTCCTTTACATATTGAAAATTCTATCACGCTACAGGCAGACTTGAAACGACGTCGGGAGGGCAAGGATACTGAGGACTGTGATGCCGACATGCAAGACCTTCAAAAAAACTCGTGTATGGCGGGTCTGGATGGCCAGGTTCGCCCAAGCCAATGAGTACTCTTTGTTAGAACTGCCGGAGATTGGATAGCCCCAGGACAGTTCGAGAATTGTTGGGCTTCGTGTCCACTAAATGGCCCAACTTCGTTTGTTTAATGGAAACGAAGGCATGTCATGCAAAACTGGGATTTGAAGGTATGTTTACCGTTGATCGAGTTGGTTTAGGCGGGGGTTTGGCACTTTTCTAGCAAGACTCTGAGATGGCGAAGTTAATTGGATTCTCTAACAACCATATTGACGTTGAAGTCACCATTGCTGGCCATATTACCTGACGCTTAACGTGCTTTTATGGTTTCCCGGAGAGTTCACGACGACAACAATCTTGGGACCTTTTACGTACCCTTCGGTCTCGTTCATCTTTACCATGGGTCGTAATAGGTGATTTTAATGATATCGCTGCTCATTCACCGGATTCTCTTATCCGTGGATTTAATGAAGCGCTGAATGATTGTGAGTTATTTGACATTGGTATGCATGGTCACCCCTTCACATGGGAGAAAGGTAGGGGTTCGGACTCTTGGATTGAAGAACGCCTGGATCGCGCTGTGGTTTCATCTGATTGGTTTGGATCCTTCCCGGATGCAATGGTTTGGAACTTACACGCTATTTCTTCATATCACAATGCTTTATTTTTAGACTTACATCATCGCCCTATTCGATAGGTGAGTAGAAAATTTAAATTCGAGTCTGCTTGGTTACTCGACGCGGAGTGTACGCAAGTTGTCGAATCTTCATGGCAACGATCTTGTGGCCTTGATTTTCAACAAAGACTCACTCAATGTGGTCAAAATCTGTTGCGGTGGGGGGAGATTACTTCCGAAAGGTTGGCAGACCTTGAACTGCTCAGTCGTCGTCCAATTGACGTTGCAGCCTATTCTGATGCTTCGTGTGAGCTTCGTCATTTGCTTGCCCAAGAGGAGATATACTGGAGGCCGCGTTCCAAACAATTGTGGCTAAAAGAAGGTGATTCTAATACCAAATTTTTTCACAGATTTACTATCCAGAGAAAGAAATCCAATTACTTGCATAGATTGATGGATGGATCGGGGAACTGGTTGGAAGGTAGGCTTATGCACAATGTGGTTATGGACTATTATACTGATATTTTTCAGAGTTCGACTAGTGGGAGTGGTCTTGTGGAGGGGATTACACCTCGTATATCACAGGTGATGAACTTAAACTTACTTTGACCTACTCATGAAGAAATTAAAAGTGCCCTCTTTTCTATGGCTCCAGATAAAGCCCCCGGGCCAGATGGTATGTCGCCCTCTTTCTACCAATCTTTCTGGTTTATCATTGGTTATGATCTTGTCAGTTCATTATTAATTGTTTTCCTAGTTGTCATCTTCCAATTGGGCTGAATGAGACAAATGTGGTTTTAATTCCGAAAAAGAGAAACCTTGATCGTGTTACGGACCTTTGTCCGATAGCACTGTAACACCCCACTTTTCTAACTCTTAATTACAACTCTAAACAGTCATTAACATAACTAAGCAGCAGAAAAACTAAAAGATATATAGTGGGAGTGTCACCGCCACAACCACCACTCCTTGGTGATTGCACAGGCTAAAAGGGGGAAAACTAGAAATAAGATTAAGTCTGGGTACTAAAATAAATACTGGAAACGTAAGGGGGAAAAACGTCACCCCAAATAGTCTACAACAATCCTCAAACATAAAGTCGATAAGACTACAATCCATACATAGTATCAATAAAACTAGAGTTTAGACATCTCTATCTACGAGACTAATCTAACTCGACTTCTTCACACTGCTGGGCCCACCTGAAAGGGGTTTTGCAAGCAACACATAGACAAATAGGAAAAACACCCATTAACACGAAGCTAAGTATAACCACACTCAACCCTGTAAAGCATTCTAGCATATACTTTGAAAACATTTGATATCTTTATACCAATAAGTTAATCTCAAATCATCTTTAGATTATCATATTCTTTCTAGATGCTTGCACCCTATAATATTAGCTAGCATGCTCATGTATGTACAAGACTGTTCACATAGACTCAACAGCTTATAAACTTCTCAAATAACTTAACAAGCAATTCATGATTACGGATTGGATCATGTCAAAAGACCAAATGACAGGTAAGTTACATGCTTTCACATTCTTATCTCATAACTTGATAAGTAGAGCTTCTACTACAACACGATAATCATGCTCAAAGGAATATCTTAAGTTAAACTTCTCATTAAACAATCTCTTACGATGCTCTATTCACATACAATCATGTATAACATTATGATCATACTTCTTATGCAATCTAATGCAATAATATATTCATACTCATATGCAATCTAGTGCAACAATATACTCATACTCTTATGCAATCTAGTGCAACAATATACTCATACTCTTATGCAATCTAGTGCAACAATATATTCATACTCATATGCAATCTAGTGCAACAATATAATCATACTCTTATGCAATCTAGTGCAACAATATATTCATACTCATATGCAATCTAGTGCAACAATATAATCATACTCTTATGCAATCTAGTGCAACAATATACTCACACTCGTATGCAATCTAGTGCAACAATATACTCATACACTCTTTTATAAATTAGAGTACTTTATGTGGAGGTCTCTTTGTTACTTTCTCGAGTCTCTCTTGACTCTCTTTCTTTCTCTCTCTCGAGTCTTTATTGACTCTCTTTCTTGAGTCTCTGTTGACTCTCTTCCTTTCTCTTATACTCGTAGACGGCTTAGGGTTTCACAGAAGTGTGAATTACCCCATCGGGAACGGCATAATTCCGACCCAATATCTCCTACCGTCTACGGAACCAATCTCGTGGTTCAAACTCTGTGGAATCAGGTATCGAACTATTAGTGTGCACACCCCCTAACCAGGATTCCAAGCCTGGCGGGAAGTTTCCAACCTCGTAACGTGGGAATACGCCCTGTTACATATACTGGGACCGCAATGTCCATAAATATCTCCCGAGAGGAACATAGTCCAAACGGTATCCTCCAAAACCTCACCGATATAGATAATACATAAATATATCTCTCATGCATCAATCTCATGCATGCAACAATTCTACTACTTCTCAATGCATCAAAGAATGCTATACCACATGCTTATGGTTTTTGAAAGTATTCTTGGGCTCACGTTGGCCCCTTATGCATTTTTGAAATATGACTCATGTGAAATGTCAAAATGCTCTATAATATGCTTCTAAATCATGCATAAAAATAACATGGAGTACTCAAGAATATAATATCATGCTTGGTTTGCAACATAGCAATTTCTATATAAATCACTCAACAAAATATGCTTCGTTTCTCATTGATCAAATATCACAATTTAGTCATGCTTTCATAATAAATCATATTCTAAAATGATCATGCTTCTTTACTTAATAAAATATCATCAGATCACAATAATCAAATAATTCTTCATACACAGTAAACTAGCAAATATGCACTGTGTAGCAATTCTTCACAATTTCCTTCATAACATACTCGTTTTTAATCCAAATTCAACGAAATTAAAGCCAAAACGTGCGTCGAGAAGATCCCGAAGAGCCGAGCCACAAGGGCCCGTAACACTCGGTCTGAAACGACACGTAGCTGAGCCACAAGGGCCCGGCCACTGCACAAAATCTTTCACAGAACAAACTCAGGGACCTGGGGCGGGACTCTTCATGGTCCGCCCCTAGAGCCCCGTTGAAGCGCCGGGGCTAGGCAACGGCCCTCCTATAGGGCCGTGCCCTAGTCCCGTGCCACCACGGCTCTAGCCGGCGGCCCTTCTGATGGGCCGCGGCTAGGGCCGCCCCTCTGATCTGGTGCACACTGTGTTGTGCACCAGATGTTATTTCTCCTGCAAAATCTCATCCAAACAAGTCCAAAACAATCTCAACAACTCACAAACACATACTAAATCACTTCTAAGCATGAACACATCAAAAACTCATAGTTTCTACTCATTCCTACTCAAAACTAAGGCTTCACAAAGCCAAATTTAAAGAGGAATCCATGGGGTTATACCTCTTGTAGTCTAATATTCTTTCTTGGATCTCTTCTTCCTCTTTACCTAGCTTGAGCCTCCTTCACCACCTACACTTCCCAAACACACCTTCTATCCTTAGCCTAGAACCTCAAAGACTAAGGAAACTAGAAGAGAAAAGAGACTAGAAATGAAGGATGAACAAGCTTACTATGTTGTTGTTTCTCTTCTTGTTCTTGGCAGACAAATGGTGAGGAAGAGGCAAAGAATGAGATCAGGGAATCAAGATGGAATAAGGCGGTTTATATAGGATTCAAAACCCTAGGATGATTCACAATGATTGGTTGAGGGCAAAGGGATAATTCTACAAGCTAAAAGAAGATTCAAGAAGGGATTTTGGATGTCTTGTGGTCCACCATGCAACATGAACCATAGGCTAAAAATGCTATCTTTTATTACTTTGGGGTTGAAAGTGAATTTTCCAAAAAGCTATTTGGATGAACACTTGTTCAAAAATCCTTTTTGAATTCTCCCGGTCTCACTCAGATAAAATTCTCGATTTAAATCTTGGTACGCGAAGTACCCGAAAACTTAGAAATTTTCGAATAGAATCCATTTCTTCGGTGTCGAATTAATTTTAAAATGCGACGAAATTATTTTATTCAAACACCGATTGATCGCAAAAATTTTTAATGGAGTGAAAAAGCTATTTTGGAATTTCTTAATACTGGATTTATAAAATGAAATTTTGGGTTGTTACAAGCACTGTGTAGTGTGGTTTACAAAATTTATGCAAAGGTCTCAGCAAATCGTTTAAAGGTGGTGCTAGATGATATTATATCTCCTACACAGAGTGCATTTGTGCCCGATCGGTTGATAACCGATAATATCATTATTGCCGCAGAAGCTGGACACTATTTGAAGACTAAAAGGACTGGCAATAAGGGTTGGGCTGCTTTAAAAATTGATATGGCCAAAGCCTACGACATAATGGAACGCAAATTATGCTGTGCAACCGAATGCACCTTGCAAGGTGCATACGGTTGCAAAACGGCGCCGTTTTGGTTAAAAAAACGCGCGTCCCACTTAAAGAAGAAATCAGGTTCGATTCCCGGCAATAACATTTTTATATATCCAGAAATTTATAACTATATAACCACAATTTCATAACTATATATCCACAATTTCATAACTATATATCCACAGTGAATGAATGAAGTAAAAATCCACAATGAATGAATGAATGAAGTAAAAATCCACAATGAATGAATGAATGAAGTAAAAATCCACAATGAATGAACTAAATATCCACAATACATGATTGAACTAAATATCCACAATGAATGAACTAAATATCCATAAATTCATAACTATATAACCACAATTTCATAACTATATAACCACAATTTCATAACTATATATCCACAATTTCATAACTATATATTCACAGTGAATGAATGAAGTAAAAATCCACAATGAATGAATGAATGAAGTAAAAATCCACAATGAATGAACTAAATATCCACAATATATGATTGAACTAAATATCCACAATATATGATTGAACTAAATATCCACAATGAATGAACTAAATATCCATAAATTCATAACTATATAACCACAATTTCATAACTATATATCCACAATTTCATAACTATATATCCACAATAATGCTATTGCTGAGAGTCAAACCTGATTTTTTTTTTTAAAGTGGGACGCGCGTTTTTAATCAAAACGACGTCGTTTTGAACCGTATGCACCATGAGCATGGTACATTCGGTTGCACAGCATAACTATTGATAATGGAATGGCATTACCTTAGGGATATGTTTTTAGCACTGGGCTTTGATATTGATTGGGTTAACCGAGTGATGTTATGTGTTACAACGGTTAATTATAATATTCTTGTCAATGGTGAGAATGCAGGTACTGTTACACCAACCAGAGGCATTCGTCAAGGAGACCCGTTATCCCCTTATTTATTTATAATTTGCGCCTAGGGTTTATCTTTGATGTTACAACGCCAGGAGGCTATGGGGAATATACATGGGATTAGGTTGGCAAGGGGGCACCGGCGGTTTCGCATTTATTATTTGCGGACGACAACCTCCTTTTTTTCCAAGCAAATGATTCTGAGGTTTGGGTGATTAAACATTGTTTGCCACTTTATGAAGATATGTCTGGTCAACAAGTGAATTTTGACAAATCAAATGTGACATACAGTTCTAATACATCACCAGCCGATAAGGCTAACATAACGGCCATCCTGGGGGTACGATCGACTGATGATTTCGATAAGTACCTAGGTCTACCATCCTTTCTTGGCAAGAATAAAACAGCAGTTTTTCGCTACATTGAACATAGGGTAAGGGATCACATTCAGACTTGGAACAAATTTTTTTTATCCCGAGCTGGGAAGGAAATATTGCTTAAGAGCATTGCACAAGCAATGCTTATTTTCACTATGTCGGTCTTTTTACTGCCTACTTCTATGTGTGACCATGAAAGAAGGTCATCATTGCCTTTTTCCAAATTTGAGAAAATGCCAGTTCTTCCAGATTTAGAAGAATTTCATGACACCTTCTAGGAAGATGGTTGTGATGGCCTTCTTCTAGACATGGAAGAAGGCCATCATTGCCTTTTTTCAAATTTGGGAAAAGGCAACACCATCCTTCTTCCAAACGTAGAAAAAGGTCACGCCAGCCTTCTTCCAGATCTAGTAGAAGGCAGCAACGACCTTATTCCAGATCTAGAAGAAGGCAACAACAACCTTCTTCCAAATCTAGAAGAAGGCAACATCGACCTTCTTCCAAATCTAGAAGAAGGTCACGACGCTTTCTTCTCAGAAGGAGGCTGCGATGCCATCCTATAGGAAGAAGGCAATGAAACATGTGCAATGACGGCGAATGGCTGATTGTCAACAATGATAGTAAGCGACAATAATGACAGTGAGGCAGCAGTTGATGACGAAAAACCAACAAATATAATTGAAGATTTTTAAAATCTATTATTGCTATTACCAATTAAAAGTCAATTTTAATATAATTGTCATTTTAAAAAATATGTAAATGCCACATCAACCCACCAAATCAACTTGAAAAAAAAATCTAATCATCAATTATTTACCGGTTACCTGAAGGTAACCTACAAAATAGTGTAATTACACTCTTTTTTTTTTTTTTTTTTGTAAATTTGAGGTTCTAATTGGAATTTTTGATTGTAAATGCACAAATCTATATAGTTAAGAGAGCTTATTTGACATTATCCTAATTTTTAATTATACATTGTGTGATCATATATGAAACTTCTTTGTAATTACTACATATGAACACACATCAGATTTTCTTGTTTATGACATGCTAATAGGCAAAACCTTTATTTTCTTGGCCGTGAGACTATGAAAAGTGCTATTGATTTTGTCAAACAGTGTCTTTCTTGACTTGAAGACTACAAAACTGCTGTGTGGTTATAGCCAAATGGTTCCTTTTATTTGACTAGAGACCTCAAGAAAGTGCTGGTTTCCTAGCCAAATAGTTAAGCCTGGAAGGACCTTCCCAATTCTCAGTTTCATCCTGAAGTTCAACGTTGTTGACTATAATAACAATTGCAATATAAACAGACTTGTGATTGTGGTAAGGAATATGGATGGATATACAGACAGTAAACATGCCAATTGGAAGTCACTGAAAATTGGCTTAAAGTAAAATATGACAAATCGAAATGTGCTCAAATGATAAATCTCATTTGAAGGTCCCAGGGCATTGAGAAAAAGTAACTAATTCCATGGAGAGTAGCAGAAATTACATGAAATAACCAAAAAGTGCATAGCGGCAAGTTTGTTCACAACAATATAGAGGAGAATAAAATGCAAACTTAGAGCCAACCTGATCTGGCCAGTAAAACCAAGATATACATAAATGTTCAAAAAGATGATGCCACTCACTTTACCTTCTATGCCTGCCACAGAAATAAAATAAATAAAAAAAGGGAGACAATTAGAAAACCATAACCAATCATATGATATGATAACAATTACTGAATATATGGAGGATTTTGTTCCCCAGGCTCTCTCTGTGAGAATGCATACACTGGTTAGGATAGAGGAAATTTACCTTGTTTGCAATGTTGTTTGAGAGCCAGTCCAGTCCCTCATAAAGCCCTTCTCCAGATGTGGCACAAGTACTCTGGATATACCTATAGGAAATGCATAAAACAATTGGACCAAATTTTAGTTAGAATATAGTGGCATAAAATAATGTGTAGGGAATTTTACCATACAAATGAGGTATAAATGAATAATGCCTTAATTTTTTGTTACTATAACATTTAAGTTTAGATACCATATGCTCTTTAATTTGGTAGTATATACTACTAGGCTAAGTACTATAAAGTTCTTTCTCATATTATCTTTTAGAATTATGCTAAAGTTTTAAGATGAACCAAATTCAAGAACACATTTAGTACCAAAACTAAAATGCCATTACTACATAACAATTTAGGTACTGTATTCCGAATAAAACATAGGGTGTGTTTGGTTCGCACATGGGAATCGGAATCGAAATGGGAATCAAATACTTGATTAATGAGTTTTGGTGAAAGTATTTTGCATGTTTGGTAGTAGGATGGAATTGGAATGATTATCATATTGATGTTTGGTTATGTATGGCCCTATAAAGGGAATAAAGGTTTTAAAATTACAAAAATAAAAAATCAAGGCAATTGATCCTAATATAATGACATCCAAATCACCAATATGAACAAAAAATCAAAACAAAAATATGTGGGGATGTAGTGAGGAGGCAACGGATCGGGAAGTGACAGATGAGGAGGGATAAGATGGAATGATAACTGTTTTTTAATTAGGGAATGGGTTTTTAATTGGAGGGGTAATCAAATCTCATAGTTGTGTTTTAAAAAGTTGTCAACCAAACAATAACTATGATTTTGATCCCCTTACTTGGAGTATAAACCCATGAACCAAACACACACATAAAATTTCTCTAACACGAGATGATGCCTAAGTGCATCCAAACAGATAGATAATCAAGCAAGCCAGAGTACAAGGCCACAGAATATACCAGTGACGTTGACGGAGTGAATGAAGACCAAGCTTATCAGTAATCTCAGCAGCATTCATAGCATTAGGAAGATCTTGCTTGTTTGCAAACACAAGCAACACAGCATCCCTCAATTCATCCTGTACAAACAATGCTCAAATTCAGTATTGAAATCAAAATCAATATCACATTACACATGTAAAGGAATACCTCATTCAGCATACGGTGAAGCTCATCCCTAGCCTCAACAACACGATCTCGATCATTACTGTCAACAACAAAGATAAGCCCCTGTGTATTCTGGAAATAGTGTCTCCATAGTGGACGAATCTGGATTCACAAAATATTGATAAGCAATAGCATTTTCTTAAAGGAAAATTCTGTTGTATTAGGTTGTGAGACACCACAGGTCAAACCCCAGAAAGACAGATCACTTAGAGAGCAAAAATGCCATAATATAGGCCCTTTCTAATAAATAATCATACCATATTATATAAGCCATGACAGCTGTCTACTACAAACCCAAGCAGAAATCAACTTGCTCGAGCCTAGAGGTCAAGATATGAATGGCAGGCAGAAATTCAAGCATTTTACCAAGGGCATAATAAACTCAATCTAATATTAAGGAACTCGGAAATTTTAGCATCTAGTTGGTAGAGAACTATAAAAAGAAGTAAAAGTCATCACATCCAAATTAGTAATTAGTAATATACTAATACAGTGTCAATTACCTTGTCCTGGCCACCAACATCCCACACTGTAAAGCTTATGTTTTTGTACTCCACAGTCTCCACATTAAACCCTGATAAAGAAAAGGATATAAACATCATTACCATATAATCAAAACTAAAACCAGGGGTACCATTGACCACCTAAATTGGATCAAAGGACAAAAAGACCAACAAATATGAAAACTTAATGAAACTTACCAATAGTAGGAATGGTAGTAACAATCTCTCCCAGCTTAAGTTTATACAATATAGTGGTCTTACCAGCTGCATCTAGACCCACCATAAGGATACGCATCTCCTTCTTGGCAAACAGCCGGCTGAAAAGCTTTGTAAAGGACAACCCCATATTTTAAATGTCTGCTGCATAAAAAGTAGTTAGGCTTGCAGATCAATAATGAAGAGTAAGGTTGCATGGATGCAAGTGATTTATTCTGAATCATGCAAAATTACTTCCACATTTCTATTACACTTTCGAATTCCTGGAATTTTCCATTCAATCTATATTGTAATGCAAAATTCTCTTCCCTGAAATCTCAACAAAAGGAGAAGCATTACCAGTACAATGCACAGATCAATGACAAACACCGAATATTAAACAAATAAATGAAGTATACAAAATATTACCCATTTCAGATATTGCACAAAGTAGCAAAAATATTGCATTTTATTCAGACAATAATCCCCAAAACAAAATGCAGATCCAGAAATTAGACATTAAAAAAAATCATACCAACGACAGGATCAACTACACATATACAGATAGACATCCGAGATACATAAGCAGGAATTGTATTTATCTTACACATCACAGACATATATATACATGAGAATTCAGGCATCTCTTTAGATCTAAACCTACACCTCGATTCGCAAATTGTTAAAAATCACAAATCAATCTTTACAGCTAAATTATCTGTTTGTACGAAGATCGTCTATACGAAAATGAAGAAAGATAGAAAAATACCTTAGGAAGTGACAGGGTGAAAAGCGAGGAGGGGAGAGAGAAGCAGATCTAGCAGAAGACAATCTGCCCTGTCTTGATGACTCGCGGTTATGTGGTCTGGCGATTAATTATTAATTAAAAAATTAAAAATTAAAAATTCGTCCACTTTTTTAGGGCTTGGCTGCAAAGGAAGAACTAAGAAAGAAAAGAACTGTAATTTGAATGGGGAAAAATTATTGAGAATAAGTTGGAAATTTAAAATTTTTTGATTGGTCAGTGTAAATGAAATTACTAAGAATTTTTATTATAGTGTTCAGTTTACATGAAAATTGTAATAGTAATAATTAAAAATGTCAAGTACTATGTAATATGATGACACCTCTATAATCATTTCAAATGGGTGACACTACTTTGTAAATAAGCATTAATGTTTTAAAAAATAATTAATTAATTACAATTATATAAATTGTGTTATAATAATAATAACAGTTATATTCCACCACAGACAATGCCCGCCTTCATTGTCTTCTCTGCCTTCACCGTCTTCTCTTCTATTCTCCGCCTTCGCAATCGGTTACGCCTTGCCCCACCCCTCCATCTCCACCGCTATTGGTCGTTACTCTCTTATTTCCGGACTAGTGTTTCCCTTTGCTTTATTTTACTGGTTTAATTTTGTTTGCGGTTTATGTGTTTTTCCTCCCGTTGTTTTGACGAGTTTCTTCCTCTCGTTTACTTGGCGAGTTCTTTTTCATAAAGCGTGAAACGATAAAATTGGTCGCGACGTAGGTGAATATCATCCTGGGTGACAAATATGACAACGAAAAAGCGACTCCTCTGAATTATGATATGCATTTCAATCTGATGGAGATATTGTCAATTGATAGAAGAATGGAAATAGATACTCAAGTGGTGTGCAAGACTATTCAACCAGTGTCAGTCTTGGGTACGTTTGACCAAATCATTAAAGAATTTTTTAAGTTCCTCCAAAGAATTCAGTTTCAAATTTGTGAAACAGTCTGTGAATCAAGTTTTCTGTAGCATTGCTAGGGAAGTTGTTTCTATGTATGACTATAAGGAATGTTTGACCATTCCATCAATCTTTATTGTAAACGTTTTCATTCTTTCTTCTTATCAACCCCTCATGGCTTTTTTCTAGGGATTAGGGGTTCACACTCAAGCGCACCAAAGGCTCACCTTTTGCCCCATGACTTCCCAAGATTTATTCAATTCCGGCCTTCGCTTTCCAATTATCTTTCCAAAATTGAGGGGTACACGCTCCCACTCCGAGAGATCCTTGACTAAGGTCCAAACAAAATAAGAGGTGAATGACATGCAAGCATACAAAAGATGTAAACCTATTTAGTTTTTATGTATTTCTCACTTGGTGTAAAGAGGTAATTTCCAATTGATATTCCCCAAGTAAAAACATTTTAGACACACCACTAACACACTTCCAAGATGATATAAATAATGACGAACTCTCCATCATCAAACACACTCATCAATCAAGCACCATTTGACAAATTTAAGAAATCAAACATTTAAGCACAAAGTGTGTCCCTTCCACACTTTAAATCAAACATCGTCCTCGATGTTACTTTGAGGACTCGGTGGAAAAAGAAGCATAGGTCTACACAAATGCATGTCACTTTTCACACTTTAGAAGTGTTTCTGGGACTTGGGGTTTGAAAAATGAAAATCCTTTGTGAATGAAAGATGGAAAATGGAAGAATGTGTGCAAAGACTCTTTTCCACTCTTTAGAATTGAAAACCGGGGCATAAAAATAATTAGGGATAGAAATGGTAACCCATTGAAGAGCATATCCCCTTTCTAGCAATGTAGCTTCCAACACTTTGCCCCATCAATCAATGCTTCACAATCAACAATGTTAGTAGCATATGTGCAAAACAAAGATAAGAAGTGCATTGGAGTAGTCAAGCTACCCCTAACTATCTACCATATTTTTGGGTTTTTTTTTCCCAATAATCCTTGGGCTGCTTCCCAAGAGCGTCACGTTTAACATTTTTAGCCCGACGTGAATGTAAAGGTAAAAACAACACAACAACTACAAGACATCAATCATAAGCTAAACTAAAAACATCAACCTAGCCTCTCTTCAATATTGTCAAGTCTAAGAACATGGAAAAGTACGAAATTTAAATTGCAAGAAAGTAAATGCATGAAAAGTAAATGCAAGAAAGTAAAAATTGAAAAGTAAAGGCGGCACCCCATTACGATGCACCTATTGTTCATAAAAAAACAAGTAACCAATGTTTTTTTTTCCTTCTCTTGTGGGATCATAGCATGTCACCACCAAAGGATGGAGGATGAAAGTATTGAGCGAATTGAGCTTGAAGATCATCAATAGTCCGACATTGCCGATCAAGGGCCTGATCTTGCGTATCAAGTTGCTCATTTTGGGCCATCAAGATGGCCATTTGCTCTTGGTGGAAGTGGTATTAGAGAGCTCGCATACTCTCCTAATCATGGACTTGCGGCACATGGGATTGAATGTTGCACTCGGGCATGTGTGATGGTGAAACGGGTAGTGGTGGTAGGACTTCCTCTTCTTCTTGAATACCTCCTTCAACTCGGACTAGCTTTGTTTTGAGTGAGGTCGGCTATGGTCAATGGTGTCATGTGGGCGATTCTTTTGTCCCTTCTCGATCAACTTAGCATCCAATCCAAGGCTTTGGCATAACCTTGCAAACAACGGACCGATGAAGATGTGGGTGGTGTTATCATGACTTTGAGAAGCCAATCATTTCTTGCATTGCACCCCCATATTGATTGTCATATCATTCTCTATGCTCCAAAGATAGAATAGGCTTGAGCGGTATACCTTATGCATGTTGGAAATCCTCCCTGTGAATGTAACCGCCAAAGTATGTCTTATGGTCTTCATCTCATTCTTTACAATGATTTTGGTGCTTGTGTTGCATGAGACAAAGGACAACGTCCCATCAGATATTTTCCTCTAATAGTCAACCACTTCATCATCCGTGTAGAAACTAGTACGATACCCCAAGTATGCCGGAGATAATATTTGTTCCCTTGTGTGAAGCCCCAAGTAAAGTCCCAAATCGTTCACCGAGAGATTGTACTCCTTGATGAAAAGGGTGAACGAGATAGACGGCTTATTATGGTACTTCTCTGTATTGACAGTTAGTGTGGCCACGAACTCATAGACGGCCGAGGCATAGGTATGCCCTCTCCAAGCAAAGACTTGCCCCCATTGTTGGTGCTCAATCAAGTATTCCATCTCATCTCGGCATCCAAAAGATTCCAATGCTGGCATATCCAAGTATTTTCCTCCCAAAATCGGCAATGTTTTCAACTTCTCGTCCTTTGCCAATTGTGCGACATTCAACCTCAATTTCCGGTTTCCGGCTATAGGATCTTGCTCCTCTTCTTGTGGTACCTCCATGTGGTCATCACTTTGTGGATCACGGCTAGAACTAGCGTGATCGTGTTTCCTCCTCTTTGCAAGCTCTTTGGATCTTGGCATGGTTCCTACAAATTCTCAAAACAAAATTGCATTCTCTATGATTTACAAGTGAACAATATTGCACAACAATCTCACCACACTCACAAAGATACACTCAACAACACTCTACAATTTCTCTTTTTCCGTCTTTTTCATTCGAATTTTTAGATTTTTGCTCTTTGAAATTTTCTCATTCTTTCCTCTCTTTTTTTTTTTTCAAATGTTTCTCAAAATCATGCTTCAAGTTCACAAGATAGACCAATCATCATATTAAAACAAGAAATTTCAATGCAAAGTATATTCATGGTCAACAAGTCAACTCTTTCTTCTCCGAGACATGTGAATGTGTCAAATTCAATAGAACTAGTGTAGCATATGAAAAAATTTCATCATAAACAATCATAAAGAACATGAATCAATGCAGTTCCAAGATCAATTTTACACATGCAACAACTTGTCATCAACCCAATTTGAAAAATTCCCAATTCAATAACTAATGTTCATCCAAGTATTGCAATCTCACAAAGTGTTAATTCCAGCAATGGTCCCCTGAGTATGATGATTTTCCACAATTGGTCCTCGACTTTTAATTTGGACAATTTAATCACCCGACTATCAAAATTTTTCCAATTGTGATCCTTCCGTCAAATTCTAGTTAAGTGGACGTTAACTTGAAGGGTAAAAGCGTCATTTCTCATATTGCCTCAGAAATGTTTGGTCGAAGGTTGTCTGGGTTTAGAAAGAAACCTCTGCAGCCTCATTTTCAGCAGAATCTCCATTACTCTCACAAGCATTTTGAATACTGTACAAATACAATTGGTTATGAAGATGGCCTCCCATTTTCAGACCTGAGAAACCCTCCACCAAGAACATCATCTTACTCGTCAATGGCCAAAGATGTGGAGACGGAGAGCCAAATTTTGAAGAGTCAATGGCCAAAGACCTGAGAAACCCTCCACCAATAACCTCGCCTTTTTTGGCGTGCAAAGCCTCGCCTAAGCTCCCGTTTCTCATGTACTCATAGACCAGAAGGTTGGTGTCCTTATTGGAGCAGAACGCCAGCAATCGGACGATGTTTCGGTGTCGGATGTTGCCTAGGGTCCGGATCTCGGCCCGGAAGCCGTGGTCGTGGGTGGTGTTGTTGAATCGCAGGAGTTTTTTCACATCGATTTCGACGCCGTAGAGGGTTTTGCTGTGGTAGACTACCCCGGCCGATCACATTGCCGTCTCACAGGCATTCCAGGACGTCGGAGACCGTGAAATCCAGCTTCTGGAATGACGTCATTTTCCACGAACCGACCCATTTTCTTGAAAGACTTGGCCTTGATGATGGCGGCAGCCGCGAAAATCAGGGAGCAAATTAGGAGGCCCAGCGCGAAAATCAGCTTGAAATCGCCGTGGGAATTCCCCGGCGGACTGGAAATTGGGGCGAGGTCGCATGGGTTGTTCAGAAAAGATCCACAGAGGTGAGGGTTGCCGGCGAAAGATGTGGCCTTGAAGAAGGCGAATTGGGGGATTGTTGATTGAACATGGCCGTTGAGAATGCCACACCGGAAGATGCAGACGAGAATGATGATTTTGAGGAACTGGCATGACGGAGAGGGGGTTGTTGTTTCTGGTTTCCGCAGATCAATTTGGGCTTTTTCAGATAAATAAATGAACTGATCTTAGTTGCCATAATGTTTTAACAAGCTTTCATGCAAAAGTCTTGATGTGCGTGGGGTCTTATCTACAATCACCACAAAAGAAACTCCACAAATTACAATGGTATGTGTTTCGGCCGGCAGGAGTGGTCTGAGCTCGTCGCCGATCCCAAATGCATTGTTTCCGGCGTCGACGTGGACATAATAATTCAGACGGAAAATGAAGATAAAATATAGTGATGAGAAATGACGCTTTTACCCTTCAAGTTAACATCCACTTAACTAGAATTTGACGGAAGGACCACAATTGGAAAAATTTTGATAGTCGGGTGGTTAAATTGTCCAAATTAAAAGTCGAGGATCAATTGTGGAAAATCACCATACTCAGGGGACCATTGCTGGAATTAACTCATCTCACAAATTAGCACAATTATTCACAAATTTCCAACAATCAAGTGTTCTACCATGCAAAACTAGTAAATAGCTTCAAGTTTCAAGCATCAAGATGTATTGAACAATATGGACCAAGACCGATTTTTAGATTTTTGTGGCCCCGTTCTTGTAAATAAATGAGGCCCTATCAAAAGCGCAATCTTTAAAACTAATAGCGTAATTTTTTTCTAATAATAATAACAATAATAATAATAATAATAATAATAATAATAATAATAATAATAATAATAATAATAATAATAATAATAATAATAATAATAATAATAATAATAATAATAATAATAATAATAATAAGGTGGTAAATGTTGTTGTGCGCAATGGGGGGAGGTGTGCGCAAAGCAAAAGGGTTAAAGAAAAAAATGGAAGATTTGCGCAAAGCTGGAGCAACAAATAGGATTCAAACTTATGACCTCCCAAATGAAACACTATATATACACATTTATGTCACTCCTCCATGAAGTCTTTTAAGGTTAAATCTTAATTGCAATTTTATTTTGTTTTAATGTCTTAACTAGCTAGGTAAAAATTAAATATTGGGCCCTCTAAAATTTGGGAGCCCTGTGCTGTTGCACAGCTTGCACAGCCCAAAATCCGGCCCTGATATAGACTAGTAATCAAGTTCCTAGAGAGGGAAAGCTTCATGAATATGTTAATGGAGGATGGAGATTGAAGCTTTTACCTCTTTGGTGATGATTCTTTCAAGGTTTATCCCTTTGAAGCTTAAAAAGATGGAAGAAAAGTAGCAACGAAAGCTTTTACCCTCATGGATTTGGAGATTTTTCGTGGATGGGGTGTTAGAATGAAGGATAGGGGTTTAAAAAGTGGTGAAACCTGCGATGTGTTCTGGGCGGAATCCACAAACCCTCCACGATCGTGGATTGGGTCGTGGAACTTTCTGTTTGAATCCACGAACCCTCCACGATCGTGGATCCGGTCATGGAACTTTTTGTTCCGAATCCACGAGACCTCCATGATTCGTTGTCTCAAGCGTGGAACCTATTGTTTTGAATCCATGAACCCTCCACGATCGTGGATTGGTTCGTGGAACTTTCTTTTTGAATCCACGAACCATCCACGATCGTTGAGCTGATCGTGGAAACTACTATTTTGAATCCACGAACCATCCACGTTCGTGGACTGAGAACAATCTTTTTCCTGAAAGTTTTCCTTTTTCCTTGGTGCTATTTTCTCCAACTTTCCAACCTTTTTGCTCAAATTTTTCATGGTTTTCCCACAAGATAGCCCTGCAATGTTAGTTCCAAAGGTACCAAAACAAAAACATAAAAGAAAAAACAAAGTATTTACACAAGAAACCTTGGGTTTCTTCCCAAGAAGTGCCACGTTTTACGTCATTGGCTAGACATAACCTCTTCTCTTTTCAACTTCCATTCAAAAGTTTTTGTTGAAGGCACTTAGGTGCCCAATTATTCCTCCAAGACAATTTCTCAACTTCTCACAATGGTTTGGTCTTGGCTTTGGCCTTGACCTTTTTATTTGTAGCACTTGCACAATCCTTTTGAATGTTGGTCATTTCAAATTTGGCCTTTTTCCCATTGAATCTCAATATCAACTCACCCGTGCCAACATCAATGAGGGCACGGCAAGTTGCAAAGAATGGTCTCACGAGAATCAACGGGACATTAAGATCCCTTTTCCCAACGTCTACTACCACAAAGTCTACTGGTACAACATAATCCCCCACCTTTACCAACACATCTTCCGCAATTCCCTTTGGGTACCTTATGGACCCATCAGCAAGGCGGATGGTGAGTTGGGTTGGGATTAAATAAGGAAAATTCAACTGGTCAAAGACAAATGGGGCATTAAATTGATGGAGGATCCGAGATCGGCCAACGCATTGTTAAACTCAAGATTTTTCATAATACATTGGACAACAAATGCGTCGGGTTCTCCCTTTTTGGTTGGGTTCCCCTTGTGAAGTACGACCGATAACTCTTCGCCTAAATAAGCATGCTTTTCAACATTTTCCTCATTATTTTCCATAACTTCCCTCAAGTGACAATCACAATGAAATTTTTGAAAGAAAGCATTAACCTTACCCTTTTTCTCCCAAGTGGCTGTATTGCTCTTTTTCGATGAAGATGGTATGGGTGGCCGGTACTTTGGAGGTACCGGTTTGGCCATTTGTTCCTTTCTTTGATCATTGAGATCACAAGAGGTGACCTCACCTCTTTCTTTACTTGTTTGACCACAAGAGGTAGTCTCATCAATATTGGCTTCTTGACCACCAGAGGTGGTCTTCTCACAAATCTTGTCCAAGGCATCTTTCTTTTCATCCTCATCACATAAGACTGACACCAAGATGGCATTGACTCTCTCATTTGGATTGTTCTCGGTGGTGCTTGGCAAACACCCCATGGACGCTCCGATATCAAGCGCACCACTTGAGCCACTTGTGTTTCAATATTTTTCATTGTGGCTTTAGATTCTTGCCGCATTGCGGCCATTTCTTGCCTTATATCTTGAGTTATTTCTTGCTAGAGCAACACCCGATCATTCTAAAGCTCTTGGATGGTTTTAGAGTCTTTCGTCAACCTCTCTAATTTCAATCCTTGGGACAAGTTGATCACCAAGAGAGACATTTGGTGGCCAGTAGAGAGCATTTGAAGTACTTCCTTGATTTTTATGCGCGCCGTATGCAATTTGGCCTCTTTCTCTACCCGGTCCATAAGTGAGTTTGCCACTTCTATTGCCTTGGGATCTCCCTTGGTATCCCAATTGATGTCATCCACTTCTTTGCTTCCAATTTTGATTTTCACCAGCCCCAAAGTTGTATCCATTGCCACGGGGTTGTTGTTGATAGCCAACTGCTTCCACTTGCTCGTAAGAGCTAGAGGAGGAACAATCCATTGTATCATGGGGACCACCACACACATTGCAATATAAGGCTAAGGCCATGCATAGCTTAGACTTTGCTTCAAGCTTTTCCACAATGTTTTGCAACCTTTTTATCTCATGGTTCATAGCATCCACTTTCACATCATTGGCTACATTCTCCTTTACCTCATATATCTCGGCTCTTGAGTCCCTCTTATTGTACCAAAATGAGGTGTTTGAAGATATTCTTTCAATGAGCTCCTCGGTATCCACCGGTGATGAGGAAACAAAGGCCCCACGGGAGGATGAATCAAGCAACATTTTTCCTTCATTCGTGAGCCCTCCATAGAATGAGCTTATTACGTCCCATGGATGTAGAAGATCTGGTGGGCATTGATGCTTCAAGGTTTTGAACCTTCTCCAAGCTTCCTATAGGCTCTCCAAAGACCCTTATTTAAATTCTTGCACTTGTTTTCTCACTTTCATGATCTTAGTGAGCGGGAAGAACTTGTTCATAAATTCCATGTGGAGTTGTGTCCAAAAGCGAAAGTGGTTGTCATTTTGTAAATCCAACCATCTAGAAGTTTCTCCAATAACAAAGAATGGGAACAGCTTGAGCCTTATAATCTCGTCTGGCACTCCTTCTTGCCGGAACATGCTACATGCCCTCATGAATCTTGTGATATGGGTATGTGGATCCTCCGATGGTAGACTGTCAAATGGACTATTTTGCACAAGGTCGAGGACCGCCGGGTGAATGTGAAAGTTGATGTTCTCCAATGGTGGCACGTATATGGAGTTGTGCATGGAGAAATTGAGTGTCATGTATTCGGCAATGGTCCTCCCCCTATGGTCATTTGGGGTATCATAGAACTCCTCTCCCCATATTGGGTTCGGTTGCCCTTCAACATCAATGGTTTGGTCTTCTTCTTGTCTTGGCTCTTGGGGGACTTGTGGTCCTCCAAAAGCTCTAATTGGATGAACATGGATGGGGGTTGTTGTGTTTGGAGGATTTCCCCTCCATGGGATCCTCATTGGTTTGTTGCACTTGTTGATGTCATCTCTTCTATGTGATGTGGATTAGGATTGTTCTTGCTTCTTCTTCTTCTTCTTGTCTTGGTTATTTCCGGGTTAAAGGGAAGTAGTCCTTGATTCCCTTTTTCCCTTGTTTGCATCCAACCTACAAAAGTATGAAAAGAGAAATGGTTTCCTCCCCAACTTGAAGTAGTTGCAAGGGAGGTTAGTAGCAAAGTAAATGTACAAACAAAAGTAAAAGAAAAAGTGAATCAAGTATCAAAGCACAAATATTCACTATCTCAAAACAATTTAACAACAATCGTATGCCATCACCGGCAACGGCGCCATTTTGATGCTTGTTTTATTAGTGGGAGTGGTATGTGGAAAGTGTATAAAACGGGGATATGGAATCTCTGAGTGTCGATCTCAATGATGACAAATTGGAAGTACAAAATAGCATTAAGATAGAGAATAAAGTTCATGCTTGTCATATACATGGTACACGAAAGCTTGGTTTGCATATGTTTGAAAGAGTGCAAGAGAACAAACAAGTGAATGAATTCAAATGAAGAAAGCTAGGAATGAAATTGTTCATCTATCACATGATGCTTATAGTGTCTTAAGGAAAGGTTGATACATTGCAATATGTGTGATTCAAGCAAGGCTTTACCAATGTCGTTCACCTCTCGGTTTACTAAGTCTTTTCTTGGTGTAGAAACACCTTTAAGTGACTATGCTCCTAAGAAACATTTCATCAAACACCTTGTCTTCACCTAGTTCCAATCTTAGTCCTTTCGATTCTTTAATAAGGGAAATACAAATTGGCTTGGGGCTTCAATTGATCTAGCAATCTTTTGCCTAGTTCAATTGCCTAGAACAATCAAGGGAGTTTGGCCTTAACTCACAAGATGCAATCAATTCACCAATTGTAACAAGAAGTCAATCACAATTGCAATGATCAATCTAATTAGGAATTGCATTTCACACTAGCATCATGCAACAGAATCACAATTGTATTCAATTCCTAAAAGAAATCTAGCCCCTCATTGTAGCTTTATGAATCATTATTGAATCAAGGATCAACAAATAAAGCAATTGAAATAAGAAAGCAATAGAATTACCAAACTTGATTGCAATAGAAGATTCAATGTACAAGTTCCTCCTAGGATCAAGGAATTGTGTCAAGATTCCATCACTCTAGAAAATCTTCCAATCCAATGTCTTTGAGATGCTAGAGAGATTAAAAACAAAAAACAAAAAAAAAAAAAAAACAAAAAAACAAAAAAAAAAAACCTAATCTCCAAGTGTATGAACTCAAATGTAAGATATGATCTAACTTCTAACTTGCTCTCCTCTAAATATCTAAATCTAGCCTTTAAATAACTTTTCCCTTCAAATGCACATGAATTCTCGTGCCTGGCTAGATCCATGAGCGCTCCACGCTCATGGATCGCACACTTATGCGACCCAGTGCCAGATCCACGAGTCGTAGATCCCTCTCGTGGAGCCTTCTATTTTGAATCCACGAGAGGTCCACGATCGTGGATCGTTATTCCTTGCTCTCTTCCTTGGTTGCTCCGGTCAATGCCCATATGCTTCCTTCTAAGCTCCAATCCCTTCACAAACACTAAAGTTCTAGACATGGTAGAGCTTTGCAACACATTAGCACATTCATATGCATTTAACCATAAAGCAACCACAAATGATTTACAATTAAGCATCACACAACCCTATTAACACCCTATTAAATGAGTGTTTTTGGCACCTATCAATAGCCCCTTTTACCAAAGCTCCTCTGGATAGCTTATTAATGGCCTTAACGTTGAGATGGTTGAACCTATTGTGTCATTCCCAACGCAAGTCATTGTTACTTTTAGCTACTAGGCATACACTCGGCTTCGCCGATTCCCAAACTACTACATACATGTTATTTCTTCTCCTCGCTGAAAGAACTGTATCTCCATTCTCCTCACTGATCACATTGCATCTGTCCTTGTAGAATTTGACTTTGTAGCCCTTGTCACAAAACTGACTCGTGCTGAGAAGGTTGAACTTCAACACTTATACATATGAAACATCTCTGATTGTCAGTCCGTTCCTTTGGACATCACCTACTCCCTTGGTCTGTCCACTCGACTCACCACCAACAACCACTTTAGGGCCATTTACTTCTCGGTAGTTGCTTAGATTTGATTTATCACCAGTCATGTGCTTCGAGCAACTGCTATCTACGTACCATATGGTCATGTTAACCTGAAATCAAAGATTATTTAACTTTAGGTACCCATACCTTCTTGGGTCCTTAATGGTTAGTAAGCTTGAGCATCCATTTGAACCTAGAGCTCGTCAAGCCCATTCTCGATCCACTATAATCGTTAAAAACTTGATAATCGTAAGTGCTATTTTGAAATTTTATAGGATTTTAAGGTGCATAATGTTTTTGTTAGAGGAATAGGGTGTTAGTTGAGAGGATCTCTCTTAGCCTTAGGTTTAGGTGTTTGAAATCTATGGCTAAGATTAGCTCTTGTCTTGTATAAATAGCTCTACATTTCCTTGTACATCTGAACAGAACATATAGAAATATACAAGATAGTTCATTGTTTAACATGGTATCAAAGCGAGATTGAGGTGACTGGGTAGTGGGTTTTGGTCGGAAAGAGGAGGTGGCACCGTCGGGAGGAGCGGAGCAGCCACCGGAGTTCTCACGCGCCGCCATGCGTCAGCGCAGTCTTAGGGTTCCGACGCCACGCGCCGGCGCGTGCGCACTGTTTCGGCATATTCTCCGGTCGAGGCTGGTACCGGCGGACTCGTATCTATGAGCCCAAGAGATCTGGGTGGTGGTGGAGGCGCGTGAGGTCATTCCCGCTGACTTTTCCAGCAAAACGTGTTAGTGAGCCCATTTCGTCAAGCAACACAGGCAGCAGAGTTCGCCGGAGAGAAGCTTCCAAGATCTGTTGTGCTTGCCAGGAAGGAACAGAGGTTGCTGGAGGGAGCTGTGCGTCGGGGGGATTGCTGCTGGTCGAGAGAGATGAAGGGAAACCATCGAGAGAGAGACAGCCAAGAGTGAGATGGTAGGGGAGGTCCATGAAGCTGGGTGGGCTGAGGTCCACGAAGCTGGGTGGTCTCATGGCTTCAAAATAAAATGGCGTGGAGGTCTAGTTGATGAATGCTTCTGGAAATTAATTGGAAGCATAATGTGCGATTAGGTTTGTGCTGCTAACGAGGAATAATTAGGCAGTAGGTTATTTTGTTTATCGTAATAATAAGTCTTGTGCTTTGTGTTTTGTTTATCATAGTTTATCGCTTTAAGTTAATTTGGTATGGGAGCAATTCTAGGGTCTGAGTTGTGTCAAGTGCAGCTTGTTCAGTGTGCGTAAACAAGGGTGCTGCAGGAGTGGGCAGCACATGTGCCAAGAGTGGGGCGGACCTGACAAATGCCGCGGGGGAGGCCGACGGCTGAAGAATGATTTAGAGTGAATCGGTTTACGTGCATGCTCCAGGGAAACGATGTGGTGTTAGGTAGGGTTGATAAGGGTGCATGGTGAGAGGGACATGTGCACTATGGTCTAGTAGCACTAATGGTTTGTGGAGTGAGAGGCAGGTAGGCTGTGGTGTTAGGCAGTGGTGATAAGGGTTTGGGGTGTGAGAGGCAGGTGCGGCTCTGTGGTGATTGGTCTAGCTTTTGTTGGCTCCATAGAAGCGTTGTTGGTGCGACAAGGTGCGTTGTGGACTGGTTTGGCACAGCGTGGTTAGAAGGTTGTTCGAGTGGTTCAAGACTTGGGCGTTAGCCTTGGAAGTTAGGAGTCTAGGTGTGGAGTCCTATGGTTCATGTGATACATATGTAACAAGTTGGATGCTCCAACTTGAGGGGGAGTGTTAGAGGAATAGGGTGTTAGCTGAGAGGATCTCTCTTAGCCTTAGGTTTAGGTGTTTGAAATCTATGGCTAGGATTAGTTCTTATCTTGTATAAATAGCTCTACACTTCCTTGTACATCTGAATAGAACATATAGAAATATACAAGATAGTTCATTGTTTAACAGTTTTTGAAATCAGGGTCTTGGCATGCTGCTATGCACCCTAGAGTAGAACATTTGCATATGTCTATGAAACCGTTCGAATTTCACTTTCTGACATCGGTTAATGGACCATAAGCCAGTCCTCATCAGAAGGGAATAGTTTTCAAACGCCTCTCATTGATTTTATAGTGAATCTCGGAGGCTTCGCACACCTGTTGTTTTAACCATCCGGGTAATGTCTCGGTTTACCCTTCGGATGGCCATTGGTTCTCCTCTATGAATGGTTCAACCTCTAGTTATTATTGGGTGACTGTAGTATATTTTGAACAAAATAAATACCTGGAGTATCAGGTTATCGATCCACAGGGAAGTGATTGTATTAAGCACTAGCTACTAATTTATTCTATGAAGCCAATCTTAATGATTGACTTGGATGGTTGCAATAAATAAATAAAATAAAGCAATGATTCAGGGTTTGGAAACAATAGAGAGAGATTGAGATTCCTGGGATTCAAGTGTTTAATCCCCTTGTGCCTCACCTAATGTAATATTAAATCTGGGTTTAAACGAGTGTGAGCATGCAAGGTGGTATAGAGCTACTCCCGTAGTCACTAACACTAGTGAATATCCACTCCCGTGGTATAAACACCCAATAAGAACAAGAACAATCATTCATAAATAATCCCTAACCACTACCATCTCTCGATGTGCAATAATCAAGAATTAAATTCCCTAACAAATATGTCATTTCCCAAGGTGCAAAAGTTAAGTGCAATTGTGTGAACTCTCAATTATGCTTAACTCCCGTTATGACATAAACAAAGCAATGAAATAAGTAATCTGGGCCCTGAATTACGCGCAACGACAATAATAAACACAAGTTTAAAACCCAAATAATAATAAATTAAAGAATCTGAGAGCAGAGGCATATAGGTTCATAAACACTTTTTACCTAAGAATCTCTAATGGAATTTAGCCACACATGGCTAAATTATACATAGCTAAAGATAATAAAGAAAATACAAGTTATCAAAAAGAGTACAAGATTGAACCATGCAATTTTCCCAAATCTCCCTAACTTTCTTCTTACTTCCCAAGACAACTTGTGGCTCTTAATTTTTCTCATTCTTGTCTCCAAGATCTCTGAATGAATATTAGGGCTGAGGAAGGTGGGATTTTATAGCTAGAATTGGAACCAATCCCGGTAGAAATATGAATTTTTCTGCGTGAAAACGGGCCAAACCGCACTTGGGCCGCATCCCGCTCGACGCGTCAAGACCGCATCTTCAACTTCTCGGAAAAGCTACTGCCCAACTTCGACGCGTCGAACCGAGGCGTCGATTTCTCGCCCTCACGCTGGTGATCGCTCGACATGTCGAGCTCGGGCTTGACGCGTCGAGACCTGATGGTCTCGGCCAAATTGCTTGCTGGAAAATTTGGACGCGTCGAACTTGCTGTGTATGCGCCCCTTTGGTCCACTTTAACTCCAAATTTGTCCTCGATCTTCCCTTGTCTTTGCTCATGACCTACAATGGTTCAAAAACACTAACAAACACCGTAAAACATTCAAAAAAAGTGTGAACCACAACTAAATGATAAAACAAGAGATTATGCAATTAAACTACCTAAATCATGAACTTAAGCCTAACAAATATAATCAAACTAATACTAAAAATGTGCAGAATTGGACTCACATCATCGGTTTTACTCCTTGGTTGGTTACCCCTCCTCGGTTGACCATTCGTGGATTGACCAATCGATCCTCTACCAATTGGTCTATTCTGATTTGTGTGTTTGACACTCATCGGGTTACCTTTAGAAGGATCTCCTTCCGAGGGTTCCACAACTCGCTGAATAGCTTTTCCTTTCGGTTGGCTACTCGATTGTGGTGCGTTAGCCTTATTCGAAACCTTCACAAGTTCAGCCAAAAGTTGAGCATTCTCTTCTTTAAGCTTGGCATGAGTGCTTTTGGCCAACTTGAAGTCCTTCTTTAAACTGAACATGCTCTTAAAAGTTTTGAATAATTATGAAATTGACTAAAGCTCTCAACCATTAATGAACACCGATGGGCGATTGATATCAATCTTCACTTTTTGCAAGAAGACTTTTTTCTCATTTGATCATGCCCAACTGCTCCTATATACCTCCAATGTAAAAAGTGTAGACATATCCACACCTCCATCTTGAGAAATCAAATGCTAAAATCTTACAACTACTAAAATTTCAAATTTATAATAATTATAAAATGAACCCCACTTTTAAAAATTTCAATAATAATAAAATTGACCTTGTATTTTTTTTTTTTATTAAAACATTCAACCACTGATGAACCATAACAGACGACTGAGATCAGTCCCTCACTTTTTATAGGAGCACCATGTTCTCATTTATTCTTGCATATATATATATATATATATATATATGTGTGTGTGTGTGTGTGTGTGTGTGTGTGTGTGTGTGTGTGTGTGTGTGTGTGTGTGTGTGTGTGTGTGTGTGTGTGTGTGTGTGTGTGTGTGTGTGAGAAAATTGAGAATCAATCTCAGCCTTACATTAGAAAAAATTGAACGAATTAGATCAAATTTTTTTAAAAAAATGTTGTGGTATTTTAACACAATATGTATTACATGAATGCATATTTAGTTGTTACAAAGTGCACATTTAGTTGATACAAAGTGCACTTTTAGTATTACAAATTGCACTTTGCAAATGCAAAAGTTTAGTACACTTAGAGTTTGGATTTGAGAGTTTATGCCTGAGTTTTTTTTTTTTTTTTTTTTTTTAATTTGATTTAGGAATTCATTTTTTATTGCTTAGGGTTTAGCATTTATGATTTATGTTTAAAATTTTGTTTTTCATTGGCTTTTTAAAAGTTATCCAATAATGCACATTTAGTTTTTACAAAGTGCATAGTTAGGTATTACAAAGTGTACCAAAGACCTTGTAGTTAAGCGGCATGAAGTGACTTTTCTAAGTGGGAGGTCATGGGTTCAAGCCTCAGTATATACACAAATACTACATGTAAAAAATATTACAAAGTGTATAGCATGGTGTTACAAGTTGCAAAGTAAAATTATGAAAACATCATCATATTATATATTCTTATTTCTTCATGTAAGAACTACTCTCATTGTGAGAAATTTGCACAAATTTGGACTTTCCATCTAGTAGATTTAACAGTTGAAAATAAGGTAATATATGACCGGAGTAGTAGTTTAATACAGATTACAAGCCTTGAAGTTTGTAATATTTATGAAACTGGCCACATTATTAAGATTTGTCCATAATTCTTAGAGGAAAAATGATTTTCATATATATATATATATATATATATATATATATATATATATATATATATATTGTATGTATCCACACACACTAATAAGAGGGGCAAAAAAAGTTAGGCCTATAATGGGTAGAAAAATGGTCGTCAAATTATTAAATTAAATGAATGGTTCATATTGTTCAAATTTTAATTTTTCCTTGAGATTTTCTGATTTATCCTTAATTATATGATTATCCGTTAACTTTTTCGTTTTTTTTTTTTTTTTTTTTGAATGCTACTAGTTCTATTACATTGTATTATCTGTTCATATACTTTCTCAATCTACTGAAGCACAAAGAACCAATAATGCCTCCACTGAGGCTCGAACTCATAATCTTCCAAATGGAAGTCCAACCCGGATACCATTATCTTCCAAATGGAAGTTAACTTTTTCGTTAAATATTATCTTCTTCGTTAATTCACCGTTAACATTGCCTAGAAATCCTTATAGAATTCTAATATTAAAGTGTTAACAGAACTCTAACTCACAAATCCTTATAGAATTATAATTACACCATTAGTCTTACTCTAATATTAAAGTCTAATATAGAATTATAACTACACCATTAGTCTAATTATAATATTAAAGTCTTAATAGAACTCTAACCCACAAATCCTTATAGAATTATAACTACACAATTAATCTATATATTAAGCCATTGCCCATGGGTTAGGAGTACAATTGTACAAACCTAAATTATTATGTAACACAACATCAACGGGGTGTATGTTTGTACATCTCCTATCATGTTTCTATAATATTATTTGTATAAACTAATGACGGTGCAATATGCTGGATTGCCGGCACCTCCTCAAACTCAATCTTCTGCTAGAATCCCCTCAAACTATATTAGTATATATTTAATATCTTATGCTTTAATCTTTATTTTCTTTTCTTATATCTCGTATTTGGTTTCAACCATAGTCATACAATTATTTTATAAACAATTATAATCAATCTTGCCTATATTTTCTTGGATTTGTAAACTTATAATTACCTATTTAAATACGCAAATTCAACATTCAATTATCTATGCATGAACAATTCAACTCCAATATAATCCTTTTTTTTTATTGAAAGAAAACTCCAATATAATCTTATCTTGATATATTTTAAAGTACTTATTTAAAAATAAACATTAGACATTATCTCAATCGTGCAATGTGCGTGAAAAAATTAATATATATATATATATATATATATATATATATATATATATATATATATATATATATATCCCCATGATGTGATGGGAGTTGGTACAGGGTCATCAGGGGTATCCCCATGACCCCATCCCAGCCTTCACACGGGGAATGGAACAATATATTAAGGGAAAATAACACTTTTTCTCTTTGAGTTATATATTTATAGCATTTTTTTTCTCTGAATTATTTAAGTGATTTTTTTCCTTAAAATGTTAAATGGACATATTTACCCTTAAAATAAATATTTCATTTATTTTTCTTCTTCAACAAATTATGACAACAATTTGGTTCAAACCAAATAGACACTATAGCAATCAAACCGGAATATTCTAATTACAATTTAGAATCGAAACCCGATATTTAGAGTTAATTACAATTTAGAATCAAAACCCGATATTTAGAGTTCATTAAAATCGCGAACCGAGATGGTCGATTTATGTTCCGAACTGGAAAAAATAAAATACATTTATTATTGAATTAAGACTATTTTAAAATAAAAAATAAATTTTTAAAATAAAGACGGTTCAAAATCGCGAACCGAATACGAAACCGCCGGTTTACGGTTCAAGATCTAATTTTTTCGATTCATAATTTTAATAAACTGAAATCCAAATATTGGGTTCTGGATCTGAATCATAACCGAAAACTTTTAATTCGATTGCTATAGTGTCCGGTTCAATTCGAATCGAATCGTGGTCATCCCTACGTATACGCAATAATTTGTTGGAGAAAAAAAAATAAAATATTTATTTTAAGGTAGAAATGTCAATTTAATATATCAGGGGGAAAAACGAACACTTTTAAAATAATTGAGGGGGTTAATGTGCTTACATAAATAATTCAGGAGAAAAAAATGCTATAAATATATAACTCGGGAAAAAAAGTGTCATTTTCCAACATATTAATAAGTACTGAGTACCTTTCAAAAAAAAAAAAAAAAGAACTTGAGTAAAGTTTTGGCTTTTTTTTTTTTTTTTTTTTTTTTTTTTTACAAATGCATTGCTTTTCTAATTTAAAAAGTTATAATAAAAATCAAATTTCTTTCAGACTTCCAGCCAAAATAAAGACCAATCAAATCAATTTTATTTTCAAGGATTTGATCATTGGCTTTATGTATGGAGCAACCTTAAATCTCCAGGTCAACTGTCTCATCCAAAAGAGATATCCATCATCCAGCGAGAGGATTAGTCACTGTGTTCGACGGTGAAAACTCTGAGTACATAAAAGAAAAAAAAAAAAAAAACAATTTTATTCGCAAATTAATGTTCCACTGAAATTCATATCTAAACGCTAACTAATTATGAAGGGATGAAAATGATAGATTTTCATACGCAAAAAGTTTGTTTGTACAAAATAGTACTTTTAAAATTTTCAAATCTTATTGACCGTTTGCTGTTGTGTGAATCACTAGCCCAAAAGGTACAAGTCATATAATTCGAAAATAATTCCAAAATGTCTCAGAAGGAAAATCGAATGAAAAAAAGCATATGATTATTGTATATAGAAAGTCAAAACATCAATGCTTGTCAAAAAAAAAAAAAAAAAAAAAAAAAAAAAAAAAAAAAAAAACATCAATGCTTGTGATTCACTTAAATATTATTTTCTCTGTTATATTTACTATCACCATTAAAATCAATTCTCTTTTTTTTTTTTCTAAATAATAATAATAATAATAATAATAATAATAATAATTTTTAAATTCAACATTTTGTGTTTAACAATACTTAAGATATAAATTTTATATACTAATAGTAATTTAAATGTTACTCCATGTTGCATTTTATGTGTTTGGTTTGGCTAATAAAGTTTAATTGAAATTATTTGCAATTCAAATTTTTGTAATATTTAATTTAGTATTAATACATAATAATTATATACTTAGAAACTACACCAAAACTACTATTAAATACCAAAAAAAATCAAATTTAAAAATTATAAGAAAATGTTAAAAAATAACCAAAGAAAGAAGAGTTACACTGACTAGTGAATAGTAAATATGATTGGTAAAATAAGATAGATGTAACACTATAACAATTTAATAAATTACTATATATACCAAGTAAATAATTATGTACAATTTTTTTAACAAATTAAATTTTAAAATATAAATAAATAAAAAGTTTGAATTTAAAAATTTAAAAAAAAAAAAAAAAAAAAAACATTAACGAAGACTACCCGGCTATCTCCGTCTGATATTTTTTAAAAAAAATTCAAAATTTTTATTTATTTATTTTAATTTTTAATTTGTTAAAAAATTTATATAAAATTATTTAATTTACACCAAATCATCGTCACATTAAATATCAAGTGATTGCCTAATCAAAACAATCAAAACAATAAAATATGCTAAAAAGTTTAGTTGAGAGCTTAATTTCACTTTTTTCTAATTTAAGGAGCATCAACGAAGGTTTTTTTTTTTTTTTTTTTTTTTTTTTTTGGTTAAAGGCTTAATTGCACTATGTAGTCAATTTAGGATGCTTATTTAACACTTTTCTAAGTTTTAATGATACTTTGTGTGACCATTATGTAATTACTACATATATAAAAATGGTAACACTTGTGTAAGACCATCTCACAAGTCTCAATCCGTGAGAAGGGTCAGATATTTGATTAATGTGTCAAATTTTTTGTTAATGAGTAGGATCTTTGACCTCATTAATCAAAGATCCAATCCGTCTCACGGATTAAAACCCATGAGACAGTCACACACAAGTTTTTGCCATATAAAAAACATCAGATTTTCTTATTTATGACATGCTAATAGGCAAAACCTTTATTTTCTTGGCCGTGAGACTATGAAAAGTGCTATTGGTTTTGCCAAACGGTGTCATTCTTGACTTGGAGACTACAAAAGTGCTGTGTGGTTTTAGCCAAATGGTTTCTTTCATTTGACTGGAGACCTCAAGAAAGTGGTGGTTTCCTAGCCAAATGGTTTCCTAGTACCCCACTGCCTGCCCCTATGGTATGCATAACAGAACTCCCTAGTCCCTACAGTAAAATATGACACACTGAAATGTCCTCAAATTATAAATTTCATTTGAAGAACCCAAGGCATTGAGAAAAAGTAACTAATTCAGGCACGGTAAGTGCCTATTTTAAAGAAGATTCCATGGAGTGTAGCAGAAATTACATGAAATAACCTAAAAGTGCATACCGGCAAGTTTGTTCACAACAATTTAGGGGAGAATAAAATGCAAACTTAGAGCCAACCTAATCTGGCCAGTAAAACCAATATATATAGATAAATGTTCAAAAAGATGATGGCACTCACTTTACCTTCTATGCCTGCCACAGAAATAAAATTAAAAAGGGGACAATTAGTAAGGCCACAAGTCCATAACCAATCATATGATATGATAGCGATTACTGAATATAGGCAGGATTTTGTTCCCTGGCCTCTCTCTCTCTCTCTCTGTGAGAATGCATACACTTGTTAGGATAGAGGAAATTTACCTTGTTTGCAATGTTGTTTGAGAGCCAGTCCAATCCCTCATACAGCCCTTCTCCAGATGTGGCACAAGTACTCTGGATATACCTATAAGAAATACATAAAACAATTGGTAAGACTTTTTAGTTACAATATAGTGACATAATATAATTTTTAGGGAATTCTACCATACATATGAGGTATGAATATAGAATACCTTAAATTTTGTTACTATAACATTTAAGTTTGAGTTAATACCCAAAATTGTCCTCGACTATAGTGGTTTTTCTAAATTTTGTCCAAAACAACTTTGGTGTCATAAAGTAGTCCCAGACTTGTGTTATCGCTCAATATTGTCCTCCGTTTGTTAATCCGTCAAAAGGGTGTTAAGTACAGGGATAATATAGTCATTTCATATTTAGGTTTCTCTTGGTCTCCTTCCTTTACTCCACCGGTAATCCAGCTGACCCTTTTCAACAGCAAGATCTGAATTCTTCTGCTCAGACAGTATAATTACTGTCTTAAATACCCTGCCATATAACAATCTCCATTCCAAAGCAGTACGTTCAACTGGTCCACTGCAGAACATGATTAGCACAATATTGCCAAAATTCTTCATCCACTTAATCAAGTTTCCAATTACATAATTCACCGTCCCAATTTCCTCAACTCCAAGATGCACAGATGGCAACTTTTGAGGAACAAATTCTTTCCTATCACCAAGGCCAATACTTGCCCTTGGCCGATCCAATTCAAGAGACATTAGACGTGGCTATAGGTAACCAATAGCATGCAAATCTTGAAGCCAAGCAGCAGTCAACTCCAAGTCCCTCTCCGTCCAAAAACCTTCCTCAGCCATTGCATAACTCAACTCCAGAATCTTCTCAAATAATTGATGTTTATTTTATCTCCACGATACTAAGAACTTAATTAACCAACCCAGAGACCGGTGGAGTAAAGGAAGGAGACCAAGAGAAACCTAAATATGAAATGACTATATTATCCCTATACTTAACACCCTTTTGACGGATTAACAAATGGAGGACAATATTGAGCGATAACACAAATGTCTGGGACTATTTTATGACACCAAAGTCGTTTAGGACAAAATTGAAAAAAACCACTATAATCGAGGACAATTTTGGGTAATAACTCATTTAAGTTTAGATACTATATGCTCTTTAATTTGGTACTATATACTACTAGGCTATGTAGTATAAAGTTCTTTCTCATATTATATTTTAGAATTATGCTATAATTTAAAGATGAACCAAATTGAAGAGCACATTTAGTACCAAAACTAAAATGTCGATACTGCAAAACAATTTAGGTACTGTATTCCAAATGAAAATGTAGAATTTCTATAACTTGTGATGATGCCTAAGTGCATCCAAACAGATAGATAATCAAGCAAGCCAGAGTACAAGGCCACAGAATATACCAGTGACGTTGACGGAGTGAGTGAAGACCAAGCTTGTCAGTAATCTCAGCAGCATTCATAGCATTAGGAAGATCTTGCTTGTTTGCAAACACAAGCAACACAGCATCCCTCAATTCATCCTGTACAAACATTGCTCAATTCAGTATTGAAATCAAAATATGGTGCGGTGGCATCAACGATTCTATCAGTTCTAGGTTCCTTTGGATGAAATTCCAAAAGAGAGGTTTATCAATATCACATTGCACATGTACAGGAATACCTCATTCAGCATACGGTGAAGCTCATCCCTAGCCTCAACAACACGATCTCGATCATTACTGTCAACAACAAAGATAAGCCCTTGCGTATTCTGGAAATAGTGTCTCCATAGTGGACGAATCTGGATTCACAAAATATTGATAAGCAATAGCATTTTCTTAAAGGACAATTCTGCTTTATTAGGTTGTGAGACACCACAGGTCAAACCGTCAAACCCCAGAAAGTCAGATCACTTAGAGGCCAAAAATACCATAATATAGGCCCTTTCTAATAAGTCATACCATATTATATAAGCCATGGCAGCTGTCTACTACAAACCCAAACAGAAATAAACTTGCTGGAGCCTAGAGGTCAAGATACGAATAGCAGGCAGAAATTCAAGAATTTTACCAAGGGCATAACTAAATCATTCTAATATAAGGAGCTTAAAAATTTTAGCATCTTGTTGGCAGAGAACTATAAAAGAGAAGTAAAAGTCATCACATCAAATTAGTAATATACTAATGTAGTATCAATTACCTTGTCCTGGCCACCAACATCCCACACGGTAAAGCTTATGTTTTTGTACTCAACGGTCTCCACATTAAATCCTGATAAAGAAAAGGCAATAAACATCATTACCATGAAATCAGAACTAAAACCAGTGGTACCATTGACCACCTAAATTGGATGAAAGGGCAAAGACCAACAAATATGAAAACTTAATGAAACTTACCAATAGTAGGAATGGTAGTAACAATCTCTCCCAGCTTAAGTTTATACAATATAGTGGTCTTACCAGCTGCATCTAGACCCACCATAAGGATACGCATCTCCTTCTTGGCAAAGAGCCGGCTGAAAAGCTTTGTAAAGGACAACCCCATATTTTAAACGCTGCTGCATAAAAAGTAGTTAGGCTTGCAGATCAATAATGAAGAGTAAGGTTGCATGGATGATGGATGCAAGTGATTTATTCGGAATCATGCATAATTACTTCCACATTTCTATTACACTGATATTTCTTTCAATTTCCTGGAATTTCCCAATCAATTTATGTTATACTGCAAAATTCTGTTCCCCAAAAACTCAACAAAAGGAGATGCATGACCAGTACAATGTGCAGATCAATGACAATCCCTAATTTTAGGTATTGCACAAAGTAGCTACAATATTGCATTTTAATCAGACATTAATCCTTAAAACAAAATGCAGATCCAGAAATTAGACATTAGAAAAATCATACGAACGACAGGATCAACTATACATATATACAGACAGATTCCCGAGATATATAAGCAGGAATTGTATTTATCTTGCACATCATAGACATATATATACATGAGAGTTCACGCATCTCTATAGATGTAAACCTACACCTCGATTCGCAAATTGGCAAAAATCAGAGATCAATATTTAAAGCTAAATTATCTGTTTGTACGCAGATCGTCTATACGAAAAATATATAGGTGTATGCGTCAGAAACAAAATGCAGAAAATGAAGAAAAAGAGAGAAAAATACCTTACGGAGCGACAGGGTGAAAAGCGAGAAGGGGAGAGAGAGGCAGATCTAGCTGAAGACAATCTGCCCTGTACTTGATGACTCGCGGTTATTTGGTCTCGCGGTAAGGATGGAATTAGAAAACTTAATTTCATTTCGTGTCCCAGATTTATAGTTGAAAATATTGTTAAATACAAATATATTACAATACTTTTTATACAAAATAGATTAAACTGTTATATTTTTAATGTTTTTTTTTAAATAAAATTTATAACTAAAGATTGAAATGTCATTGTATTTAATGATATTTAAACTATTTTGTTGATAAATGATAAAAATGATCATGTTACTATATTACTAAAATCAAAAGTGAATGTTCTGATAAAAATTAGTTTAAAGTAGACTGTCACTTATAAATCTTAGATAAAAATGAAATAAGCTCAAATAGAAAAATAAAGAATTGTAATTCTAATGGATAAGAATAATGAGGTTATGATTTGTTGATAACAAGATATTAATTCATGAATTGATTTCAAATTTTTTTTGTCATTCAAATTAATTTAAATGCGACAGGAAAAGTTGAATAGGGATTACCGATCCTTGGTCGAATATGTCAAGCAATTGGTACCTTGGCTTTTTTTGAGAGAAAATTATAAGATCAAATTACTGTGGTGCTTTGGGCTGTAATAATTAGAAAAAATATAGAATATATACTACCTTGTAAGAAAGTCAATAGTATTTTAAAAAAAAAAAAGGTCTAATATGTGAGCGTTCATTGAGCTTATCTGAGTCATTGATCTTACTTAAGTCAACGTTCAGAATTATCAAAAAAAAAAAATAAAAACAAAAACAAAAAAAACGTGGTTGTAATTTGATAATTTTTGCATCTAGATCAAATTTAAGGTGCATGGTTTTTGTGCTTAAGGTGCATATGTTTTGTGATTAAGATGTGTGTTTTTTGTGCTTAAGGTGCGTGGATTGTGTGCTTAATGTGAGTATTTGTTGAAATTTAAGGTGCGTGGTTTTTATGCTTAAGGTGCATGATTTTTGTTCTTAAGGTGTGTGAGTTTTGTGTTTAATGTGTAGTTGTTGAAATTTAAGGTGCGTGATTTTCTTTTTAAGTACGTTGTTTTCTTTCTCAAGGTGCGTGATTTGTATGTTAAAGGTGCGTCAATTGTGTGAAACTTAAGGTGAGCTATTTTAAAACTTTAGGTGCGTGGTTTGTATTTTTAATGTGCATTGTTGTGTGCTTAAAGTGCGTGATTTGTGTTCTTAAAGTGCTTTGTTTGTGTGCATTAGGTGTGTGGTTTGTGTACTTAAGGTGCGTCAATTGCACAAGCGCGAAAGCCTATACCCGCACCTGAACCCTTATATATATATATATATATATATATATATATATATATATATATATATATATATATATATATATATATATATATATATATATATAGGGGTTAGTTGCGAAAGACTCCCCAAGTGATAAATGCGCACAAATCTCAGCCATTAAATTCATCAAGATTTACTCTTCTTAAAAAAACTTGGAATGGACAAAAATTGTGCACTTGAAAACACAAAAAACAGCACTTGAAGGCAGGAAAATGTGCACTTGAAGGCCAAAATTCTGCACTCGATAGCACAAAGATGTGCAATCGAAGCAATTTATAGTATCAAAATGGAAGTTACTCAACTTAAGTATTATTGAAGCAATTACCCATGCAAATTGTTTTTAAATCTCACAAATTCCATTAAAAATTTAGTTACAGATTATTGAAAAGAAGACAAAACATATAATAAACACTTGTCCATAATTGCGCACTTAAAGGTACAAAAATATGCATTTGAAGGCATAAAAATATGCACTTGAAGGACAAAACTCTACACTCGAAATCATAAATATGTTTAATCGAAGCAATTTATGGTAGCAAAAGAAGAAAGTTATTCAACTTAATGTTATTAAAGCAAGTTTGGTAGAAAGCACGGTTGTCTACTACTGGGCTTCTTCTAAATCTGTCCAGCAATGATCTTCCCAAACCCTCCATTGGAGCGTTAATGGAGTCATAATCCCTGTATCTATAAGTCAATGGGATGATCGCAGGGCCAAATTGCGAGCGTGGAGGGCATTTGCCTTCAAGATAATGGCCTCTATATACAGTATGGTTATTTGACTTATTTCTGGTGCTGTAAGAATGAGTTGTTGAAGCTGTAATATCTGGAAATTCAACAATGCTCATTGCCTCAACAATTTCCCCTTCCTCAATTTCATCATTATTTGACACTAAAGAATGAGCTGTTGAAGCTGTAATACTTGAGGGCCCTTCTGCCATATCTGGAAATTCAATGCTCATTGCCTCAACAATTTCCCCTTCCTCAATTTCTTCCTTAATTTCATCATCACCATATATCGTGATTCCTGAGGGCAGATCCTCCTCATCTAGATAGCGTGGTGGGTATCCTATTTTCCGCATTCTGTGAAGCCATGGAGGTGGATCAAGCTCCCCAAGGTTCAAAAGTTTTCGGGTTTCGGGATCAAGAACACCGGGCTTTAAACCATCATACTTTCCCTTTTGATAATACCGGCTAGGATTAGCTGCATTACTTTTATGTCGTTTCGATTTGTGCTGTTTCTTCCTTGCAATATTGACAGCAACATTGTCACGGGGCTTGGGGCAATCCTTGAGCGAGTGGCTATAGGAACCACAATTGAAGCAACGAGAAGCATTATTAACTACTTCCAAATTATCTGTTGAACTCAAAGTAAATGAGAATCCACCACGGTCATAAAGAGGGACAGTGTTTGGATCAAATGGGGTGGAGCCCTTATTCTTTTTCTTCCTTGGTAGATCATCATCCATCCAAAAAGACACAGCGAAAGGCTTTCCCAGAGTTGTTCTTCGTCTTTTGACACCAGATAGTGGTGCACTTGGATCAATTTCAGAAACACTAGAAGTAGATAGGTTGATTATACCCTCAGTTTCCATGGCTAGGAATTCCTGAATATATATGGGAGCGGATGATTTTTCGCGTTTTCTGGGTTAATAACGCTGGGTGATACCGTGATACTGATATACATACAACTCAGAAATATACCGTAACGAGAGAGTATTCCTGGAAAGTACTGCAATGCTGCGCAGCACTTATAGGATTCATTATCTTTTTCAATTCTAATCATAGTCATGGAGGGAAAGTTCTTTCCTCAAATTTTAGGAGTAGCCACAAATTTTGTGGCTACTCCTAAAATTTAAGGAAAGAACTTTGCCTCCATGATTATGATTAGAATTCAAGAAGAGAATCAATCCTAAAAGTGCATTGGCGGGCAATAAGAGTCAATAATGTTAGACTTTAATTGGAAAAAAAAAATGTTGGTGTAATTATTTCTTAAAATGAATGGTTCATATTATTTTAGTTTTAGTATTTCTTTTAATCATTTTTTTATTTACCCTATATTATATTATTTCCTTCTCTTAAATAATTATGGATTCTGTTAATATAAACTTTACTAACGGAATATTCCGTTAACTATTTATTATTCTTAACTTACTCATTAGTTTCTATAAAAAAAGGTCTTAGGCTCGAACCACATCCCAATCAGAGTTGGCATAATTGTTAAACATATATTAGGAATATGTTAAAATATATGGAGTATTAAAAAAATAAATACAATATAAAATTTAACATAAACTTTTGTCAAATAATTAGTCCGAGTAAATACAAAGCATTCAAAGATTATAAATCATGAACTTTGAAAATCATTTTCTTGCATTTTCTTAAAAAAAAAAAAAAAAACAAATTTAGGTTAAGATTTTTTTTCGTTTAATTAATCTTCTTTTGATTATTTAGAACAAAACTCAATATTTCAATTATGCTTTTGCATTATTATAATGATTGTTATTAATATTTTTTGTATGTATTTTTATAATGGTACAATTATACATTACTTTACAAATATTATATTATTATTTTTTTATCAAACAAACTTGTTCTTACATCATTGTCAGACCTGCGCGACCTAATTACAAAGTTGTTGATCATAAATACAATTACACATGTACTCTAAAACGATAGGACCATTTTCCATAGAATTGACAATATTACATCCCTTTGGCTCAAATTGAACAAGTTTACACATCATTCTCTAAATTTTATCAATGTATGAAAACTTCAAAAAAAAAAAATTTGTAAGTCAATTTTGACTATATTATTATAACAATATATATTGTAATCATAAATTTCGAATTATTTATTATCATTCTCTATTGACAGCAATTCTAGCAATTGTCATTGACAAACTCCCAAAATAATTTGTCTCAACAACGAATGAAAATTAAAAAATCAATGACTTCAATGTTGGGGATGAAAAGTATGTACACCGCTTTATTGTTGGAAAAAATAGCTTAAAATGGCATAAAATGGCATGTTAAGTGGCTATTTTGTGGTACAATTATCAGTGGGGTCCACTTCCGATTTGGGTCGGGTCAAAGTGGATTCGGATTCTTCGTAGTGAGACGAAGAGATCGATATATTGTACGCTCAAAACGGATAATGGGTGAATGAGATACTGATTCTCAAAGTAGACCCATTTGAGTTGGAAAATGAAGGGAAAAAGTGAGCTTTTGTCCCACATTGCTTTGGAATGAAGATTTTCCCCCCTTATATACAAGAGCTCTTTTGAAGCTTGTAGAATTGTATAGCATAGAGGCTCTCTCGCGCGGGGGGGGGGGGGGGGTGCAAATCAAATTCCAACTTTCAGAGATTGAAAAAGGCTTGATTCAAGCCCGAGCTCGTGTGCGCCGGCACCTGGGGGCACGAATGTCTTTCTTTAAGCCATACTGTGTTCATAGCCATTGTCTTGCTCGCCGGATCCTTTGTTTGAATGCTCAAACATTGGATCATAGCAAGTTTTATCTTGGGAAGCCTAGGCCACAACGCTCCTAGCATCTACGGGAGGTTTTATCTTGGGAAGCCTAGGCCACAACGCTCCTAGCATCTACGGGAGGTGGCAAATAAGGTTTTAAGGAAAGAGTGCACACTTGACTCTTGCAAAAACCCAACACCAAACACTAGCCAATTTTCTTCAAATTTTCTTCCCTTCTTTCCAGAAAATAATAGTCAATTTTTTATTTGATTATTATTTGTTTTCTACCAACGGTTCCTACAATATTACTCTTATTAAATTAAATAATAAATTGGTAGTTACAACAAAAAATAATACATATGCATTTAATTAATTTAGAATTAGATGTCTATAATGCCTTTATTCAAAAAAATTATTCATTATAAAAAAATTAAAAAGAGATATAATTCAATAGTTATATTACCTCACAACACATGAAAATTCCAACTAGCAGAGATTGAAAAAGGCTTGATTCAAGCCCGAGCTCGTGTGCGCCGGCACCTGGGGGCACGAATGTCTTTCTTTAAGCCATACTGTGTTCATAGCCATTGTCTTGCTCGCCGGATCCTTTGTTTGAATGCTCAAACATTGGATCATAGCAAGTTTTATCTTGGGAAGCCTAGGCCACAACGCTCCTAGCATCTACGGGAGGTGGCAAATAAGGTTTTAAGGAAAGAGTGCACACTTGACTCTTGCAAAAACCCAACACCAAACACTAGCCAATTTTCTTCAAATTTTCTTCCCTTCTTTCCAGAAAATAATAGTCAATTTTTTATTTGATTATTATTTGTTTTCTACCAACGGTTCCTACAATATTACTCTTATTAAATTAAATAATAAATTGGTAGTTACAACAAAAAATAATACATATGCATTTAATTAATTTAGAATTAGATGTCTATAATGCCTTTATTCAAAAAAATTATTCATTATAAAAAAATTAAAAAGAGATATAATTCAATAGTTATATTACCTCACAACACATGAAAATTCCAACTAGCAGAGATTGAAAAAGGCTTGATTCAAGCCCGAGCTCGTGTGCGCCGGCACCTGGGGGCACGAATGTCTTTCTTTAAGCCATACTGTGTTCATAGCCATTGTCTTGCTCGCCGGATCCTTTGTTTGAATGCTCAAACATTGGATCATAGCAAGTTTTATCTTGGGAAGCCTAGGCCACAACGCTCCTAGCATCTACGGGAGGTGGCAAATAAGGTTTTAAGGAAAGAGTGCACACTTGACTCTTGCAAAAACCCAACACCAAACACTAGCCAATTTTCTTCAAATTTTCTTCCCTTCTTTCCAGAAAATAATAGTCAATTTTTTATTTGATTATTATTTGTTTTCTACCAACGGTTCCTACAATATTACTCTTATTAAATTAAATAATAAATTGGTAGTTACAACAAAAAATAATACATATGCATTTAATTAATTTAGAATTAGATGTCTATAATGCCTTTATTCAAAAAAATTATTCATTATAAAAAAATTAAAAAGAGATATAATTCAATAGTTATATTACCTCACAACACATGAAAATTCCAACTAGCAGAGATTGAAAAAGGCTTGATTCAAGCCCGAGCTCGTGTGCGCCGGCACCTGGGGGCACGAATGTCTTTCTTTAAGCCATACTGTGTTCATAGCCATTGTCTTGCTCGCCGGATCCTTTGTTTGAATGCTCAAACATTGGATCATAGCAAGTTTTATCTTGGGAAGCCTAGGCCACAACGCTCCTAGCATCTACGGGAGGTGGCAAATAAGGTTTTAAGGAAAGAGTGCACACTTGACTCTTGCAAAAACCCAACACCAAACACTAGCCAATTTTCTTCAAATTTTCTTCCCTTCTTTCCAGAAAATAATAGTCAATTTTTTATTTGATTATTATTTGTTTTCTACCAACGGTTCCTACAATATTACTCTTATTAAATTAAATAATAAATTGGTAGTTACAACAAAAAATAATACATATGCATTTAATTAATTTAGAATTAGATGTCTATAATGCCTTTATTCAAAAAAATTATTCATTATAAAAAAATTAAAAAGAGATATAATTCAATAGTTATATTACCTCACAACACATGAAAATTCCAACTAGCAGAGATTGAAAAAGGCTTGATTCAAGCCCGAGCTCGTGTGCGCCGGCACCTGGGGGCACGAATGTCTTTCTTTAAGCCATACTGTGTTCATAGCCATTGTCTTGCTCGCCGGATCCTTTGTTTGAATGCTCAAACATTGGATCATAGCAAGTTTTATCTTGGGAAGCCTAGGCCACAACGCTCCTAGCATCTACGGGAGGTGGCAAATAAGGTTTTAAGGAAAGAGTGCACACTTGACTCTTGCAAAAACCCAACACCAAACACTAGCCAATTTTCTTCAAATTTTCTTCCCTTCTTTCCAGAAAATAATAGTCAATTTTTTATTTGATTATTATTTGTTTTCTACCAACGGTTCCTACAATATTACTCTTATTAAATTAAATAATAAATTGGTAGTTACAACAAAAAATAATACATATGCATTTAATTAATTTAGAATTAGATGTCTATAATGCCTTTATTCAAAAAAATTATTCATTATAAAAAAATTAAAAAGAGATATAATTCAATAGTTATATTACCTCACAACACATGAAACATGTAGGGAAAAATTTATCGCTACCAAATATCAATAAGTGCTTGTAAGATAAAAAGTTCATAGTACAACTAAGATATCATGAGTATACACAACAATGCAAATCTAAAACTTCATAGTTCATACACCATAATCTCATTACATTATGATGTTCTCTATGCTACCACTAGTAACTCAATTGCACATGACACACTACCAATAAAAGAAAAAGACTGAAGATGAAGACAATGACAATGGTATCCAAAAGAGAATTAAGAAGACTTAGAAAAATTTAAACCAAAAGTAGTATTTATTTAGACTATCGCTTTTAGACTAGCATTATTACAAAATTGCAAACATTTATTTTAGTGACAATTATAATAATTCTCTCATATATTATCTTGCATTTATATACTTTGAATAACGATTTAAATAAACAAATTCAACATTCAATTACCTATGCATGAACATCTCCTATATAATATTGCATTGATATACTTTAAAATACTTATTTAAAAATAATGATTGGGCATCGTCTTATTTGCGCAATGCACGTAAATAAACTAGTATATATATATAATAAGATTATAAGAACAAATAATGTTAGGTCTTTAACGTGAACTAAAACAAACTGGTATAATATTGTGTTATAATAGACTGTACTGTGGGTTCTTTCTATTGTACAATGTTCAAGTAATTTCCTAATTATCCTCATTATTTTTAATATTACCTAATGCTACTGTGACGTTTCCTGGTCGTTAATGGAATAATGGTGGATGACTGGTTTAATTGGGGTTGACCATAGATTGTGTTACTAGCTTTTTTCTTTACTGAAGCATTAGCGAAGTTGGCTTTGGACGGTGATCTTCCCCATCTCGATGACGTTGAGTGTTGAAGATGGCCATGATTTCTGCCACCGCACTATGATGGCCTGGCCGTGGTTTTCCCGTGGTTGATCGTGCCTGATAGGTTGGTGTCTCATTTATTCAACTGTGGGAAATTGATATGCTTTTATATATTATTATTTAATTCAGTTTTAAATTTAGAGTAAGGAGAAATTGCATTGCATGTGTACTTCTCTGCATGGCGGAGGTATATATATTTGGTTTCTTAAGACTTATTTGGGATTAATTCAAAGAAGGTTTCTTGAATCAAGGCTCTGTTTAGCAAACCTATCCGTTAGGAGCTGAAAGCTGAAAAGCTATAAGTTCGAAGTTGATAACTGAAGAGTTATTAAGCTAGTTGCTATGATTGAAAGTATTTGGTAAAAATAATTTTTTTGATAAGCTAATAAATGTAAAAAGACTAAAAAGGACATCTCCATAAAATTTAAATTAGTTTGTTTGCATATTAAAATTTAACATTTTGTCTTTAAAAAAAAATTAACATTTTGAAATAAAACTATTAGCATAATCATAATCTAGCATCTCATAATGAAGTAGCAATATTGTTGAAAATCTAATAATAATAATAATAATAATAATAATAATAATAATAATAATAATAATAATAATAATAATAATAATAATAATAATAATAATAATAATAATAATAATAATAATAATAATATTTGCGGTGAAAGTTGTAGATAAAGGAGAAGATAAAAGGGTTTTAATTGGAAAGGGTAAATTATGTCATTTTTTAAAAATAATAAGAAAAAGATAGAAAAAAAGTTAGAAAGTTAGGAGCTTATTTTGAAAACATTACCAAATAGAGCTTATAGCTTATTAGTAGCTTAAAATAAGCTATAAGTTTCCAAATAAGCTCTGCCAAATAGAGCCCAAAGCTGCTGAACTGTTACATGAATATATTATTGGAGCTGAATTTTGGGATCCCCAGCTGGATTTATTGCTTTATGAATTTGAGTTAGTTTGCAACCTTGCGTCTGGGATGCAATTATGTACAATTATGCGATCTGTTGTAAATATCAAAAAATCGCGTAAAGAGACATAATTGAAAATAATACTCCGTAGCAATGACTCATGTTATTAAAATTAGTGTGTTAAAAAATCTATTATGAAGAGTATGCTGCATTGGAAATGTAACTTTGAAATGTTACATTATATATATATATATATATATATATATATATATATATATATATAAAAGAACTCATCCAACAATATTTGTAAAATCAGATTGGACAAACTAAACATTTATTGTGAAACTAATCATATAAATCAACATTTACTTAACTTATATATAGTGGCGGATCGAGAAATTTTGTTCAGTGGGGGTGAAACATTTAAAACAAAAAGAATAGCCTTAAAAAGATGAAACAATTAAGAAGTTAGTCATAAATATTGTTAGATATGAACGCAAAATAATAAAAAAATATTTATAACAAATTATGAAACATAATAATTCTAATAGAAAACACATTATAAATTACACATCTTATTACGAATAGAAAATACATATCTGAAGTTAGCCATAAATATTGTTAGATATGAACTCAAAATAAAAAAAAATATATTTATAACAAAATATAAAACATAATTAATTTGATAAAATAATTCTAATAGAAAACACATCTTATTATTAATAGAAAACACATAAAATTCATCTTATTATTGATATAAAAATATATACATATATTTTGAAATGTTAACTGTTTTGACGCCATTGTTATTCAAATAGTGGCCATAAAATATACATTCAAGTGATAAGAAAGAATCAAACCCTTGACCTTCTTTTAAGTAAAGACACATTCTTTGCCATCTAGGTTAACTTATATTTTGTTAACATTATAGTTGTTTTCTTTTACTTATACTAAACCTTGTACAATATATATATATATATATATATATATATATATATATATATATATATATATATATATATACTTAGGGTTTGTGACTAGGGTAAAATTCTAATTTTAAGTATTATGCTAAAAAATGAGCTAAAAATAATTTTAGGCTCAAAAAATATTATTGAACTTAGGGGAGTTTACATCAATTGGGCTTAGGAAATTTGGTATTAATCAATTGGGCATAGAAAATTTGGTATTTATAAAATGATGATACCCGATTAGGGCAAATTATCGCAAATTATGCAGTGGACACGAGTCCAAAATGACGTCGTTTTCAGGGAAAATGCGTCATTTCAGTTAGAATTTTTTTTTTTTTTTTTATTTTGTATCGTCGTTAATGCCGTTAACGGCGTTATTCGTTTGTGTCATTATGAATGTACAGTTATCGGATTATGAATGTACAATTATATATTGAATTATGAATGTACAGTTTTGGAATTATGAATGTAAGTTATAAAATTATGAACACAGAGCTCTGACATTATGAACTTACAATTATGAACATATAGTGATAAAATTATGAACATAGAGCTCTAAAATTGTGAACATCGAGCTTTGAAAATTATGATTTTACAGTTATTGCATTATGAATGTACAGTTACGGAATTATGAATGTACAGTTATGCAATTATGAATGTACAGTTATGAAATTATGAACACAGAGCTCTGACATTATGAACTTACAATATGAACATATAGTGATAAAATTATGAACATAGAGCTTCGAAAATTATGAAGTTACAGTTATTGAATTATGAATGTACAGTTACGGAATTATGAATGTACAGTTATGGAAGTATAAATGTACAGTTATGGAATTATGAACATAGAGCTCTGACATTATGAACTTACAATTATGAACATATAGTAATAAAATTATGAACATATACTCCTATAACGAAGCGGTCTGAAATTACAACAAAAAAAAAAAAAAAAAAAAAAAAAAAAAAAAAGAAGAAGAAGAAGATAACCCGTGTCCAGCATGCATGCTGGACAAGGGTCCATAGCATAACGATTGGGCAAATTATTGTGTGGGCCGTGGTTCACACAATGTTATGTGGATCATAATAAAAAGTACATTTTAATATACTAAATGTACATTATTTTTGTACTGAATATACATTATACAATATAATGTACACTCGGAACAAAAATAATGTACATCCCATGAATACAATGTACATTATTTTTGTACTGAATGTACATTATTTTTATACTGAATATACATTATTTTACAGTAGACAAAATATGGTCCACACAATAATGATTGACCGATTAGTCTCAGATAAATTTTAAATAGTAAAATCATGGGCCATAAGATGGTATTTATAAACTGATGGTGCTGATTGGATATCCATCAAATAGTAATGGGCGAAGAATGGAAGGGTCAACCTTACCAAGTAGTAAAATGTCAAATAGTAAGGACAACTATTCGAACGAAAGGTCAAGAAAAGTTTAAGGCTTGAAGTGGTAACTTGAAAGGTCAGAGTTGACCATTTGAAGAAACTGTTCGAGACATCCTCTGAGCAAACAGTTCGAAACCTTAAGAAGTCAAAAACTTTATGTAAAATGAAGGCAAAAATAGTCCTAAGTACACATTACAAGGGTAGATTTTCTTTAATAAGCCTAGACAAAAGGTGTAGAGCAGGCAAAGGCACATTAAAAGGTTGGAAAATCCAATATAAAGTGACCTTTCGAGGTATCCACTAGTCAATACACATTGGTTAAAGGACGTTTGAAATTCATCTCCCTCCAATGGATATATTTCAAATTGTCTTATAAATACCTTCAATCAAGTTTGAAGAAAGTGTTGGTCTTTCAAGTAAAAATATACAAGTGCAAAAAAGCTTACAAGTGCTAGAAATCAAGTGACCAGTGATAGAGAGATTAGAGTTAAAAATTTGTAGATCAAGCTCAAGACTTTGGTAACGAGAAGACATCATTCAAGATCCAAGTCTATGTGTTGGAGCATCAACATTCTTTTGTTGATAAATTGTGTATCTCTACTCAGTAGAAGTAGAAAGAGACCGAGTAACAAGTGGTGACTTGTGAAAAAACCTAGACGCTTAAGGCCAACTCTGTGTTCAAGGCTTAAGTGGCCTCTATTATACTAAGGGGTTTAGTGCAATATAATGAGTTTTAGGTAAAGTGGAGTAGGTTGGTTGATAGCCTAACCACTATAAAAATCACTCATACACACACTCACACTCTCTCTCTCCCTCTGTCTCTCTACAATTGCGCACTTACATTCCAACACATAACCAAAACTAACATTTCAACAAGACCAAACTAACGTGCAAAATAAATAAAAAGGGGTTAATATTTTTCCGCTGCAAAACTCTTTTACAAAAGGTTCATTAAAATAAGTTCACTCTTCATTATAATCACTCGAATAGTAAAGAAATTTTAAAAATGTATACAAGTCTATTCATCCCCCTTCCCTCTAGACGTATAACCCCTCCCACTGGGACCAACAGTAAAAGTTCGATCTCTTGATCGATAAAATTTGATCTCTAGATCATAGTTAATTCGATCTATTGATTGTGGTAAAAGTCCGATCTCTTGATCGGTAAAATTTGATCTCTACATCATAGTTAATTCGATCTCTCGTTCGTGGTAAAAATCAAATATCTTGATCGGTAAAATTTGATCTTTGGATCACAGTTAATTTGATCTCTTGATTGTGGTAAAAATTCGATCTCTTGATCATGATAAAATCTTGTCTCTTGATTGGTACAATTTGATCTCTTTATCGATAAAATTTGATCTGATCATGCTACTTCCCGATCGCAAACAAAAGTGAAGGGGCTCGGGAAGGTATCATGTTGTCTAATATACTCCCTTGAGCTGACGATCCTCACACCATGGGGAGTAGGAAGGGGGCTTATGATAGGGTTATAGGGTATAACCAACTTGTCATATGGAGCTCATAAGTGCATTTTCCAACCTCGCTACTATTTTTTTCGATCTCGTAAGTGTACTTCCCGACCTTGTAAGTGCACTTCCTAGTCTCTCGATCTCGCAAGTATATTTTCCAACCTTGAGAGTGTATGTCTACTTAACGGTCGAATTATCAATAGACCCAGTCGAATTATTAGTAGACCTCCTAGTCTCGGTATATGTAGACATTCTAGTCTCATTATTATTAGAAAAAATAATATAATATAACCTTGTTATACTAATATTCCGCTCGGTGAATGCACCAATATAATCATTTGTGTATTATTTTCCAATCGCAATTAAGGAGAAACTCGTAAGTTCCCAACTACAAATGTTGTCAGGAAAGCTTCTAAATTAGCCATATGGCTTAATCTCCCATCGACAAATCTTTCCCGAGCTTAACTAATAGGGAATAGTGGCCTTAACCGATCATTAGAGCATCCACACTAAGTGGATAATGTGGGGAGCATGTCAGATAAAATCTTCTTGTTCAAGTTCAAAGCTAATGTAGGGAAGATTTATTTGGGGAAGAATACCTCTGCAAAATTGGAGATAATGGCAGAAAAAGAAAGAAAAGAAAAAGGACGCGCACAGCAGCCCGCGCCCGTGCCCGAGGGTCGGCGCGCCTGACCCTTTTGTTTTTTTATTTTTTTTTTTAATTTTTGATTTTGATTTTTTTGTTTTTTTTTTCCTCCCCTTCCCACATTCTCTCTCCTAATCACTCTTACATTATCCCCCAATTCTCCTCAACCATTGTGGATGCTCTTAGCCTTTAAATAAGCTTAACCTAATCATGTGAAGGCCAATCACACTTTATTCACGTGACCGGTCAGATTTATTTGGCCAAACGTAAAGTGCAAGACCACCGCTTGTTCACCCAAGATGCTTGTGCCATGTCGAGAACATGCAAAAGAGCTTGGAACTTGTTCCCCATCTCCATCTATATAAACTGCTTTAAAAGATGAGGAGGAGACTTTTTCCTCCTCTACATATACCACTTAAACCGGAGCTTTCCGACCTTGTGTGGTCAAACCTTTAGTTAGCTTCCTGGTCACATCATTCACTTTCAATTAACTTTTCAATCATATCATTCCACCTTCAATTGGCTTCCTGGTCACATTCAACCTTACCCGAAATAATATACTTTATCGAATATGGTTATATCCGAATCCTATCAATTCGACTGAATCCGAAGTTGTGTAAAATCGATGAATTTGGTCATATATTTTTTGTGGGTTAGTTTTTATTTATTATTTATTAATCCAAAAGTTGATTAAGTTAAGACTCTATAAATTTGACTTGTTTGAACATGCCTGATGGATACTCCTAAAAATACATTATTAGAACATGCATGCATGTAACATTACCCAGCAAGGGTATTTTATGATCTTATCTCATGATGAAAAACAAATTGAGTCTAGTACTTTTTTTAATGCTTAAAATTGCTTTTTCTAAGAATATGTATATATAAATAATTTATGTTAGATGCCAATGACCTTGTGATCTAGTGACACGAAGTGACTTTCCCATATGAAAGGTCATTGATTCGAGCGTCTGTGGAAATAGTATTAACTCTTAAGGTTCTAATATGCATATCCCTAAATTCTACTCCCTAAGATGACAAACAAAAATTGATTATTAAGTTGAGAGTATTCAAAAAAATAAATAAAATTAAGAGTGTAAAATAAGAATACACCAAATATTTTTCAAAGAAAAAAAAAAGAAAATGGGCCCTGCTAAGTTACTTTCTTTCTTTCGCCTGTTTGTTAGCGATAAATAATACCACCAATAATGAAAAGTGACAAATGTATAATCACGCAAATTAATATATAGTAATATGATAATGCTGGTGTAATAACAACAATAATAGGGTACAATAATTGGCAATCACATTAGCCAAAGATACATTTGAAATAGAATTGGACTATGTGAGATGGTGATAGCCTTAAAGCTTTGCTTCTTGTTTGGTGTGCCCTGCCTAGATAATCCACCTTGGGAGTTATCTTCCTTTGATTCTTATGTCTTGTTCCTGAATAAAGAAGTGCTTTTTTTTTTTTTTTTTTTTTTTTTTTTTTTTTTTTGAGAAACAATAAAGAAGTGTTCCTATGTAGTGTAGATCCCTTTCTCAACTTAACACCTTTGTGTGTGTGTGTGTTTTTTTTTAATATATTATTTATTTAATAACCGGAAATGCTATATTAAATAGTAAGAAATTAAACAAGTGTTGAATATAGGCAGTAATGGTAAAATGCAAAGAAAGGGGATCAGGTTGTGAATCTGTCGCCAGAGCCAAAGTGTAGGCTAGCACATTCGTTGATCTACTATACGTATAAAGTGGTAGGACACTGCTTCAAAGTGTCTAGCCAACCTATGACAATTATCAATGACACAGCCAGCGTAAGAGAGATCAAGAGTCGAGGTTTTCGTTTAGACAGTCCATCTCTATAGTATTATTTAAAAAGTTATACACTATTATCTAAAAAAAAATCTATATAACTAAAATTTTAATATTGAGTATTATTATTGGGCATCTATTTTTGCTCATGACGCATAGAAAAAACTAGTCTTTATTATACATACATACATACATACATGCATACATACATATTTTGTATTGTTTATTATGTCTACAAATCGGTGTCGGAAGAAAACCGACGTTAAATATGTCAAAAAAACCGACGTTAAAAGTGTTATTTGTAATAGTGATATATATATATATATATATATATATATATATATATATATATATATATATAAACTTAAAAATTGAGTTAAGAATTGATTATTTTAATATAATATAAATTAGTGGTTTGTATTATATATTTATTTACTAATTTTTGAATTATTTTAATATAATTATAATTTTAAGATTAAGTAATGATGTAAACAAAATCACCGTCAATTAACATATTGCAAAATCATCATCAAAAAAAAAAAAATAAAAAAAATCTCTCTCTAGCAAGTCTAGGATTTAACTTCTCTCCTAGGGTTTCCTAGGCAATTCCCAGCGTTCCATTGTCTTTTCTCGGTGTTTCTGGCCGGTTTTCTACGCTGTTTTGCAGTTGTGTGAGTTCTGTTCATCCAGTCCTCTCTGCATGGCGAACACAGCGTCTACGGAGGAAGTGGCGGGGCTGACGGCAAGATGGGCCGACCTAGTTTCGGAAGAGGAAGAGGTGGGTTTTGAGCCGGTGAGGGACGGTGTTGGGGTGGTCGACGGCAACGGGGAGGAGACTTGGATGGTGGTAGGTCGTTTCTTGACTCCGAAGCTTGTGAAGGTGGAACTTATAAGCCAGGTTATGGAGTTCGTATGGAAACCGATCAAGGGCGTCCAGATATCTGAGATCCAACCAAAACTGTTCTTGTTTGTCTTCTACCACAAGTCAGACATGCAACGAGTCTTGGAGCAGGGTCCTTGGGCTTTTGAAAATAATACTCTGGTTTGTAGGCAAGTGGAGGTAGGGTTCCGCCCCAAGGAGGTGGTGTTGGATTCGGTAGACATGTGGGTGCAACTTCATGGCTTGTCGTTGGGTTACACATCGGGGCCGATCCTGGAGAAGGTTGGAAATTTTATGGGGACGTTTGTCTGGAGTGATGATAGGTTTGTAGGGGCACCCAGAAAAACTTTTTTCCGTATCAGGGTCTCAATTCCGGTTGCTAAGCCGTTAAAACGTCGCATGAAATTGGTAAAATGGGACAAGACGAGTTGTTGGGTGTCTTTCAAGTATGAAAGATTACACACTTTATGTTTTTTATGCGGCTTGTTGGGGCACTCGTACAAGTTTTGTCTGAAGGCATGTGACTCGTCTTTACCGGTTGAACAGTATCCGTATGGGGATGATCTCTGGGCTGGCATGAGTCGTGGACCTAGGGCGGTGAGGGATCACTAGTTGATTCCGAAGGAAGGGCAACTACAAGTCGATGAGGGGACGTTGGGGGAGGTTCGGGTGAGTCAGCAGCTGGCGTTGGACCTTCTGGTGTCGAGCAGCAATATGGTTGGCGAGGGTGCTATTGTGGCAGTTTCAAAACGCCGCCGGGAGGGTTCGGGAGGCGGAGGTAGGAGAGGGGGTTTGAGCAGCAGTGAAATTATGATGACAGACGCTTCAAAAAACTTGTACTCGGCGGGTTCTGGTGCACAGGCCCGCTCGTCCTCATGAGTACGTTAAGTTGGAACTATCTTGGCTTGGGCAATCCACCCACAGTTTGAGAAATAGTGGACTTGGTGTCCCGTAAGAAACCCGAGTTCATTTTTTTTATGGAAACCAAGGTGGGACGGATACACACGGAGCGCATCTGTGTCAAGCTTGGTTTCGAAGGTCTTTTCTTTGTTGATAATGTTGGGTTGAGTGGTGGTTTGGCTTTGTTTTGGAGAAAGAATAACACGGCTAGGCTTCTAAATTTTTCTAAGAATCATGTGGATGTTGTGGTAAGTAAGGGTACTACTGAGTGGCGTATGACTTGCTTTTACGGGTTCCCTGAGAGGAGTAGGAGGAGGGAATCTTGGGACTTGCTCAAGACTCTAGCTAATAGATCAACGCTCCCTTGGGTTGTCTTGGGAGATTTCAACGATCTCCTTTTTCAACATGAGAAGAGGGGTGGAAATTCTCATCCAGATGGTCTCCTTCGCGGTTTTGGGGAGACTGTTGAGGCTTGTGGGTTGGTCGAGCTGGCAATGAAAGGTACCGTTTACCTGGGAGAGGGGAAGGGGTATAGTGGATTGGTTGGAGGAGAGGTTGGATAAGGTGCTCGCGAGTGTGGATTGGTGTACTAATCGGGGAGGTGCTACTGTGGAGAACTTATTGACTCGGTCTTTTGATCATATGGCCCTTTTCCTTGATGTGGATAATGTGAGTACGAGTGGTCCTAGGGGACCAAGCCGATTCCGTTTTAAGATGGCTTGGCTGTTAGATGAGTGATGTAGGGGTGTGGTGGAGGAGGCATGGCAAGAAAGAAGGGAAGGTGGTCTGTTGAGTTGTCTGCATTATTGTGGAAATCGTCTGATGCGGTGGGGAGGGGACCATTTTCATAAATTTGGGGAGCGGATAAAGAATATTCACAATAATCAGCTTGCTCTTAGGGATTGTAGGGACCCGGTCTCTCTAGCTGAGTACCAACGTCTGGAGGCCCAATTGTGTTAGTTGGAGGGGCTTGGATAATGCTTTTTGGAGGCAACGCGCTAAGCAACATTGGCTCAGGGGAGCTGATGCGAATACAAAGTTCTTTCACAGGTATGCCTCTGCTCGTAAAAAGAAAAATGTCATTTTCTAGATTAAAGAATGATGCTGGTGATTGGGTAGAAGGGGATGTTATGAAGTCTGTTATCTTGAATTATTTTAATGGTATTTTCTGTTCCAATAATCTGTGTGTAGATCCCTTCTTTAATTCTGTAACCCCTACAGTCACCTCTAACCAAAATAATGCTCTCCTTCGTCCGTTTGAGTATGATGAGGTTAAATCTACTGTTTTTTGAATGTTACATGATAAAGCGCCTAGACTGGATGGAATGAATCAGGGGTTTTACCAGTATTTTTAGGATGTAGTCAGGGGGATGTTTCTGATTTTGTGATAAATTGTTTGGATTTTGGTTCCTTCCTTGTGGGTCTTAATGATACTAATGTAGTCCTCATCCCTAAGAAGAGTAACCCTGAGACTGTGGCAGATCTACAACCCATAGCTTTGTGCAATGTTGTTTATAAGGTAATGACAAAGATGATAGCAAATAGAATGAAGCCACTCCGTGGGGAACTAATTTCTGAGTCCCAAAGTGTGTTCATCCTGAGTAGGCTTATCACTGATATTATTCTTGTAGCAGCTGAGGTGGGTCATTACCTAAACAGGAAGCAGTGCGGTGTAGTTGGTTGGGGAGCCCTAAAGTTGGATATGGTTAAGGCTTACGATTTAATGGAGTGGCCGTTTTTACGGAGAATGTTGCTAGCCTTGGGATTTGCAGATAAACGGGTGGAACAAAAAATTCTTTGTGTCACTACAGTTTAATATAATATTCAGGTTAATGGTGCAGCAGGTGGCCACGTTACCCCTACGCGTGGGCTCGGGCGGGGTGACCCTCTTTCCCCGTGTTTGTTTATCATTTGTGCTGAGGGACTCTCTTTGTTGTTGCAGAAAGACCAGTTGGAAGGATCTATACATGGATGTAGGGTGGCTCGATGAGCCCCACCGATTTCACATTTATTTTTTACAGATGATAGCCTCCTGTTCTTTAAAGCTAATGCCCTGGAAGCAAGTGTTATCAAGTAGTGTCTTACTGCTACTTATGAGGAGTTGTCAGTTCAGGCGGTTAATTTTAACAAATCTAGTGTTTTTTTAAGTAAAAATAAGTGGATAGGGAGGCGGTTGGAGGGGTGCTTGGCGTGTCCTGTGCTCCCAATTTTGGGAAGTATTTGGGTTTGCCATCCTTTGTGAGAATGAATAAGATGGCTATTTTTTCGTTTATAGAGGATAAGATTAAGCAGCGGATTGACTCATGGAATAAAAAGTTATTGTCTTTGACAGGTAAAGAAGTTCTCTTGAAAAGTGCGGCTCAATCTATGCCTACTTTTTCTATAAGCGTTTTTTTTGCTTCCTGAGTGAGTTTGTATGTGAATTGAGAGAGTTGTGAATTGATATTGGTGGGGGTCCAGCACTAAAAGGGAAATCCATTGAAAATCTTAGGATCGTTTGTGTGTCCCTAAGAGGTATGGTGGTTTGGGTTTTAAGGATCTTCGTGCTTTCAATTTAGCCATGTTAGGGAAGCAGGCATGACATTTTCTAACTAATCCTAACTCTCTGGCAGCCAGAGTTTATAAGACTCGTTATTTCCCAAGAGCTTCTTTCATTAATGCTACTATGGGGAGTTGCCCGAGTTATTGTTGGTGTAGTGTTATGGCCGCCCATGATCTAATTTGTAGTGGGGTTAGAAGAAGAATCGGTAATGGCAGGACAACTTTAATTTGGGGTGACCCTTGGTTGCCTAATGAGCCTAATCCATTGGTTCAGACCCTTATGCCTAATGAATTAAATGGTGCAGTGGTTTCAGGTATAATTGATCAGGACACCAACGGCTAAGACCCCGATAATTTAGCAGATATTTTTATCCCTGAGGATGTGGCTAGGATCTCCAGAATTCCCATAAGCCCGGATTATGAAGATTCATGGTTTTGGCATAAGGACCCTAAGGGATGTTACTCTATTAAAGAGTGGCTACCGACACATTGTTGGAGAATATGAGAATACTCCTGGACACTTTGATAGATGGGTTTCCTTCTGGAAAACTAAAGTCTCCCCCTTCCCCCCAAATGGAAGACCTTTCTTTGGAGAGCTTTATGTGATATCCTTCCCACTATCAACAATCTGATTATAAGGAGGGTAGATGTAGACCCAAAATATCCTATATATGGTCTAAGTCATGAAAGTATTATGCATGCATTTCTTTTGTGTGACTATTCAAAGCTTGTATGGCATGAATATAATCTTCCATCCCACTCCCCACTTTTGATGGTCTAGATTTCTCCTCGTGGTTTACATCTTTTATGAGCACTATGTCGGAGGATCATATTGGTATGATTGTAGCAGTTCTATATTTCGTTTGGAAAGCAAGAAATGTAGCTATATGGGATGCTTGTTTACCGCTGCCGAAAAAGACGTGGTCGATGGCATGCTTAGCTTTACTCGCATGGAGGCAGGTCCACGTCCAGCAGGCTTCATCTGTTGCAGCTCTTGCGCTCATCACGTTACTGCCCAACCGAGTTGCTTCTTCGATGCAGGATATCGTCCAGCTACCGGGGAGGCGACGTATGGCGCTGTCTTGTTGGCTCAGGGCGGCGGCATGCAGTGGACGTCTACCAGGCTGTCTTTCGCCTCTTATGGCCGAGTCCATGGCTTGCAAGGAGGTCCTATCGTGGCTAAAGGACCGGGGTTCATTATCTGTTAGTCTCTTCACCAATTGCTCAGAGCTTCGCACTATAATTTGTCCACTCGTCAAGATTCCATCTACTTATATGTTGGTTTGGTTATTGATCGTCCTTTATGGATTTATTTAATTATTGCTCTATTAGTTTAGTGCCTAGATCGACTAATTTACATGCTCACACTCTAGCTTCAGCTGCACAGGCTGGCTCGATGTACTAGCTAGGACTCTATCCCTCTTCTTTGATTCAGTAATCTATGCTTTTGCGTTTGCTTTAAAAAAAAAAAAAAAAAAAAAAAAAAAAAAAAAAAAAAAAAAAAAAAGAAGATTAAGTAATGATGTTGGGCACTTACTTTTGTCCATTACATATATACATATTAGTTTTTAAAGAAATGTTATATGCATGTTAAGTGACGTAAAATTCAAGAATGACATAAATATCCCTGCGGCAGACATAAAATTACTGCCGTCTTCTCTGTATGATTATAGGTATTGAGAAAAGATTCATCATCTTCCCAATTTCTTGTCAGCAATCACTATACAGTATACACAACCTTTTGATCCAATTCGCCATTTATATATACCACACCATCCCTCCAAACAACTTATCACTTCACTTCCTTAAATATATATCTATCTGTTGCATACTACAACATATAAAGCCTAATTAAAACCAAAGCTATACTATATATTCTTCCAATTCATAATATATATAATGGGGTGCAGTGATTTGTTGCCTTTGTTTGTTATGGTGATAGTTCAGCTAGGATATGCCGGAGTGAACATCGTAGCGACGGCGGTGATGGGCGCCGGCATGAATCCCTTCATCCACATAGCTTACCAGCAAATGTTTGCCACCATTGCCCTTGCTCCCTTGGCTTATTTCTTGGAGAGGTATAATATCATCCTACATATATATTTTTATTGTATAAACTATTTTCTCCACTAATATATACCATCTAGAAATAAGCATATGGTTGCAGGTTTAGCTTAATGATTTAGTAGGAAGTATTTAAGAAAATTAACATATGGTTATAAATAAGTCAGTCGAGTGTATGGATATTATACATACTCAAATTATCTAATCTGGTCAGTATTTTGCCCAGTAATTGGGTTGTCTCGATGCGAACAAGGATTAATCTGAATATGGTACGAACTTAAAGATGCCTCGTACAGTTAGGATCTACTCAAAACACCTCATGGTCTGAAAAAAAAAAAAAAAAAAACTCGAAATAAAGTTTGAAGTTCAAAAGTTTTAGCCAACCTCATTTTTTTAAAAACTCAAATTCCACTAGACTCAAACATCGTGATATTTGAGTTTAATTAGAATATATATAACTTTAAATAAGTATAGATGCATATATGTATTTTGTAAATATATAGTGTAAAAAGTTTTTGGAAACTCATTTATACTCACAAATTACTATAAATGAACCACTCACGCACCCGTTTACAACGTTTAAACATCATTGGGGAAGTTGGTTTTTGGGGTGTTTGTTTAGACAATGTTTCAATCATAACTTTTTTTTTTTTTTTTTTTTTTTTCGCTTAGATGTGTCAGTGAGCTCAAGGAATGCCTTAATTTTACTTTTTTTTATTCTTTTCTTTTGTTTTTATTTTTTTTATTTATTCTGTCCTATATATTGAGTCTGAAAAATCTTACAATTACTATAACTAATCTCACATTACTAATCTAAATGTTCTAATTTTATAGTATTAAATATAATATTTGTTAAATTATAAAAGTATTATATTTAGTTATTTACGTTACAAAGTATTACATATTATATATTTATGTTAAGTGAAATGGTTTCACAGCGTTTGGTTGGAGAGGGAGAATTACGTAGGAAAGGAATTGCAATTCCATGGGGGATGAATTACTGGGAATAAAATGGAAATTTAAATTCCAGTGTTTGGTTTACAGGAATAGAATTACTGGGAATTTTAATTCCAATGTTTGGTATACATGGGAATTGAAAGGGAATAAGTAGTATAAAGCCAAAAATGTCCATTGTTTTTGTTAGGCATTAATTTTAAGTTAAAAAGGGAGGGGTAATTTTGACTCATCACTATCTTTTTTTCTTCCTAAAATCCCAAGAATTAAAATTACATGGGGGACATGGGATTTTAATTCCATGAAAATGGAGGAATTGCAATTTCATGGAATTGCAATTCCTTTCAACCAAACAAGGGAATTTTGTGACAATTGGAATTAAGTGGGAAGGGAATTTAAATTCCCTTCAACCAAACGCCCCGTTAATTCTTGTGTTATATTAATGTTATATTGCTATTATGTAAAATAAGTTATGATTTCTGTATTAAAATTATGAGTTAATTCTATTTTCGGTCCTAGATTTATAGGTGACAGTCCATCCTTAAGTCATTTTTTATCAGAACATCCACTTTTGGTCATAGTACTATTGTAGCATAATCATTTTTTTTTATCTTTTATCAACAAAACAGTTTAAATATCATTAAATACAAGGACATTTCGGTCTTTAATTATGTTTTTTTTTTCAAAAAATAAATATAAAAAAATATAACGGTTCAACCTATTTTGTATTAAAAAAAAAAAAGATTGAGATGTCTTTGTATTTAACGACATTTCAACGATTTTGCTAATGGAGGACTAAAAATGATCATGCCGCCTAATACTAGAACAAAAATAAAGATGTTCTAATAAAAAAAAAAGACTAAAATTAACTGTCACCTATAAATCTAAAACAAAAAATGAAATTAAGTCTAAAATTATTAATATATATGCTGTGTACCTAAAACAGAATATTATGTTTGCCTAAACTTATGTACGTTCTTGCTTTAACCAAAAGTAATTTTTTGAAAAAATCAGGCTAGATACCCATACATTACCAGGCCACCTACAAACTTATCACTTGATGTGGCAAGTTTTAATTGATTAAAATTTAAAATAAAAAAAAATAAAAAAAAATAAACCTATTAAAACTTGGGGAAAATGGCACTTTTTCCCCCTGAGTTATATATTTATAGCACTTTTTTCCCCTGAGTTGTTTATGTAAGCACATTAACCCCCTCAATTATTCTAAAAGTGGTAATTTTCCCCCCTAATATATTAAATTGACATTCCTACCCTTAAAGTAAACATTTTATTTATTTTTATTCTTTAACAAATTATTGCTTATACGTAGGGATGACCACGGTTCGATTCGAACTGAACCGGACCCTATAACAATCGAATTGAAAATTTCCGGTTATGATTCAGATCCAGAATCCAATATTTAGATTTCAATTTATTAAAATTACGAATAAAAAAAATTGGATTCTGAACCGTGAACCGGCGGTTCCGGATCCGGTTGGCGATTTTGAATCGTCTTTATTTTAACATTTTATTTTTATTTTAAAATACTCTAAATTCAACAATAAATGTAATTTATTTTTTTCAGTTCGGAACATGAACCGGCCATTCCGGTTCGCGATTTTAATAAACTCTAAATATCAAGTTTTGATTCTAAATTGTAATTGGAATATTTCAGTTTAGTTGTTATAGTGTCTGTTCAGTTTGAACCGAATCGTGGTCATAATTTGTTGGAGAAGAAAAATAAATGAAATATTTATTTTAAGGGTAAATATGTCCATCTAACATTTCAGGGGGAAAAAGAACCACTTGAAAAATTCAGGGGGGAAAAGTGCTATATGTATATAACTAAGGGGGAAAAAGTGCCATTTTCCCTAAAACTTGTACAAGTTTGTGAGTGACAATATAGGGATAATAAATAACATTTTTTTTTCTGAAATTATTGTTGATTAAAGAAGTAATATTAATATAATCAATGATATAGCACTTGAGCACTTCCATTATATTTTAAGAATATATACTCAATAATGATCAGTGACCTCTTTTATTAATAATACTTTATGGTAAGTTCTTTTGCCAGATGAATAATCAACACTTATTATATTGCAGGAAATCAAGGCCTAAAATGACACCCAAGATATTTTTCCAGATACTTTTGGCCTCGTTTTTTGGGTATGTTTAAATCGTTTTTTTTTTAATAAAAAATTAGCATCAACATAATATATTTAGACAAAAAAATACGGAGTACTTTTTTATCCCTGTAAAATTGCCTTCTAATATGACTCATAATCATTAACAGCACATTTGGTTCCCAGAATAATCATGAAATGTAATAATATTTTTAGGAACAGGCATATTCTGTTATTTGGTAATGCTCTTTTAGTTCTTAGGAATATTATTTCCGGGAATGAGCTATCCCCCTTGTAAAGGAAAATTCCCCTTGTAAGGGGAATAGAGATTTCAGCTGGGGAGCCCCGTCATATTAGGCTATTCCTAAATTCTCAAGAATAACCTAAAGTTGTTATTTCTTATTTTACCCCATTAAATCTAAAATTTCATTAGACTTATTTTTTCCCTTCACAACACTTCTTTATCCCAACAAGATTTTTTTTAATCAAAAGGAATGGGAACACCCATAAAAACAAAAACTATCCTTCTACTTGGCGCCACACAGAGACCCCAAACTTATCTTCTTCTAATAATTGCAGAAGCTCACAAGATATTTATTTCTATGGTGGATGTATATGGTGTTTAATTTTTTTATATGATTTTTTCTATTTATTTATTATTTATTTATATATATGAGACTAGATTTTAATAAATAGTCTATACGTTGTGGATATAAACTCTATGTAATTAGATTATAATATGAATATGAATATTATTATTATTATTATTATTATTATTAAAATGGTATTTATGTCTTTTAAAACATATTTCATTTCTATTCCTTAAACAAACCAAACACGGTAATATAATTCCTAGAGTCTATTCGTTTAGTTAACCAAACAATAGAATACAATTCATATTCTATTCATTGCCTATTTCATTCCTAATGGAATAGCATTCCTATTACTTCAAAATCCATTCTGTAAACTAAACATGATGTTAGAGATCTTATCAACGTGTAATAAAAAGATTAAAGTATTCAACCAAATAATACAATGTCAAATTTTTGAAAGACAAGTAGCAAATATAATGAAAAATATTATGTAGACTCTCATTTTCAACTATCTACTTCTACTCTTACTCTTACTCTCAAATTTTTATGTGAACACTTTTGCGCGAACTCATGTTTCGCAAATAATATATCTTTATTTGCCATATTAGAAAGGAAAAGTGTGAAAATATAATTTGAGAGTATACCTAGTTAACTTAAATATACTTTGCGCTTCATTGTTTTGGCGATTCCAACGTCGTATGACACGTAATTTGTAATCATTATTGTGTGAACCATCTACACAGCTGTGTGAATTATACAGTCAAATAATGTACATTGAGTATATAAATAATATACTTTTAGTATATTAAAAATATACATTGTATTAAGAAAAAGTACATTATTTGAGTACTAAAACTACACTATTTTATATAATGTACATTCAATACGTTAATAATATACTTTTAATATATTAAAAATGTAGTTTTGGTTCATATAATAATTTACCCATATTTTGTTGCCAGGCTTACAGGGGAACAAATCTCTTTCTTTGTAGGCCTAAACAATTCCACTCCCACTGTTGCATCTGCTTTGGGAAACTTAATACCCGCAATCACATTTATTGCTGCCCTCGTCTTCAGGTAACTTTAAGGAATATAGTATGTGATGGAGATATTATTGAAAATAATTTAAGAATGAGGATATAGGGATAAGTGGTTTAAATTTTTAAAGGAATAAGGTTCAAATTGGTCACTGAACGTAACCTGAAAATGTAATTAGGTCACTGAATGAAAAAAAAGTGCAATTAGGCAATTGAACACTCAAAAAATGTGCAATTAGGCCATTGAACTCTCCAAACGTATGCAATTTTACCGGATAGCAGGTTACCATCAATTTTAGCAGGTTACCTGCTTACGTGACAGATTAGTTGGCATTTTTAATAATTTTTAAATAATTTTTAATAATTAATTTTAATAATAAATTTTATAAAAAATTGGAAAAAATTAAATAAAAAATAAAATAAAGTCGTTTTTATTTTTTAAATTTTTTTTTAATAAAAAGTTATTATTAAAATTTATTAAAAATTTATTAAAATTTATTAAAAATGCCAACTCAGCTGCCACGTAAGCAGATAACCTGCTAAAATTGAGGGTAACCTGCTATCAGGTGAAATTGCACATTTTTGGAGTGTTCAGTGGCCTAATTGCACTTTTTTTTTCGTTCAGTGACCTAATTACATTTTCAAATTACGTTCAGTGGCCAATTTAAACCTTATTCTTTTTAAAAATAGGAATGGGACCAAGAATGCTCGAACTCAAAATAGAAAACTTGACGGCTCGAGGTGAAGGATTCTGACTGGACGACTCGGACCGAGAGTCCCGAATGAGACTAATCGAGTCGGGTGATTTGACCCGAATGTAGGGACCTAAAACCCAAGTCCTAAATCCGTGCGCCCAACCCCAGGCGATCACCGTTTTATCCTCGGAGCCCATCACCGGGGCAGGGGCAGTTGGATTCAGGCCGACCTTGTGGCCCGCCAGCCATACGGGCCATTACCTCATACTCTGGTTCACCATGAACCATGAAATTAGCTAAATCACTTAAGATTTCCTTGTATATTGACATTGTTTAGTTATTACAAATCATGTCTCAGCTCATTTTCCTACAAACATCATGTCCTAAATCATTACAAAGTAATCATGTTCTACCCTTACAATCTTCTTGTAATATAATGCTCTTACATTTATCCACTTAATATTATTACGATTATCCCTCTTTACCATTTTACCCCTACATTTCATGCTAGATCCGTTTAGAGCATGGGTCATTTAGTTCCATCAGTACGTAATCGTAGAAAATTTATACAATATATATATGCTAATATGTGTCAATACAAGTTATGTCCTTGATTTTTGTCCCTTTTTTATATGCTAATAAATATATACATTTTGTTTTAATTGTTGTACATTTCATTTGTATTGGACAAAATCACCCTTACACCGTTATAACACCGTTAGTATTTAATATATCCACCAATCTTACCATACACCTACATCTATCATATCTTTTTCCTATTTTTAATTATCATTTTATTAAAATTATCATATAACAATTAATTTAATTATAAATTATATTTTAATTAAATATTTATATGAATGTACGTTAATTATATATGTGTATCATATATATATATATATATATATATATATATATATATATAATATGTATGTATGTTATTTGTGTATACATATCAATATATCATATATGTGGGTGTTAATTAGCTTAGCTGCTTAGTATTATTTGTAAATTATTATTATATAAAAATATTAAAAAAAAATTAGCCAAAATATGCATGGGTCTAAGAACGAAGGTCGGACAAGCAAAGGTTTTGGGGACCCTAATATGCATTGGTGGGAAAAAGACTAGAATGTGTAGAAAAGCTTGGGAATTAGCCAAAATATGTAATGACTTTTTTTTTGACAGAAATATGCAAAACTCTATTGAGAGTTGCGTTTTTGAACGTATTTCATCCGTTTTTTTTTTTTTTTTTTTGTTAAATACAGAAAACGCAACCACCAGTTGCGTTTTCAAAATACGTAGGGAATACGCTAAAACGCATTTGGGTCTTGCGTTTTACGTATTGTACCTGTGAATACGTAAAACGCAAGACCCAAATGCGTTTTTTTTACCGCCGTAAAACGCAAGACCCAAATTTCGTATGCGTTCTTCGCTTGACTCGCAGAAGTCAGAACCAAAGAAAAAGGAAAGGAAAAGAATTCCGCAGGTGAAGGAAGAAAACTTCAATTCGCGATAGAATATTATCTCCAAGTCTTCTGTGAGTTGTCCTCACTTTTTCTTCATCGCTGTTATCTGCTGCATTCTTATCATTATTATTACAGAGTATTATTTTTCAAAGGTATGCTTTTCGTTGTCTATTTCTCTGATCCACATTTCCGAAACGGGAATGAATCCAGTTGTAGCGTGGTTCTCTTTTTACCGCCGTACGCGACGAGGAGTACAAATACTTCACAAAAACGCAACTTGGTTTTGCGTTTTACGTATAATACGTAAAACGCAAAACATAGTTGCGTATTGTGGGATACGGTATTGCCGCAAAAACGCAAGAGCCTATTGCGTTTTACATATACAAATACGTAAACGCAACTGCCTCTTGCGTTTTACATATACAAATACGTAAACGCAACTGCCTCTTGCGTTTTCTACGAATACAAGAAAAATACGAAATACATCAAAAACGCAACTACGAATGGAGTTTTGCATATTTTTGTCCCAAAAAAAAATACGACACATTTTGGGAATTTTTCCTTGTTGACCGCATATTTTTGTCTTTTCCCCATGCATTGGTGGGGCGATGTTGCTAACGTTGTATCGGGGACCCGTGGTCATCGGCCAGTCAACCATTCACTGGAAATATGCAAAAAATACAGTGAACAAGAATAGTTCTAGCAGCCATGGCAATGTGATTTTGGGACCTATTATGGTCATTCTCAGCTGTTGTGCATATACTGCCTTCCTAATTACCCAAGTAAGTTCAACCTATTATTTCCCTTTAATTTGTTAAACACTTCAGGTACTGCTTTTTTTCTTTTTGTTCTTTTTTTTTTTTTTTTTTTTTTTTTTTTTTTTTTTTTTCCACATTAGTCCTTAAACTTTTACGTAGTTTTCACAAATAAAAGTGTGTATATTCTCACCAACAATTTAAATTTTAACTTAGACAAAACGTTCAATTTATATAGTGTCACAGATAAAAAGTTCTAAAAAATATATTAATAAACTTATAAAACAATATTATGTACACCCTCATTAGTTATCAATAGGAGTTAATTCCAGTAATGGTTCTCTGACTATATTAATTTTTCAAAATTAGTCCTCGACTTTAATCTGAACATTTTACGTCCTTTGACTTTCAATTTATTTCCAATTGATGTCCTTTCGTCAGATTACGGTAAAGTGGACTTTAAATAAAAGGGTAAAGTAGTCATTTGATCTGCCTAATGTATAATTCTTCGTATTTTTTCCTTGTATGCGCGACTTCGGACATCAGATTCACTTAATTACTTAATCCCTAAATCCACTCGAATAACAAAATTCCATTAGAGCATCTCCAACCTATTCAACTCCAAAACACCAAATTTTTTCAGCAAATGTCACATCAGAAAGAATATTATCAGCATATTCTCACACCAAATTTTATTCATCTTCAACCCATTTACATCAAAACACCAAAACATCAAACTTTTACACTAAAATAATTTTATTTTTCAATTATTAGTTCGAATTTAGTTAGTTTAATATAATTTAGTTCAAACTTAATTAGTTTAATATAAAATATAATTTGTAATGTAAATAATAATTTTTATTAATATTAATTTTTTTATAACATTAATTATTTTAAAAAATTGAATTTAACAATATTTTTGAAAATTTAATTAATTCTACAATATTATGTTCTAGTTATATTTAACGTATTTGAAATTTTAATTAATATATATTCAATATTAGTCTTGTTTCGATCGTCTCAATGAGATCTTTAAAATGGTATAATTTTTATTTAATAATACAAAGTTTAAATATAAGTATTTAACGAAATAAAAACAAATTACATATAAAACAAATAAAGGATACATTTAGAATTATAAAAAGAAGCAAGGGCAAAAATGTTATTTTCATCCTCCATTTTCATTTGGCGCAGATGAACAGTGCTGCGCCAAATATAGCGCTGCACTGTTCATCAACGCCATTTTCTTTGGCATTATAGCGCGATGCAAACCCACATTGGAGACAGAAATTTGCTGCGATGGTGTTTTAGAGTTGAGATTTGGCGTCCGTTGGAGATGCTCTTACAGATTAAGCAATTAAGTGAATTTGATGTCTGAAGTCGCGTATACAAGGAAGAAATACGAAGAGTTATACATTAGGCAGATGAAATGACTACTTTACCATTTCATTTAAAGTTTAATTTACCGTAATCATATGAAAGGACCTCAATTGGAAGAAAATTAAAAGTCAAGGGACGTAAAATGTCCAGATTAAAGTCGAGAACTAATTTTGAAAAATTAATATAGTCAGAGGATCATTGTTGGAATTAACTCTTATCAATAGTTTATATTTTGAGGGCATTAATTTCAATGATTGTGAAAAGCTTAGCTGCTATTGCTTAGTAGTCACTAGGATAGCTGGCCCCACTCTCCCCCAAAAAAAATAGTTTATATTTTGAATGCATTAATTTCAATTTTAGTTTCCAACGACTATTGAAATCTTTTTATCATTTTTAATTTGACCACGTTGGATCCTCGAATTCAACTTTTTTGCCAAATTCAGTCTTACTCGAAGTTTGAATTTGGCAAAAGTAAAAATAAATGGCATAACTAAATCGCATAACAATTTAAAAAGGACATTTTTCCTTGAGTTATATACGTATAATATTTTTTCTTTTTAAATTATTCAAGTAAATATATTAGCCACTTTTTTTTTTTTGAATGCAAATATATTAGCCACTTAATTATTTTAAAATCGACAATTCCCTTCCGATATATTAAATTGATATTTCTACTCTTAAAGTAAACATTATATTTATTTTTCTTCTCCAACAAATTATTGCGTATACGTAGGGATGACCACGGTTCGGTTCGAACTGAACCGGACACTATACCAATCGAATTAAAAGTTTTCGGTTATGATTTAGATCTAGAACCCAATATTTGCATTTCAGTTTATTAAAATTATGAATAAAAAAATTGGATCCTGAACCGTGAACCAACGGTTCCGAATCCGGTTTGCAATTTTGAACCGTCTTTATTTTAATTTTTTTTATTTTAAAATAGTCTAAATTTAACAATAAATGTATTTTATTTTTCAGTTCGAAACATGAACCGGCCGTTCTGGTTCGCGATTTTAATAAACTCTAAATATCGGGTTTCGATTCTAAATTGTAATTGGAATATTTCGATTTGGTTGCTATAGTTTCTGTTTGGTTTGAACCAAATTGTGGTCATAATTTGTTAGAAAAGAAAAATAAATGAAATATTTATTTTAAATATTTAAGTGCTATAAGTATATAACTCAGGGGAAAAAGTACTATTTATCCCTTAAAAAATAAAATAAAAATGCAATGTGGTAAAAAATGATAAAATTAAATGTGAAAATGTCACACTAATTAGGAACTAAAATTGAAATTACTCTAATTTTTGTTGAGATGAAAGATATATTTTAATATATATCATGAGCCCTAATAACCTGGGGTGCGGTTGAGTAGAGGAGACTTATCCATCCTTAATTAAAGGTCAATGTTTGATTATTGGCTTTAGGCACTCAAAAGAGGTGCCCTACAATACAGCGAAGGGATTAATCAATGTGTCAGAAGAGTGGAAATACTAGATACACCCAAAACAAATAATGAGCCCCAATAATAATTTACATTAAGATTGCGAAATCTTGGGATTCTAGGTTAATTAAACATTTGAAACCCGTTTTCAAAAAAAAAAAAAAAAAACATTTGAAACCCCAAAAAAATAGTTAACGAAAAAAGACTAACTCAATTACATTTCCTTTATGCTTTTACTTCTATTAATCCTTTTGGTGTTTTTAATTTATTTATTTTTTACATTAGGCAAGGTTGAGTAAGCATTATGGAGCTCCATACTCTAGCACAGCTTTAGCATGTTTCCTGGCAGTATTTGAGTGTATGATAATTGCGTTGTGCGTTGATCATAGCGTTTCTGATTGGACTTTGACTCCCATCAGAGCTGTCTCCACCACTTACAATGTAAGATTAACTACTTCATACTCCCTATCTAATTTAGTTTTAAATGATGTTTTGTGTTTAATTAAATATTTAAATCTCAGACTTTGATGATTTTTACTAATTGAGTCATTTATTAAAATAACTTGATAATTTTATCTCTACTCAATTCAGTCATCGACTATATATAGTGATTTTAACTAAGTTAGTCTTCAACTAGAGTAATTTTATTTAATTTATTCCTCAACTATAGTGTTTTTTTTTTTTTTTTTTTTCAATTTAGTCTTTGATTCTAATAGTCGAGAACTCGATTGGGTAAAACTATTAAAGTCGAGAACTTAATTAATAAGCACAAAAAGTCGTTAGAACTAAACTGGAAAAAAAAAAATTACTATAGTAAATGACTAAATTAAGTATTAACTCAATATTTTTTTTTAAATTCATTTTTCATATTCTCTGTTTTCCATTTCTTCAAATAGATGAACATTTTTTGAAGTTAGTAAATGCACCTTACTTTATTCCTTATTGGCTGAATATTTGTTGTCTGATTGTTAGGGACTTGTGAATTCTGCCCTTCGAATCTGCCTCATTTCTTGGTGTATAGAGAGGAAAGGCCCTTTATATGTTGCTGTGTTCACCCCTTTGTTGTTTGTCCTTACTGCCATTTTAAGCTGGGCTTTTCTTCGCGAAAAAATATATACCGGCACGTAAGTACATGTAAAATTATCAATCATATTAGCTTTTCAGAATTTTTTGTCCCAAAAAAGTAAAATTTCTTCCCTCGCAAGGAATCCACCCACACTGCAACTATCAAAGTTTAATCTTATATATCTCACAATCTATCACCCAAGAACCAACTAAATTGCGATGCAAACATACTATACATACGAAATAATATTATAACAACTTTAATTTAACTTAGAAATTCCTCCTTTTTTTTTTTTTTTTTTTTTTTTGGTGATGATGGAAACCCCTAACCACTACTTAAGAGCAATGTTGCAAAACACGCTAGGCGTCCCCTAGGCGCCGATTTTTTATTTTATTTTTATTTTTTTTTTAATTAAAAATAAAATTTAAAATTTAAAATTTAGTAATAAAACATAAGGTTTCTATAGTTATTTCTTAAAAATTATTTACGGAAGTGGTTGTAAAAGTGTTCAAAAGATTGTTTAAACCATCTAAATACATAAAAAAACTAAAATTAAGAGCTAAAGAAGCATTTTTTTTGAGAAATTAGTGGACCAAACCGCCTTCGGCATAGATCTCGAAAAAATACGCGATTTGAAAAAAAAAATTGTCCAAATCGAACAACCGAGTCAAAAGTTATGCCTTCCGAAACTTTTCCGACATTTTCAAAAAAAAAAAAAAAAAAAAAAAAAAAAAAAAAAAAACGCCGAACCGGCCGGTTAGGCGGCCGCCTAGACCGCCTAGCCGGCCGGCCGGCCGCGGAGGAGGCCGTTCCTCGCGGCGGCGCCTAGGCGCGATTTTTGCAACATTGCTTAAGAGTGTGCACTAGCTAAACTCCATCTTATGACTCTAGCTGAAAAATGACCACAAGAAGGTAAATAGTCTAATTTGTCCATAGCTGACCTGCTCAAACCAAGAATGCAAATAAGCTGCACGCGCTCAAAGTCAAATTTATAACTTTGTAATTACTAAGTTACCTATCTAACCAACTTAATTGCCCAGAAAATTCATGTTTTTGGATTGCACTCATGTTGAAGATTCCATTAACTTTTGGAAAGATGATCCGATCCATATAAATCTCTTCTTTTAATTTGTATGACCTCAAGAAAGAAAAAGATGCTTTAAGTTTTGTATTGGATTGCAGAGTGGTGGGATCAATCCTGATTGTGGTGGGACTCTACACTGTGCTGTGGGTAAAGAAGAATGAGTTGCAGGTGATTAATGTAGAAGATAACAACAAATTGAAGGAGAATAATGCAGAGAAAACAGAAGCTGGAGAGTGCTGATCGAGATGGATCGAGTAACCAGCTTTTTCATCTACAGATTAGTGTCCAACAAATTAAAATAGGGCACATATTAAGGCAAAAGCCAAATTAGGGCTTAGCTTGAAGCTCTCATCTTATTGTGTTCTGAATTGTGATAATCACTCCTAAGATAGGTGGGAAGTGAAGTACCACCAAGGGAAAGGAAGGATTGATCATGATTTCATATATGGTATATTGATGTTTGGTTTGTCACACAAAGTGTTAAGAATTAGCACTCAATTAAGTTATCGAATTAGCAAATACAATAGATAACAGTTTGTTGAACAACTCTTTGTTATATATCACATATTGATGCTACAAAGTTTGTGTTGGTATTTTCTTTTTCACTATTTGAGTAATCACTTAAGGTTGTCACATAGGTTTTATTCTTCCTCTTTAAATACGTTGGACATTCAACCTGAATATATCAATATCCTTTGCATTCATAGCACTGCACCTTCTAGGCTTGTGTTTCCATTTCTTTTGACCTCTATGGATTAATTTTGTCCATTTGAGTGGTTTCCTTTGTTATTTGAAAAACTTTCATTCTTGTTCTTGAACTTGTTGAATTTTTCATCAATTATATTGAGGATTTTGGCATGGGCTATTAATTCATCTATGTCTTTGATCTCAATATCTGAATATGGTTATTGTCTTGTTTTGAAGGTTACTCCTTTGATACTAGGTTTCCCAAACATCTCTAGCTCATATGTTGGGAGATTTCCTATCAGATCACTCAGTTTGTATGTGTTCAGATCCGTGCTCTCTTGGATAACTGTGACTTTCATCATGAATATTTCAAGTAAGGACCAAACTGTGAGGGTATGAACTGTGTTTATTAAGAGAATTAATCAGAGTACAAATACTATACAACAGAGAAGAAGTAAAGGAAGTTACAACTAATAACTAGTCAACATGAATGTATTTAGAATGACTTAAACAATACAAAATAACCTCAACCACTCATATGCTTAACACGCCCCCCGCAAGATTGAGGATCCGTTGGAGACACCAATCTTGGACCGAAAGTGAAGAAACAAGTGACATCCAAGTGGCTTGGTGAGACGATTAGCTAGCTGAGTAAAGGAAGGAATATGTTGCACAATCAGTGTACTAGTAATCAAATCACGAACAAAAAATTAGTCCAAGGCTAGATGTCTCATTCGGGAATGAAACACGGGATTCTTACAAACATATGTGGCGCTTAGGTTGTCACAAAACAGTACCGGAGGCTCAACTAGCCCCAATTTTAATTCTTGCAACATATTTTTAACCTAGAGAATCTCAGCTGCTGCATTCGCCAAAGCCCGATATTCAGCTTCCGTAGACGACCGTGAGACAGACTTCTGGCGCGTAGACTTCCAGGAAATTAGATTATTGCCCAAATACACCAGATACGCAGTAGTAGAACAGCCTGCGGTGGTACAACCTCCCCAATCTGAATCCGTATACACCCGCAACGAAAGAGGCTGACCTACGCGCAGGAACACCCCATGGCAAACTGTTCCTTTGAGATAACGCAGCAAACATTTAGCAGCTTGCCAATGCAAATCCGAGGGTGCATGCATGAACTGCGAGAGCTTATTGACCACAAATGCCACATCCGGTTGTGTGATCACCAAATACCGCATGAGACCGAGTAAGCGGCGGAATAGAGTAGCATCAGTCGTAGTATCAGATGATTGCAGCGACACTAGCTTCTTTGAAGCAGCCAACGGTGTTGAAACATTCTTTGCACCATCTATCTTGAACTGCGTCAGTATACCAGTAATATACTGTCTCTGTGACAAGAAAACACCATCACCGGTAGGGATGATCTCCACACCCAGAAAATGGTGTAAGGTACCAAGGTCCTTAAGAGCAAACTGTGCTGACAAGGTTCGCACAAAACGATCAAGCTAGGCAGTATTATTTCCTTTCAACAAAATATCATCTACGTATACTAAAAAATAGACAATTATACCATAGGATGAATAAACAAAAAGTGAAGCATCAGCCTGTGACTTAATGAACCCACAACGTTGCAAGAACAACGAGAGCTCCTGGTACTAGGCTCTCGGGGTCTGTTTAAGGCCGTATAGAGCCTTTGTTAACCTGCAAACATGGTTTAGATACAGAGGATCAACATAACCTGGAGGCTGTTTCATATAGACCTCCTCATGTAACGTGTCATGCAGAAACGCGTTATTGATGTCCAATTGGTGCAAACCCCAGTGGTTACTCAATGCGATACTCAGAACCAATCTGATAGTGACTGATTTCATAACCAAACTATAGGTCTCAAAGTAATCCCGGCCAGTAGCATGTAGGAAGCCTTTTGCAATAAGGCGTGCCTTGTACCGAACAATTGAGCCATCAGGTTTACGCTTGATACAGTAAACCCATTTACAGCTAATCGGGACCCCGACTCCGCGAGGAACAAGACGCCATGTTTTGTTATGGTGCAGAGCGTCAAACTCCTCGTCTATGGCTTTCTTCCACAGAGCATCTTTCAAAGCCTGAGCGACGGTAGAAGGTTCTAAAGTGAGAGGCAAGGGATGGGCTGTGGTTAGATTGATAACATAATCAGAGTACCTGGGGTTAGGACGACGTAGTCTAGTGGAGCGACGCAACGCATCTTGTGGTTGAAAAGTATCGGAGGTGGTGATAGGTTGTGAAGGCATGGGCTGACTGGGTGGTTGGACGTCGGCAGTAACAGTGGGAGACGAACGGCATGGAGGAGGCAACGAAACACGGTTGGTTTGTGATGAAGCTAACGAGGGACTTCGGGAAGCCGCTGGACTATTTCTCCTGGTCTGCGCAGATGAGGCAGACTGCGGTGTAGTACGATCCGGCAGTCGAGACGCGGATGAAGACACAACATGAGTGGACAACGCAGACGAGCAGGATGCATCTCTAGGCGCCGACCCTGTGGAAGACAAAGGTGACTTGAATAGAAGTTGTGGTAGGCAGAAAGGCTGGAACTCCGTTAACACATTAAACTTAACCTGCAACTCTCTAGAAGGAAACACATTAGGGACAAAGTGAACATGCCTCGACAAATAGACCCGATTTGATACAAAATCGAGGCATTTATAAGCCGATTGTATGTTCGAATATCCAAGAAAAATACACAATGTGACACCTTATTGGATGGATGCCCAAATCGATGGTGCCACTCAGACACATGTGACAGGTGCATGGAATTCACTGTGGGCTGACTCAAGAGTGGTCCATACTAGACACCATTAATGTTCGCCCCGCATAGTAGCGATATCACCGTTCGAAGATCCTTCACAAGAAAGTGGGAATCAAAATATTCAACCGACACTTGATTAGTTTTGCACAGCTAAGATATAGACACTAAATTATTATGCAATTGTGGGATACGAAGGATATTTTGGAGAGTGAGCACGGAAGATGGAGTGGGAATAGTGGACTGACCAATATGAGAGATTTTTAAAGAATTACCGTCGCCCAGGCATATTTCATCGGGACCCTTGTACTCAGAAAAGGTCTGTAGAGGAGTCGTATTTGGGGTGACGCGGTGAGAAGCCCCGCTGTAAAAAGCCACGATGGAGTCGACCTAATGGTAGAATTAGCTGTAGGCGACTGATAAGACGGAGGTGCCTGCATGGGAAACACGTTATGTTCCTTTAAAAAATGAGTTAACTTACTGCAAACACGGGTTTCATGGCCAACAGAGTTACAAAAGTGGCACACAACACCGGGTCGGTTGTTATCATTTGGCGACCAGTTTTGTCTATTATTGCCATAAGTATTGTTGTTGTTGCTGGACCTCCGATTTGTGGTCGACTGTTGATTATTTCTGGAGGCCGAGAGACTGCGTTGGGTGGCATTAGCAGTATCCTGTAGAGACTGGCGAGTATCATCGACTTCCTTCAATTGATGTTAATGATCCATGAAAACATCGGCTAATTCTCCCAAAGAAATGGGCTTGTCACGGATATGAACAACAGAAACGATAGAACTATACTCGTCTCCTAGTTGTGTTAAGACATAAACAACCATGTCGTCATCAGAAATAGAGCATTGAGCCAAGGCGAGATCATCAGTTATGGACCGAATGTCATTCAAAAAGGAAGTAATTGATCGATCACCCTTCGGGTTTCTAGTAAGCTTGGCCTTGAGGGAAATGATCTGTCATCGATAGGCACTAGCATAGCTAGCAACGAGGCGTTGCTAGGCATCACAAACTGTTGAGGCGGAAGCTATAATGGGTTGGGTTGTGTTTGAGCAACTCCCTAGTAAGGCACTGGTGATTATTTGGTCTTGGCGATACCAAATTAAATGTGCTGGGTTTAGATGGTTTGTGCAGGATCACTAAATTTGGCTAGTTCTTTAACAGAACCGTCAATGTAGACGAGGAGATTAAAGCCAATTAGTGTAGACTGGACTTGGCGTCTCCAGACAAGAAAGTTGATGGGGTTGAGTTTGATAGGGAAGTTTGATGAAGCATTAAGCAGGACAATTTCATTGGTGATTGTTGTGACAACCCAAATTTAATTTTCTAAATTTCCATTTTAAGAAATTCCTAAATAGCCATTTTTCACTCTTCCAAAATTTTATTTTATTCACGGTGTTTGAATTAATTAATTTAAGCCACGTTTTTAAATAAATTCAACGCCGAGATTTATCCTATTTCAGAAATCCTAAATTCTCGGGTAAATTATGTACCAAGTTTTGACCCAAAAGTCAGTCTGAGTGAAACCGGAAGAAATCTGAAAAACCTGAACCAAGTGTTTATGTGACAACCCAAAATTTAATTTTATAAAATTCGGTTTTAAGAAATTCCAAAATAGCCATTATTCACTCTATAAAAATTTTTGCGACATAATCGGTGTTTGAATAAATTATTTTGAGCCACTTTTAAATAAATTCAACACCGGGACATGGTTTAAATCTAAAATCTTAAATTTCCGGGTACATTGCGTGCCAAGTTTGAACTGAAGATTTATTCTGAGTGAAATCGGAGAAGCCTAAAGCAAGTGTTTACCTAGAAATCGTTTCTGGGAAATTCATTTTAACCCCAAAACTATTTTAAATCTTGATTCTAGACTTGGTTCATGAAGTATGGTGGACCACAAGCATTCAAAACTTTGTCTGATACAACCTTTTAGCCCAAACTTTTACCACTTTACCCTCCACCAATCATTGTGGATTCTCCTAGGGTTTTGTGCCTCTATAAATAAGAAAACTATCAGACCTTACCTCTTGATTCCCAACCTTGTCTTCCTCCCCAAAAGCTCTACAAGACATCCAAGAAAAATCAAAGTTTCATAGCTCATCTTAGCATTTCATCTCTTCTAGTTTTCCTTCCTAGCTTTCATCTCTGAGAACTTAGTATTAAGGTTGTTGTATGGTTTGTTTGAGATGTTTAGGAGGAGAAGGAGGGTGTAGCTAGCTTGGGAAGAAGGTGGAATCCCAACAAAAAGGAGAAATCTACAAAGGTATAACCCCATGGACTCCCATAAGCTTTTTAGACTCTATGAAGTCTTTTTGTTTAGCTGAAGTGAGTGGAAATGCTAGAATATTGATGTGTTTGAGCTATTAAGTGATCTATTGTTGATCTATGATGTGTTGTTGACGATTTGAGAGTGTTTGGTTGCCTGTTTTTGAGTTACAGGTGAAGAAGAAACTCACTAGTGCACAAAACAGTGTGCACCAAATGAGACACCGGACTAGCCAACGGCCCTAGGCAGGGACCGTTGGCAAGCCCTGTGGAGGAGCGGCCCTAGGGCACGACTCAAGGCTAGAGTCGTGGCCCTAGGCCGTCACTTGGAGATTCCAAGCGGCGGGGCTCCTCAAGCCCCGCTAGGCAAAGTCTGTGTAGTGGCCGGGCCCTTGTGGCTCAGCTACGTGTTGCTTCCGATCGGGACTCGTGGGCCCTTAAGGCTCGGACACTCGGGATCGTCACAACGCACTAGTAGAATTTGATTTGGTTGATTTTGGAGTTGAAATGAGTGTTTTACAGTAGAAATGGAATTGATTCATGCTTAGTATTTGTCTGAGGATGTTTACAGAGAATAAAAATGAGAAGCATTAGACTTAGTTATTTGTTTGAAGAGCATAACAATTATTTAATTGTTAGACTAAGAAGCATGAACTCTATTTGTTAAGTTTTGCTAGAAAAACATGCCTAAAATGTCTATTATGACTTGTTGAGAATTTTGCCAAGAAAACTAAATGTTGAAGTGTGCAGAGCATGTTCTTCTTGAATACTAGATTACAGTGAATGAGTTTTGTTGAGTATTTTGAGTTCAAGTGCATGTTGAATACTTGCTAAGTGTTTGCCAAAGAAGATTTGCTAAGTTATGATTTATAAGCATGATTAGACAATTGTTGAGAGTTCACAATGCAAGGAGATTTGGAGCATATTTTACAGTAAAGTGCATATTTGAGCATAACATGTTTTAAAGTGCATAAGTGGCCAGTGTGAGCTTAAGTATTATTTCAAAAACTTATATCTATTTTGGAAAATCATTATCTAGTCACATTGAGTAGTTGCATGATAAATGATTTCCAATTTGTGAGAAAAGATAAGTTGTTGAGAAGCTATGTGCATAAGTTTGCATAAGTAAAGTGTTGCATGAGCTATATCTATATGTATCTAGTGTGAGTAATCCGAGGTTCTGGAGGCCCGTTAGGACTATGTCATTTCGGAAGAAAGAGAAAGAAAGAAAGTAAAGAAAGAAACGAACATTGCGATTCGATATGAAGTAACGAGGTCGATATTCCAGAGTTACTAGGTTGAAAATTGCCCGCCAGGCTTGAAATCCTGGTCAGGGGGTGTGCACGCTGATAGTTCGATACCTGATTCCACATTGTTTGAGAAAAGAACCAAGAGAGTGGTTCTGTTGGCGAGATGAGTATTAGGCCGGCTAGATACCAAGCCCAGATAGGTCCATTCACATTATGGTGAAGTCCTACCTCGCCCACAAGTATAAGAAAGCGAGTCATTGTGACTCTAAAGAAAGCGAGTCATTTCGATTTAAAGAAAGCGAGTCATTGAGACTCTAGAAAAGAAGAGAAAAGCGAGTCAGTGTGACTCTAAGGAACCTCCACAGGAAAAGTATTCTTTTTACAAAAGAGTGTATATGTATATCTATCTATACTTATATTAAAGCATCATGTTCATCTTATTGCATGATTAAATGAGTTGCACATGTTGCATAGAAGTGAGATAAGAAGCATGATATTATATTATCTTCCATTCATATATGATAGCATGAGATTGCATATTGAGTTATATGATAGCATGAGATTGCTTATTGAGTTATATGATAGCATGATATTGCTTATTGATTTATACGATAACATGAGATTGCTTATTGAGATATATGTTAGCATTAGATTGCTTATTGAGATATATGTTAGCATGATATTGTTGTTGGAAATTTATATAGTAATGAAGATCAATGTTTCAGATGGACTACCATGAAAGGTTGAAGATTAATGTTTCAGATGGACTACCATGAAAACTTAAAATAATATTTGGAGTTGAGGAGTTATAAATATTATTTTAGTTTGGTAGAAAGTTAATTGGAGAATGAGTTTGTTGGAAGAGTTTGTCTATTCCCCAACATTGGGAATTATTCCCCAACATTGGAGATTATTCCCCAATATAGGGGAATTGTGTGTTTCATTTGGAAAATGATTATACAACACATAAGCTTCCAATTTCCCAAACTTACATGCAAAAGTGTGCTAGAAAATTATAATATATATATAAATATATTTGCACAGTTATTTGCATGCGGTTCACAATCTTACAAAGGTTCATAATTATATATATATATATATATATATATATATATATATATATATATATATATATATATATATATATATATATATATATATATATTCATGTTGAACATGATTTATATAATTAATATTCTCTTATGATAAATATATCATTTAAGATATATTTTATGGAAGATAAGTTTTTAAAACTGCAGAAAACTTCCATGTAACTTCTCCAACAGTCATATTTTCATTTATAAATATTTTGGAGAAACATCTGAAGATGGTAATACAAGAACATGCAATAAACTTGCACTAATCTTGATATTTCACAGTTCTACAATTCTACAGGAAATTTTTAAACAAAGCAACTTAAGAATTTCATTCATCTTCTTGTATCCCATAAGATTAAATCTTGAACCTTGTTGCTTTTGTAGAGGGAGATTTAAAGCTTATAGGAAAGTGATTACACGCCTGAAGATATCAAATGATCCAGTTTTTGTTTCCTGTTGTTTTCTGTATTTTGTTGTATTTCAAATGTATTACAGATTACAAACATTTTTTCCAACAATTGCTTGATAAAGTATAAGTATATTATTAACCACCAGTTGAGTATGATCAGTGTATATCGCCATGATAAGTCAAGTATGTGAAAGTATGAGATTGTTGATAAGCTAAGAACTGGGAAAGCATGCCTATTTGATAATTAGGTTGCAAGCATATAGAAACCCTAATGAGAATGTTTAACTGTTGCTTAAGTGATTGAGAATACTTGATCTAAGTATGTGAACCAAATGTTCTCCAAAAGTATATACTGTAGTATTTTATAGGGTTGAGTGGCGTTATACTTAGCTTCGTGCTAACGGGTTTGTTTTCTACTTTTTGTTTGTTAACCCCTTTCAAGAGGACCCAATTCGTGAGAGAGTACGAGTTAGACTAGATTAGCATAGAAAAGCTAGTTGAAGTCTAAACTCTTGATGGTTGTTTTTTAGACTTGTAGTTGACTTTCCCTTTTGTTTTGATGGTGCTGGACACTGGGTCTTATCCCCTAGTTTGTTTTAATGTTAGTAAGACTTAAATGGTTTAGCTTGTTTAACCTTTGCCTGTGCAATTACTGTGAAGGGTGATTGTGGCGGTGACACCTCTATTAAGTTTGTTTAGTAAGTTGCTTCGCTTGATTAGTTTATCTTTCAAGGTTAAGTTTGTTATTTCGGTTTAAGAAAAGTGGGGTGTTACAGTTTAACTAGAAAACGTTTTTGAAAAAAAATCTATTTTTGACCCCAAACATTTAAAATCATTTTTCTAGACCATGGTCCATGTAGCAAGGTGGACCATAAGCTTTTACTCCCTTGTCTGATATTTTTGAAAATCAACCAAAATACTACTTTGTCCTCCACCAATCATTGAGTATCATCCTAGGATTTTGAACCCATATAAAAGGAATAGTAAACAAGCCTTTTCTCCTGATTTCATTCTTTGTCTTCTCCAACCTTGAGCTCTGCAAGAAAGAAGGGAGAAACACAGTAAGTTTACTAGGCTCCATTCTCATCCATTCATCATTCCTTCCATCTAGCTTCTACTCTTTTGCTTCCAACCTCTGAGATTCTATTCTTAAGTGTTGTTGTTTGGTTTGTTTGAGGTGTTTAGGTGGTGAAGGGGGTAGTGGTTGAGTTGGGAAGAAGAAGGGATCCACACAAGGAAGAACAGAGAGCTGAGGTATAACCCATGGACTCCCAACTTTATTTTGACTCTGTTAACGTGTTAGAAATGAGAAATAGTTGCTTATAAATGTTAGATTATTGTTGTTGTTGATCTACTTGTGAGATATTGTTGATCTATGATGGATTTGTGAAGTTTTGGGAGTGTTGGATTGCACTGGATGTGTCTACAGGTGAAGAAAAGGCTCTGGTGCACACTGTCTGGTGCACCAGATGGCCTCACGGTACTAGCCAACGGACCACAAGGAGGTCCGCCGGCTAGCACCGTGGAGCAACGGCTCCAGGGGACGGATCATGGCAAGATCCGCTGCCGAGGGCTGCTACTTGGTGGACTCAAGTGGCGGGGCTTTGTCACCAAGTGATTGTAGTATATTTTCAAACAATAAACTCTGAGTAACGAGTTATCGATCCACAAGGAAGTGGGGTATTAAGCATCAATTGCTAATTTATTCACGAGAAGCTAATCCTAATGATTATGAGTGAAGGATGCAAATAAATAAATAAACTAAAGCAATGATTCAGGTTTTGAAAACAAAAGAAGAGAGAGAATGAGATTCCTGGGATTCAAGTGTTTAATCACCTATTGCCTAACAATGTAATATTAAATATGGGTTTAAACGGGTGTGAGGATGCAAAGTGGTATAGAGCTACTCTCGTAGTCACTAACACTAGTGAAAATCCACTCTCGTGGTATAAACACCCAATAAAACAAGAACAAGCATCATTATAAATTCCTAACTACTACCATCTCTCGATGTGCAATAATCAATAATTAAACTCCCTAACAAAATTACCCTTTCTCAAGGTCCAACAGTTAGGTGCAATTGTGTGTGCCCTAAGTTATGCCCAACTCTTGTTGTGACACAAACAAAGCTATGAAGCAAGTAATTCGGGCCCTAAACTACTAGCAACAAGAATGATAAACACAATTGCAACACAAGTATTAACCCCAAATAATAATATATTAAAGAATCTGAGAGATCAGGCATATAGGTTCATAAACACTTTTACCCAAGAATCTCTAAAGAATTTAGCCAAGCATGGCTAAATTATACATAGCAAATATATTTAACGAATTAAAAATCATCAAAGAGAGTACAAGAATGAACCAGGCGATTTTCCCTAATCTCCTTAGCTTTCTTCTTGCTTCCCAAGTTGACTCGTGGCTCTTGATTTTCTCCCCTTTCGTGCATCCAAAGATCTCTGAATGAATATTAGGGTTGAGGAAGGGGGAATTTTATAGTAGGAATTAATCCCAGAGGAAATAGGAATTTTCTGCGCAAAACTGGGTCGAAATCGCGCCTGGGCCGCCATTTTCGACGCGTCGAGTGTTAATCCTCGAATTTCAGAATGCACACAGGAAATTCTCGACGCGTCGAGAATTTCCTGTGTCGTAGGTCCGTCTTGCAGGCTGATTTTGACCATTTTCCGTTCAGATCTGGGCTTTGATGTCTTCATAAGAGTTGTAGTCCTTCGAGTCTTCTTTCCAATGGCGCAAGAATCACTTCATTTGGATATTCCTAGGCTGAGATATAGTCCCAAAATCAAACTGTCGCCAATCTGTGCGAGAATTTTTACTTATTGCTCTATTCACTACAAAAAATCAATCATTTAGCAACAAAATATTAGTGGCGGTTTGTTACAACCGCCGCTAAATAAGTATTTAGCGGCGGTTATATAAACCGCCACTAAAAATAAGTGGCTAACTTACTGTGTGATGTATATATCGTGCTAAATTGCTAAATAAGTGTTAGTCTCTCATTCTTCCCTCTGTTCAAATCCCTATTATCTCTCCTTATCCCCTCCCTCCTTCCTTCTCTTCGCCGTCTGAGACAACAATTGTAGCAAAGTTCGCCGGAAATTTCTTCGCACTCAGCTCAATCGTCGGATTCGTCGCCTGTTTTCGTAAAGCAGGTCACAGTCGTCGCTGTTGTCACCGCTGCGGCCTCCGTCGTCGTTATCGTCAAAGGTCGCGGTTGTGCCCTCAGCTCCGATCTGTCGACATTGTTCGCAGGTCCAAGGTAATTAAGTGCTATATTATTCATATTTGATATTTTATTTATAATTATTTGACTCAGTTCAATCAATCTGAACAGGAAAATCTTAAGAAAGTATCTGGATCAACCAAAAAAATCTGTTCAAAGGACACACAAATCTGTAAAATCAGAAGAGGAGATGAAGAAATCTGAGGCCACTGTTCAATCTGTCTCGAGCAGTTCTCAGCGGGTAACAGAAATTCAGGTAACTTTTACTTAGGTTGTTATCCTGAATAAGTATTGGTCTTTTGGATTTTAAATGGGGGAATGCTACATTAAATTTAAACCTGGATTTGGTTCATGGGAAAACACTAGATGCTTGGATTTATTTTTAGTTGTTTGCACCTTTTGGTATACTGTTCTAGTATGAAAATTTCTCGTCTAGGGGATTTCGTTCTATGTTTAACTACCTTGAGGTGCTACAATAAGGATAATAGGCCACAAGGCACATCTAATTCATTTGTTTGGACTAGTGTCTCTACAATGTATAATTAGCAAGAGAAAATTCAAAATTCCCTTTAGAAATAGCAGTGAACATATAATAAATGGATTCATTTTCTCAGTTTCCTTAAACTAGCTGAAATGTCAGCTCTTTGGCAGGGAAGTAAGAGAATTCTTCCTGCAAAGCCTTCCATAAACATTGAAGCTAGTCCTATGGAACTTGACACAAAAGAGTCAGATGCTAATCCAAAATCCAAATTCTTCTTTGGCTACTGCAGAGGTTTGGTCTTCAAGCCTTGTATAATAATGATAATGAAATAATACTATACAAGCTCTTTTAGATTTCAATATTTTCTTATGTGTTTTCAATACAGAAAGGAGTTTTGTGGCCTCAACCGTCCTGTAATTTCCACAGAGAAATTGAAAAAGTGATAGACAAGAGCTGAAGGAGTCTGTGCAAGAGCTTGCTGCCCGAGCAGCTAGTTATGCCAAAGTTGTAGCTGCAAAATATATTGCACCAACAAATTCAGCATATCAATTCGAGGTTTCTTGGCATGGACTTTCTTGTGACTGTAATCTACAAGTTAAATACTGAAGGTCTCCTCTAATGCACTCTTCTTTACTTCTTTTAGTCTCAAGCTTCACTCTGTTTATACTTTATACCATTTAGACTGCATTGGTTTTATGCCTTTCTACTGCTCACCTTTTATATTATAATCAGTTCAGGTAACTTACCCACAGCATTACCTCAGATATTTAAGAATACATTGTCTGCACCTATGCCTATGCTTATGGACATTGCTCGGTGTATTGCCACATTTTTCATGTAAGAAGAAGGGTGATTTCACCATTTCAGGTTACCATTACCACAAACTTAGTACCTAGATACCTTTTCTTCTAATGAGCAGGAAAGATGAAGATTTGGCTGTTAGGTACTTGGAAATCTGCCTAAGGTCCCAAGATTCAGCATGATCATCATGTGTCTATCATCTTCTGATAAAGCTGGTACGTCTGTTGTACCATATTCCTTATGTTTGACTTCTTAGCAGTTTGCATATCTTTGAGCTATAACAATGTCGTGGGAAAAAAAATGCTTTTACTGATTCTTCAAAATCCATTGTGTTATTCACATTCTCTCATACTTAAACAGGAAATGTAGGTATTCGGAAGCTGGAATTGAGCTTTTGGGGTTTTTAAATTAATTTAATTTGTCTTAAGAAAGCTTTCCCTGATCAGATTCATCTGTCTGAGGTATTTTATTTGTCTTAAGAAAGCTTGTTTTTTTGTAATCATTTGAAAAAACTGAGTTGATGATATTGTTTGTTAGTTATACAGGCTATAGGTTGTAAAACAGGATGTTATATGAACCATTCAGAGGAAAGCAATTCAGGTTGTTATACCACCCGTGCCATGCTTCTCGAAGATTCAAAATACTACAAGAAAAATTCTTGACTACCAATTCTCATCGAGGGTGAAAATGATATAATTCATGACTTATCAATTCTCATCAAGGGTGAAAAATGATATTCATCGTCTAGTAATGATGTAAATGGGCAATTTCATTTTGCATGAAATCGTCATATTGAATAAACTATTATGTTGCTTTATATTTTTCATGTAAAAATACTTTTTAGTTATGTATGCACATTTCAATTAATATGTAGACAATTGTACTTGAATATTGTTTGATATTATTTGACAAATATTTGTTACAATTGATTTTCTTTTCAATTGAATGTGTATATAGAGTTTGTTTGTGGTTGCAATGCAAATTTGAATTTAGAGATTTACAAGAAAAAACGTAATTTAATGAGAACTATACAAATAAAAAATAAAATTTAATGAAAAGTTTTAATTGCAGTTCAAAAATATCATTACAATTAAATAAAAAATAATTTTAAAAATAAAGCATAATTTAGCGGCGGTTTTAAAACCGCCGCTACAATTTAATGTAAAAATAAAAAATATATTTAGTGGCGGTTATGTAAGTGTCGCTAAACATTAAATAAAAATAACTACTTATTAGCGGCGGTTACAAAATCGCCGCTAAATACATTAAAAACCGCCGCGAAACGAGTTTTTCATTAATTCCCGCGGTTGTTGAAAACCGCCGCTAAATCGATCGCGACACTCTATTTAGCCACAGTTCAATAACCGCCGGGAAACATAATAGTGGCGGTTGCAAACCGCCGCTAAACATTAAAAAAACCGCCGCTAAATCTCTTATTTGGTGTAGTGATTGCTCCACTTTTGTCTCGGTTTGCCCAAGTGATTAAGACCATTGAAAACACCACTCTTTGGCTCCCTTTTGAAGTATTTATGCCACCTCCTTAGCCTCACATTGACTTTGTTTTGGCTCCAAACTCGTCTTAGAACTTCCATTGCTTTTGCACTTGATCTATAATAGTTCCAAAACACTAACAAACAACGTAAAACATTCAAATCAAGTGTAAAACCATATCTTAGTGATAAAACAAGGAATTATACAATTAAATTACCAAATTCATGAACTTAAGCCTAACAAATACATTAAAACTAATACTAGAAATATGCACAATTAGGCTCACATCACCAAGCTCCGCCAAGCCAGAAAGGTTTCTGGCCGGGCCCCCTGTGGCTCAGCTACGTGTCGTTCGGATCGGGACTCGTGGGCCCTTGAGGCTCAGACACTCGGGTTCGTTACGACGCACTAGTAGAAGTTGATTTCGTTGAATTCGGAGTTAGATTACATGTTTTACAGTAGAATTTGTGGTGGGATTTGCTCTTGTTGTGTTCTGTAAATGTTTTACAATGAAGGAAATTTGAAGTATCTGAGTTTTATTATTTGAGAAGAGAAGCATGATCATTATTTGATTATGTGATTGAGAAGCATACTTAAATATTTGTTGAGAAGTTTGCAAAGATTGTGAGAAATTGGATATATCCAGCACATGATTTTCTTGTTTACAGTAAAGTGAATTATTGGAGTTTGAAGTATATTTTGAGCATAAAGAGCATGATCAATACTTGTTAAGTATTTCTTAAGAAGAGTTGCTAAGTATTGAGTTATGAGCATGAAGTAGTACTTTATTTCCCCTGTTTCACAGTGAAAGAGAAGTTGAGATTACTTTTACAGTAAGAACATGCTTAGCATTTCATGATTTAAAGTGCATTATTGGCTCTAAGTAAGCCTAAATATTCTTTCAAAAACCTATATCTATTTTGAAAAATCATTATCTAGTTGCATTGAGAAGTTTGCATGATATTTGATTTCCAAAATGTGAGAAAGAGAAATTGTTGAGAATTATGTCCATAAGAAGTTGCATGAGAAAGAAGTTACATATGATATATATATATATATATATATATATATATATATAGTGAGAAAATAGTGTTTTGGAGGCCCGTCATGACTATGTCCTTTCAGAAGAAAATAGAAAGAAAGAAAATTTGAGGAAGGAAAGAAACGGACATTGCGATCCGATGTGAAGTAATGAGGCGTATTCCCACGTTTCTAGGTTGGATACTACCTGCCGGGCTAAGAGTCCCGGTTAGGGGGTGTGCACACTGACAAGTACGATACCTGATTGCACGGAGTTTGAGAAAAGAACCAAGAGAGTGGTTCTGTGGGCGAGATGAGTATTATGTCGGCTAGATGCCTAGCCCAGATAGGTTCGTTCACATTTTGGTGAAGTTCCTACCTCGCCCACGAGTGAAGAAAGAAAGAAAGAAAGTGAGTCTATTTGACTCAAAAGAAAGAAAGAAAGAAAGTGAGTATATGTGACTCAAGAGAAAGAAGAGAAAAAGCGAGTCAATGTGACTCAACAAAAACCTCCACATAAGTAATATTCTTTTTATAAAAGAGCGAGAGTATATACATATCTATATATATCTATAAAGCATCATGATCATCTTATTGCGTATTTTGCATGTTTAGCATTAAAGTTTGATGAGAAGTATAACACTGTGATGTTGTTTAATAATTGACCTGATAGCATGAGTTTGTTCGTTAAGTTTAAGCATCTTTATCTATTAGTTTTGAGCTTGAATTTGAGTATTTCGTCTTGATTAGAAATATCAGTTAAAGCATGAGATCTATGTTAAATTGAATACTTGAGAAGGCATGCCTACTTGTTGATTAGGGTGCAAGCATATAGAATTATTGTTGAGCATGATCTAAGTTGTTGTTTATGAGATTGAAAGTACTTGAGGTTAAGTGTGTTTGTCAAATGATTTTCAAATCTATATCTATAGTACTTTACAGGGTTGAGTGGCGTTATACTTAGCATTCGTGCTAACGGGTTATTTTTCTATTTGCTTGTTTTGTTAACCCCTTTCAGGTGGGCCAAGTGTTTGAGCGCGCTCGAGATAGTTTGGAGCGTAGTTATGAGTTGTTAGTTCAGACTTGTTCTAGTTGTTAATGTTTAAACTTGGGAGTTTAGTTACTATGTTGACCTTTTGATGGTGTTGGACACAGGGGTTGTATTCCCCAAGGATATTTGTAGTTTTGTGATGAGCTTGACTCTAATTAGCACATTTCTTAACCTGTGCAGTCATCGTGTGTGGTGACACCCTTTTGGTTCGGTTTAAACTTTTAATATTATCTTAATCTTGCTTAGTTAATCTTTTGGAAGTTAAGTGTTGTGATTTAGATTTAAGAAAAGTGGGGTGTTACAATTGTAGTGGCAACAACACCAGGTAGCGCCATGGATATAGAAATGGCGAAATAGAGAGGAAAGTTAAAAAAAAAAAAAAATAAAAAAAAATAAAAAAAAAATTCTTAGGCTCGGTTTAAGCTTTTAATATTATCCAGCCCTCTTTGTCTTTCAAGTTTCCCTTTTCGTCTGTTAGAGGACTCCATCCCTTTTTATAGATCGCTAGACTCTTTCTCCTTGGGATTGTATGTATATTCTCATGCTTGCTTTCTAGTAAGAATAATTTTCACTATGCAGGGTAGGGGGTCTACTGTTTTAATAATCCTTCTATGGGGAAATCCATCACGTTTCTACTAGTAACTTAAGCAGCCTTGATTTGATACCAATTGAAAATTTGTGAGGATCGCATGACGGTTTATAACACTAATTGATACAAAAAAATATTTAACACAATTCGGGGAATCCTTAATCTGCGGGGCACTTCTCGTATTGAGAAAAAGCATAAACCCACTATGAGCACGATTTCAAAGTACAGAGTTTGGGAACACTTTTACACAATCTCAATTGAAACCTCAGTCTAGTACTATTCTTAAGTAAAATTCTCTCTCAATACTTCTCAGCTCTCAGAACAGAAGATAGGGAATTGAAAGCACGTCTTTCCTTCTTGACGAGAGATCTTTATATAGCCTTTCAAGAGATCCATTATCTTTAGTCCGCATGAGAATGTGCTTTTCTACATTGACGGAGACTTGTATTCTCATTTTATCTTGGTCTTTGATTCATCCATTTTAACTGTGATTGGAATTTATAATTTTGTCAATAATTTAAGACAACAAAATGGGCCAACAAAAATAATTTTATTCGAACATTAAAATAATATAGAATTCATAATATCAAATTAAGTGATGCGAAATCATGATCAATCCTTCCTTTTCCTTGGTGGTACTTCACTTCCCACCTATCTTAGGAGTGATCATCATCATCACTACAATTCACAACACAATAAGATCTGATCTTTGAAACTAAGCCCTAATTTTACTTTTGCCTTAATGCCCTATTTTAATTTGTTGGACACTAATCTGCAGATGAAAAAGCTGGTTACTCGATCCATCTCGATCAGCACTCTCCAGCTTCTATTTCCTCTGCATCATTCTCCTTCAATTTGTTGTTATCTTCTACATTAATCACCTGCAACTCATTCTTCTTTCCCCACAACACAATATAGAGTCCCACCACAATTAGGATTGATCCCACCACTCTGCAATCCAATACAAAAATTAAAACATCTTTTTCTATCTTAATTGAAGCTAGCCATACAAATTAAAGGAAGAGATTTATATGGATCGGATCGTCTTTCCAAAAGTTAATGGAATCTTCTACATGAGTGCAATCCAAAAATAGGAATTTTCCGGCAACCTCAGACAAATTGATCAGACTGTTAGCAAAACTTGGTAACTATAAAATTACAAGTTCAGCTCTTGCTGTTGTGGCCTATTTGCTTTCTTAATTTGAGCCGGTCAGCTATGAACAAACTAAGTTTTTTACCTCCTTATGGTCATTTGCTTACCTAGTGCATAACCCCGGGTAGTGGCTGCAGTTTCCCTCGCCACCAATAAAAAGGAATTTCTGAGTTAAATTAAATTTGTTATAATATTATTTTGTACGTATGGTGTGCCTCCATGGTTAATTTAATTGGTTTTTGAATGATAGATGATGGGTAAAGACATATGATTGAGCCTTGATAGTTGCAGTGGGGATAGAAAGAAATTTTCTTTTTTTTTAAGGCAAGAAATTAAAGAGAGTTAATATGATCGATAATTTTATATGTACTTACGTGCCGGTATATATTTTTTCACGAAGAAAAGCCCAGCTTAAAATGGCAGTAAGAACAAGCAACAAAGGGTTGAACACCGCAACATATAAAGGGCCTTTCCTCTCTATACACCATGAAGTGAGGCAGATTGCAAGGGCAGAATACACAAGTCCCTAACAAAATATGAGACAACAGATATTCAACCTTACCAACATTTATTAACTGCAAAAAAAAAAAAGTTCATCTTTTTGAAGAAATGGAAAACAGAGAATATGAAAAATGAATTAAAAAAAAAAACATTGATTTAAAAAAAACATCGATGGTTTTATCCAATCTAATTGTTGACTGTTAGAATCAAAGACTACATCAATAAAAACCACTATAGTTGAGGAATCAATTGGATAAGATCACTATAGTCCATGACTGAATTGAATATTAATAGAGGTGAAATTATCAATCTATCTTAACAGATAACTCAATTAGGTAACACCATTAAAGTCAGAGACCTAATTAAATACAAAAAAATTATTTAAGACTAAATTGATAAAAATCACTGTAGTTGAAGACTAAATTAGATACGGAGTATTAACTAGAAGTTAATCTTCTTACATTGTAAGTGGTGGAGACAGCTCTCATGGGAGTCAAAATCCAATCAGAAATGCTGTGATTAACGCACAAGGCAATTATCACACACTCAAAAAATGCCACCAAACATGCTAAAGCTGTGCTAGAGTATGGAGCTCCATACTGGTTACTCAACCTTGCCTAATTTAAAAAACAGGAAAAAAAAAAAAAAAAAAAAAAACACCAAAAGTATTAATAAAAGTAAAAGCATAAAGGAAATGTAATTGAGTTTATCTTATCTTAAACTTTTTTATTTCTTTTTGGGTTTTCAAATGTTTAATTAATCCAGAATCTCCAAGATTTAGGGTTCCATCCGGTGATACACTCTCAAGGGGAACCACAAAAGTGACATCTAAACACAAGGTGCATAATAATGCGTCAATCTTAATCTAAATTATTGTTGGGGCTAATGATATTAAAATATAGATTACTGACTAACATTTTGATAAATCGCAAGTCGCGCAATTGTTTTTGTTTGTGAAATGAAAAACGAATTGAAGATGCAGGGAAATAATAGTTTGAGCTTACTTGGGTAATTAGGAAGGCAGTATATGAACAACAGCTGAGAATGACCATAATAGGTCCCAAAATCACATTTCCATGGCTGCTAGAAGTGTTCTTGTCCACTGTATTTTTTGCATATTTCCAGTGAATGGAGGACTGGCCGATGACCACGTGTCCCCTGTACAACGTTAGCAACATCGCCCCACCAATGCATATTAGGGTCCCCAAAACCTTTGCTTGTCCGACCTTCGTTCTTAGGCCCACGCTTTCAAGTCTTCCAACACAAATAAATTCATTTTCAAATTTAAATTTTCTACAATTAATCGTTTTTGCAACTGTCAATTTAGTTCATATATTTCAATTTCAATGAATTTGATCCTCGAATCATTTTAAAATCTGTCAATTTAATCTCTACCTTTGCCACTATGCCATCATTTGGCCGTTAGTTGTCCTTGTTTGAGTTTCCGAAAAGTAAACTTACTTCTCAGCTATGCCAAAATGTAGACTCTCGCTTGTAACCAGAATGTATGTTTAATTACATCTTGGTCACACGACCAAGAAGTGCACACTCAAATAAGAGCAACTAATGACTGAGTGACAGAATAGTGCCAAATGGATTTAATTGACGAAATTTAAAACAATTGGAGAATTAAATTTGTTCAAAGTAATAAATAAGTACTAAATTGACAATGATAAAATAATTTGAGTTAATTCCATTTTTTATCTTAGATTTATAGGTGACAGTCCACTTTTAGTCCTTTTTTGTCAGAACATCCTTTTTTGGTCCTAATATTATTGTGACATAACAAATTTTAGTCCTTTATCAAAAATATCGTTGAAAAATCGTTAAATATAAGAGCATTTTGCTCTTCAATTATGAATATTTTCAAAAAAAAAAATACAAAAAATATAACGGGGCAACGCACTTTGTATTAATAAGATCAAAATGTCCTTCAATTTAACGAAATTTCAACGATTTTATAGATAGAGGACTAAAATTGATTATGTCACAATAATACTAAGACCATAAAGGGATGTTTTGATATAAAAAGACTAAAAGTAAACTGTCACCTAAAAATTTAAAATCAAAAATAGGATTAACTCAAATAATTGAGAGACCAAAATAGTAATTTCCCTATAAAATAAATGAACTTACCTAAATAGGACTGCAGCGATAAATGTGATTGCGGGTACTAAGTTTACCAAAGCAGATGCAACAGTTGGAGTGGAATTGTTTAGGCCTACAAAGTAGGTGATTTGGTCCCCTGTAAGCCTGCACATTTGTGGCAACACAATATATGTGCCGTACGACGTCGTAGTTGTCCAAACAATGAAGCCCAAATTATACTTTGAGACATAACTCAAGATCAAAATTAAAAATCATTTTTTCCCTTCAAATTATGGTTTTTTTTTTAAACACACATAATTCTTTACAAGGTAGTATATATTCTATACTTTCTCGAATTTCTTTCAGCCCAAAACCCCAAGAATCAATGTTCCCGCCACTATCACGGAGGTTCAATCATGTAACCACCCATTTAGAAGGTAACACATGTGTCATCACACGTAGAAGCCACGAGCCACATCAGGAGGGAATTTATGAGGGGTAAATATCATTTTTTGTATATTTATGTTAATGTTTTTTTAGTATACTGAGGGTTTTCACCGTCAAACACAGTGCCTTGGAGGCACCTCTTTTGGGTGGAACAGTTGATTATGGAGATTTAAGGCTGCTCCATATCCAAAGCCAACACAGTGCCTTGGAGGCACCTCTTTTGGGTGGAACAGTTGATTATGGAGATTTAAGGCTGCTCCATATCCAAAGCCAGTGATCGAACCCTTAATCTTTGGTTAATAATAGATAAGTCTCTCCCACTCAACCGTACCCAGGTTGTATTTATATTAATGTTATTCTAGTAGATAAATGTAAAGCATACCCAAAGGTGGAGGCCAGAAAGATCTGGAAAAATATGTTGGGTGTCATTTTAGGCCTTGATTTCCTGCAATAAGATTGACGCAAAAAGCTAGCCCAATCAAGAAGCTGAATCTATTAAAAAAACATAAAACACTAAAATTTCTCTTTTTGCTGAGTGTTGATTATTCAACTGGCAAAAGAATATACGGTAAAGTAATATGAATAAAAGAGGCCACTGATCATTATTGAGTATTCTTAAAATATGGAAGTGCATGCTATCATTGATTAATATTTACTTTTATAATCAACAATAATTTAAGAAAATTACTTTTGGCTCAAGCAAGAACGTAAGTTTATAACCATATGCTTGTTTCTAGGTAGATGCATGGTATATATTAGTGCCTTAGTAGAGAAAATAGTTTATAATTTAAAAATAGAGTTAATTCCACCAAAGATCTATTGTCTTTGATGGCAATTTTAAATTTAGTCACAGATTATTGTTTTTGTCATTTAACATCCCAGACTATTGTTTTTTAGATATTTTTAGTCCTTCTCATGACTTTTTCTATATTTAGTAAGTGCATTTTTGTCTTTTCATATTTTTCTTTTGTTATTTTTCCAATTTTAACCGGTTTAATTGGTTTAGAACTTTAGGTAACATCTGATTTGTAGTAATCATATTTTTCAACGGATTTTTAGTAAAGTCCTAAACCATTTATACCGGTTGAAATCAGAAAAATAACAAAAAAAAAAATATGAAGAGACAAAAATACCCTTACTAAAAATAGAAAAAGTTATGAGAAGGACTAAAAGTGTCCAAAGAAACAATAGTCTGAGATGTTAAATGACAAAAATGATAGTCTTGGATATTAAATGACAAAAACGATACTCTGGAACTAAATTTGTAATTGCCATCAAAAACAAGTGAGCTCTGTGGAATTAACTCATAAAAATATGTAAGATGATACTATACCTCTCCAAGAAATAAGCCAAGGGAGCGAGGGCAATGGTGGCAAACATTTGCTGGTAAGCTATGTGGATGAAGGGATTCATGCCGGCGCCCATCACCGCCGTCGCTACAATATTCATTCCGGCATATCCTAGCTGAACTATCACCATAACAAACAAAGGCAAGAAACCACTGCACCCCATTATATATATTATACAACTATTCCTCAGTTAAACTTATATTTTCTTGAAGAAAAAATCAAAGCTATCCAGGATATATGAAGATATTGATGTGTATATATAGCATATAGAATATAATGAAGCAAGCTAAGAGATGGAAGAATATATAGTATAGCTTTGGTTTTAGGCTATATATAGATTGATAGATATATATTTAAAGAAGTGAAGTGATAAGTTGTTTTTGGGGGGATGGTGTATAGTGATTGCTGACAAGAAATTGGGAAGATGATGAATCTTCTCGCAGTACCTATACGGCTATAATCAAACAGGAGAAGACGGCTATAATTTTATGTCTGCAGGGATTTTTATGTCATTCTTGAATTTTACGTCCCTAATATGCGTATAACATTTTTTTTTAAAACCTAATTGGTAAATTAAAGCAAGTGTCTAACACTGATGTTTAATATTAATCTTATGATAAATAAGATTCAAATTGGCCATTGAACCTAACTTGAAAATATAGTGGCAACAAAAAAATATAATTAGACCACTAAACACTCAAAATGTATGCAATTTCACTTGATAAAAGGTTACCATCCATTTCATCACGTTGCCTGTTTACGTAGAAGTTGATTTGACATTTTAAGTAATTTTTAATAATAAACTTTAAAAAAATTTTTAAAAAAAATAAAAAAAATTGAGGTGGCCGTCGGCTACTTCCTTCCCCTCATCCTTCGTCTCCGACGGAGACGAGGGAGGGGAGAAGGGGGTGTCATGAGACGAAGGACCTGTCTCACGCCACTCCTCCCCCTTCCCCCCTTTCTTCGTCTTCGTCTTCGTTGTAGACGAAGAACTTGTCTTCGTTTCTGCTCGGAGACAAAGACAAGCTCTTATCTTATTTGTTAAAGTTTATTATTATTTTTGTTGTTGTTGGGTACAAGGGAATAAAGTGACTTTAAAATGGTGAGTCTCAATCAGATCTACATCAAAAGGGATGATGGGTTTAGGGGATTGGTCCATGTGCAAAGTTTTTCCCAAGTGAAAAATAGGGTGAGATGTGAGTCGTTGATCTAATCTAGATCAACGGTTCAAATTGAAGGATTTTTTTTTTAAATGCACTTCGTAGCAATATGGATGTAAATGATCAAGTGTCTCAAACTGACACACCTTAAGCTTCAAATTTATGCACCTTAAGCTGAAAAATAATGCATTATAAGTTTTAAACATACAAAACTTAAGCAATAAACTTAAGCAGCGCACCTTAAAATTTAAACTTAGACACCTAAGGCTATAAACTTACGCACCTTAAGTAATAAACTTACGTACTTTAAGTTTTAAATTTACACACTTTAAGCTATGACCTTATGCAAAATGACCATAATATCATCACGTTTTTTTAAAAAAAATTGTTCATCATTTTGGGTTGTTGATTTTGACAACATCAAATGATATATCAATCCACACGTTTCACCTGGGAGAAGCTTCACACTTGATCCCATATATATGTATGGAAATATGTATGTATGTATGTATGAGTTGGTTCAAGTGAGAACACATGCATGCCGCAGGTAAAAAGAAAAAATTTACAGTTCATTTTTTTATGCAAAAATAAAAATATATTACTCTTTTAATGTATGTATTAAATATACTTTTCTAAATCTATGTATGATTTATTATATTGTAAATCAGTTTTTTTTTTTTTTTTAACTTTTTGATTTATTCTCCATTTTTTTCTTTCTTGTGCTGTGATAAGAATAGGTTTGAAAATTGAAGCTTGTTTTTTTTTTTAATAGTTTAGCTTTTGAATAATTGAAGCTTTTTTGTTTTGGGTATTGGGCCACTTAGACAGAGAACCAAGGCAAATTATGTTGTGCATCCGTGTGCATTATGCATGGTGTATACAGATACAAAAATAATGTCGTTTTATTAAAAATGTGCGTCCCATTTAAAAAAAAAATTCAGTTTCAATTCCCAGCAACAACATTATGTTGTGCATAATTTGAACTATATATCCAGAATCAATGAACTAAAAATCTAGAATCAATGAACTAAAAATACAGAATGGTTATGCCGTGGTGCACACGGATGCACAGCATAATGATACGAGAACCAATAGCCAAAACCATGGGAAAGAGATTGTTATGCCGTGGAACCGTATCCACCTTGCAAGGTGGACACGATTCTATATTCATAATTACTGAGCTCTATGTTCATAACTATAAAGTTCTATATTTATATTTTTAAACTTCATATTCACAAAATTATTGAACTCTATATTAACAATTACAGACTAAACTCTATGTTCATAATTATAAAACTCGTTCATAATTTTTGAACTTCATATTCACAATTACAGAACTCTATTTTCATAATTATAGAACTCTATGTTCATAATTTTTGAACCATATACTCACAATTATGAACAACTTTGGAACCGTGTCCATCTTGCAAGGTAGTCACGATTCCACATCATAATTTTCCCACTTAGAGAGAGAACCAAAATACCCAAAACCATATGAAGGGCAATCGTTATACTGTGAAACCAGGTTCCACAGTGCACTGTGGACCCTAGTTCTATACGATGTCGCTTTGAACTTTAATTTTAACTGTAAAGCATGTGTATTTATCTCGTGTTATGTGTTTTTGTACTTCATGTTATGCAATTCTGTACATTAACCGTAAGAATTCTGGACTTGAAATTTATTAGTAGTTGTATACTACAAAACATATTGTATCTTATTTTACGAATTTATGTCTTATATTATGAAATTATGTGCCTATAAGACATAAATCAGATTTGAGAATACGTAAAATAGAAAACATGTGTATGTATCTCACAGTAAAATAGAAAACATGTGTATATATGTATCTCGTGTTATGCGTTTCTGTACATCATATTATGTAATTCTGTACATTAAGCGTAAGGATTCTGTACCTGAAATTGATTAGTAGATGCATACCACAAAATATATTGTGTTTCTTATTTACAAATTTATCTCTTGTATTATGAAATTATGTGCCTATATGACATAAATTATTTACATAAATCAAATCTGAGAATAAGTAAAATAGAAAATATGTGTATGTATATCGTAGTAAAATAGAAAACATGCGTATGTATCTCGTGTTATGCGTTTTTGTACATCATGTTATGCAATTCTGTACATTAAGCGTAAGGATTATGTACCTGTAATTAATTAGTAGTTGTATAACAGAAAACATATTGTGTGTTTTATTTTACGAATTTATGTCTTTGTATTATGAAATTATGTGTTTGTATGACATAAATTATTTACACAAATCAGATTTGAAAATAAGTAAAAATAGAAAACATGTGTATGTATCTCGTATTATGCATTTTTGTACATTAAGCATAATGATTCTGTACCTAAAATAAATTAAAATTTGTGTTGAAACATGAGAAACGAAAAGTTACGGAGTCTGTTAAAGCTTAAAAATCAAACGACATCATTTTGATCCAGGGTCCACGATATAAATTGCCATAGGAAGGGTATTTTAATTTGTGTTGAATGCATGCTTAACTAATTACATGTGTAAATAATATGACTTTTGCCAATGATATTTTAATTTTATGTAAATATGAAGAATATTAAGAGCATATATATCTTGTTGGAAACAATAGCATAAAATTGTATTATAAGTGATTATTTTGTTGTACAAATATATGTGAAGTCCACTTTCAATTTTGGTTAAGTTAAAGTAGATTCGTGTTTTTCGTGATAAGACGAAAAGATTGATATGTTGTACATTCAAAACAGATCAGATAATAATAGATGAATGAGAAATTAATTATTAAAGTAGACACATTTAAGTTGATTAAGAAAGTGAAAAGACTTAAAATAAACACTTGTCCCACATTAAAAAAAAAAAAAAAAGATATGCATCACTGTACATACAAAACTCTTTTTAAGAGATGTTAAATTGTATAATATAATTCTTCAAAAAAAAAAAATTGTATAATATAAAAATTCTTTCTCGTGCGTAGGCAGTCAAAACAGCTGGCCAAACATATTCGTAACATTGACTCGTGTATCCCAAAATGAGCGGGCACGAATGTCGTTCTTCCTCCGATCCTTCGTCGGGCTCAGAATACTAGAATAGTGTGGCACTACGGTGGCTGCCCACACATATTCCTAACATTATCTACCATCAAAACAAATCAAAGCTACATATGAGTGAGTTACGGTCTCAGAATTGTGTGGAACATATCTAGAATCAAATCAAAGTTAATGAGTGACTTATACATACTTGTACAGTGAACCAACTATTATTAATTTAATAAATTTTAGTAAATTTTTAATATCCTCTAAATTAGCAAAGAATGTAACGATTGTGGAAATAAAAAAAATTTACCTAGTTTTTCTGTTCAAAATTAATTTTATTAAAAATGTAAGTATAAGTATATAATGTAATATTTAATATTTTTAAAAATTTAATTATGTTATTATTATGTTGATTTTTAAGTTTATTGTTACTCGTATTATTATTTGAATTTGAATTTAAAATAACTAATTTAATTATATAGCTAACGTATTTAAATAAAATTTACAAATTAATTATAATTAATGTTTAAATGAATCATATTGTTAATCTCATTTGCATTCACACTTATGCGGGGAATTTTTTTTCATATATATATATATATATATATATATGTGTGTGTGTGTGTGTGTGTGTGTGTGTGTGTGTGTGTGTGTGTGTGTGTGTGTGTGTGTGTGTGTGTGTGTGTGTGTGTGGTGTGTGTGTGTAGATAGATATAGATTAGTATAATAAGGAGTTATATATATACTTGTATGGTCAAATATATATATATTATTCCTGTGAGATTTAAATATACAGAACATAATCTACGAGAAACTTAACTCGTAGTAGCGGAAGCGGAAGCACCGTAGATCTCCAGCCATGGTTGATATCCTGTTGTGTTGTCTCTTGAACAATAGATCTGCAGAAGCGTTAGCCATTTTGTCTCATACTTGACTCAGAACCCTAGATGGTGTACTGGTATTTTCTGAGCAGTATGAGTACCATATAATATTCATGTATCTTGTATCCCATCAATACAAGCTTTATATAGGCACATTGGTGGATATAAGACTTAAACCTAAAGGTCCAACCCAACCAATTACTTAATGTGCCTAGTCCACATGCACCACATAAGTAAGACCCATAATATATAATATATATTATACGGGAAAGTCTTACAGTCTCCCACTTGGTGCAAGTACTAGCACAATTCTCATTAAAGAACGAAACACACGAATCATAGTAATATGTCCTCTACTGAATAAGTGAGTAATATCTCCTGTGATCACATGCATTTTTGTTCCCCAACTTGAATCATTTATGAACAAACCCAACGTTTATTCTTGGTACCTTAAGGGATGTTTCTCAAAATAAAATATATATGCGCAACTTAAGAGAGAAAATCATCCAAATTGTACAAAAGAGTACACTGTATGATCTCTAATATCCTTAAAAGCATGCCTTAAGTAGAGATCTCTTAATTAGCATAATGCTAACTATATATTCCATGACTTCTTTATAAGTTAAGATAAGTACTACCTCTAACGGCTAAGAGCTTGGAGTTGACATGTCTGTCACTCCCACTCATCAAAATAGCCAAAAGATAGTCAAGTCACATAAGTATTCCAATAACTTAGACAATAAATCAAAACTCTAATTCCATAAATTTGGAATCTTAAACATACACCATAACTTCCCAAATAATCTTAAGATCCACCTCAAAAAGAACTGAACATTATGAGTCTTACTTTTATGTTTCTCAAAATTGTCTTGAGCCTTACAAACCAAAATGGCCCAGGATCAATTTTGAAGAAACTAAAGACTATTAAATGTTGAAGAATTTATTACTTAACAGTGCACCACAAGTTATATGTTTTGTTCTAATAAACTCCTCAATATTGTTACAACATTTTCATAAATATGTTGCTAAACCAATATGAATTTATATGAACAAATACAAGATTAATACTTATGGAATCTTTTGGACTTATTGTTTGACATACAATCCAATTTAGGATGTATGAAGCCTATTAAATCCAAAATCTTTAATGGAGTATCTTAATGATCTTTTTCTAAATGATCACTCCCACTGATTATGGAATATCTTAATGATCATTTTTTAAATGATCACTTCCACTGATTAAGATAATTTTTAGCAAAATTAATGATATACGTACTCATAATTGATTTGACCAACTAATTAATGAAGATATAATTCCCCACCACTAGTTGGGCATACTAAATAATCAATATATGATTCCAATTATAGTCCAACTAAAGGAATAACTAATGAGGACATGACTCCCCACCATAGTTGGACATTCTAAAATAATAAAATATACTTTCCAAAACCAATTTAGAATTTGGCTAAAAAAAAAAGGTACATTTTATTCTTGGAATCCAATAGAGTTATATCAAATCACGTAACTTACTACAGTTAGTCTGGAAATCGAGCAAGTTTCGTGGCTCAATTAATAAAGTGGCTAAATTTTGGGAAGTAACTAAATATATGTTTTGCCAATGCAAATCATGAAACTTAGAATTATAATTGAACTAAATTTATAAATTCTAAGAAATTGTAATAAAATTATTATCTAGTGGGTTGAGGGATTTATTGACATAAAACTTGTCTGTGGGCTAAAGTACGTTTTAATTCTATTAAATCCAACTAAACCCTTATGATAATATTTTATCTCAATTACTAAATAGACAGAAGAAACTAGTGACATAAAACTTGTCTGTGGGCTAAAGTTTTACTCAATTTGATCCAACTGAAATTTTATGATGAAACAATTATCAAATAAGTTGAAGAATCAAGAGATATAAAACTTGTCTGTAGGCTAAAGTTTTACTCAATAGGATTCATTACAACTATTATGATAAAAACTTAAGAAATCATATTCCTTTTCTTAATCCCTGTGGGTAAATTAAGAAATATGATCTAAAATTTACATCATAAAATTAAACTTTATGATAGAGATGAGAATTATTTACAAATAACTATAAAGTAAATAAAATTGATTTATTTCTATCATCACTGATAAAACTATTAAACCACATTTTGATACATAATTGCCTGTGGGCTAAATTATGACCGTAGTCCAGTATTTCATCCTGATTAACTATACAAATATAACGAAATTGCTTGTGGGCTAAATTCCATCATATTACATACAATTAATCACAAATGATATGTCCAAAACTGTATGTGATCAAGATAAACTGCTTAATATATAATTTTAACTGATTAAGGATGCTGTGGCTACTCCCCAACTCATTAAAATTATAAGACCACTAGACAATTATCATTGCCATCTTTATGTAATTTAAACCTTACACAATTTTTAGTAAATTAAAGATGTTGTGGCTACTCTTTAATTAATCTAAAATTGTAATCACTTGACAAAAGGGGAATTTAAAGCCTAACAAACAAATTAAACCAACACATGATAGACAATTATTAGGTATACTCCCAGGAAAGTTGGTCGAGACGAAGCTCGGTTAAATACCAACTCCTTAGACAGAGTAGCGTCGCAAGGGGACTAGTAGCAACAAGGCTTTTAAGCCAGGGCCATAGAACTAGTATTCCTCCCCAAGAAACTTCCCTAAGTCATGTGTTCTCATATTTGAATTAAAATCGTTTGGGAGATATATGAGATTGTAGATTCACCTACGGATAAGGCTTTAAATTGATGGACTAAATTAACGGACTAAACGTGCTTAAATTCAGGCACTACCGCAACTAAAGTTTATGCATTAGTCCAACTTATGTAGGAACAAATATAATTTCATCCTAAATTTATGCATTTCTAAACGCATAATAAAAAAAATTGCATAATTTAAAAAAGAATATTATGCTTAATGCATAAAAATAAACATTAAACTCATATATTCCAGACAAATTGCATAACTTAAAGCAATTTACAATATGAGATTTCAATAAATTTTTGAAATTTTAAACTGTAAACCAATGACAAAATGTTTAATGCATTAAGATCAAATTTATGGAAATAATTGAATTTACAAATTCTAACAATATACAGCCATAATCTACGAGAAACTTAACTCGTAGTAGCGGAAGAGGAAGCACCGTAGATCTCCAGCCATGGTTGATATCCTGTTGTGTTGTCTCTTGAACAATAGATCTGCAGAAGCGTTAGCCATTTTGTCTCATACTTGACTCAGAACCCTAGATGGTGTACTGATATTTTCTGAACAGTATGAGTACCATATAATATTCATGTATCTTGTATCCCATCAATACAAGCTTTATATAGGCACATTGATGGATATAAGACTTAAACCTAAAGGTCCAACCCAATCAATTACTTAATGGGCCTAGTCCACTTGCACCACATAAGTAAGACCCATAATATATAATATATATTATACGTGAAAGTCTTACAATTCCTACACATGATTTATCTCTTATGAGTATATAATACGGACATATTCTTTATCACAAATTCCTTATTGGGTGGATGTTCAAACTTTGTTTTGGTCAATAACATTTCACAAGTCTATATGTTTACTAAGGGTGCGTTTGGTTTGTACATGGGAATCAGAATCGGAATGTGTATCAAATACTTGGTAATGGTAATGGATTTTAGTGAAAGTATTTTGCATGTTTGGGATGAGTGAATAAGATTTGGATTATTAATACATTAGAGAAGATTACATGGTGAAATATATACACAGAGTTAAAGCACTAAAGCAGTAAACTAACAGGAATAATCTCTAACTAAACCATGAGACTCTAACTACTCAATACTCCCCCTCAAGCTTACGGGGGACATAGGACAATGCCCAGCTTGACTCGAAGCTCATTAAACCGAGTAGCAAAGAGGGGTTTGGTGAAAATGTCTCCTAACTGATCATGGGTTGAGGAAAAGTTAACTTTTAGGGCGCCGGATGAAACCTTGTCTCGGACGAAATGGTAGTCCACTTTTACGTGTTTCGTCCGTGCGTGGAAGATTGGATTGGAACACAAGTACGTCGCTCTCAGATTATAGCACCACAGGACTGGGACCATCGACGGAAGCAACTCGAGTTCTCGTAGAAGCGATTGTATCCAAGTGACCTCCGCTGCAGCGTCGACGAGGGCCTTGTATTCCGCTTCGGTGGATGAGCGAGCGACAGTGCGTTGCTTATGGGAAATCCAAGAGAGTAGATTCGGGCCAAGAAATGCTATGTAGCCTGCAATGGATTTCCTGTCAACAGAGCAACCAGCCCAGTCGGAGTCGGAAAAGGCATGAATCACCGACGAGGAAGAGGGCATGAGACGCAGACCATGGTGCATGGTTCCCTTCACATACCGCAACACGTGTTTGAGAGCCACCCAATGATCCTGCATGGGGTTGTGCATGAACTGGCATAGCCTGTTAACCGCAAAGGACAAATTTGGCAGGGTGATCAGTAGATACATAAGAGACCCGCCAAGTTGGCGATATGGGGTCGGATCATCCAGCAAGGCTGAGCCATCAGGGTGATTCGCAGTGGTGAGAGACATCGGGTTGGCAAGTGTAACACCCCCAAAACAAAGATAACAACTAACCATTAACATAAAAAAAAAAAAAAAAAAAAAAAAAAAAAAAAAAAAAAAAAACAACGGAAGTTTAACAAGTCTTAAGGGTGATATGCCACATCTGGATCTCCTATCTAGATACACAGGCTTAACGAAACAACTACTATCCAAAATTCAAAGCATAAGGGCACACAAGCCAAAGCACTAAGCTAGAGGAAAACTAAAGCTAATCTAAGCCGGCTCCACTACGCGCTCTCAGGCTAACTAGCACCTGAAAACATTAAGGTATAACAACCGTTAGCGAAAATTGCTAAGTAACCCACTCCAACGCGTTGAGTTCTATATATATATATATATATATATATATTAAGAAAACACTTTTGAGACTTTGGAATACATAAGTATAGTCTTAGCAACACTAGCTTTTAAAACCAGAGAGATAGAAGTATCATTTGACTCATCGAAGAACACACTCAATTGTACTGACCAACACACGACTAATCAATAGAATCAATTCGAGGAGACAATGTTAAGGATACAAAGATAATCAAAAAGGTAAGGTAATCAAGCAACAACCAAAAGGTCACAGAAAGATATGCTCATAAGCAAAAGAGTTACAAGAATCACAATCAATGACCAAGTTCCAACCTTATGCCAAGTTCCAACCTTTACACCGTTCCATCCTTATAACAGTTCCAACCTGTACCTCCGAGACCACCCTGTACACCAGTCCACCTTATACCATCTGGAGGCTAAGCTCCCTGCCAGCTTTACTGCCTGTTTGCCGCCAGTTTTTTTTTTTTTTTGATGAAAAGAGACTTTATTTTTGATTAATAGCGCGATGGAATACAAAGCCCTTGAGATCACACAAGAGAGCCAAATTGGCTTTTATAGGTAGAGAATTTAAGAACAAAAAAATCTTGGAGGAATCGACAGCTAGACCTTCTGCCGCTAAAGCGTCCGCTACCTGATTAGCTTCCCTGTAGCCTGTCGGCGTGCCGCCAGCTTTTATAAACATAATATAACATACTGCCAATCTCATTCTTTTGAGCAAAGCTCATTACCGCCAGCTTTTATATCAATCATAAACAACACATAGTCATCGACATAGATAATCGCGACTCAATAATAGCCCAATCAAGAAATAATCACGATAAGGTACAACAATTGTACAAGCTCACAATGATAGGTTCAATCGAAGGAATTCAATAAAGGACAGAAGTGAGACATTCCAAAGTATTGCCACAATAACAAAAGGCTTCCAAATCAAAAGACCACAATGATTGGTAATCACAAGTTACCAATCCACATCAAGAATAAATAAGGTCATTACGAGGAAACACATACTAGTACCAACAAACAACGTAGCTAGCATGCAATTCAACAAGATAATCATAAAGGCTCATACAAACATCATAGACTTCACTTCAATCCAACGAATCACAAAGTTGGATCACAAACACGATTCAAGACTCACAAATTCTATCAAGGATACTTAAGACATCGTTCTAGACTTACGAAACATCAATAAGTACTCACAAACAACCGGGGAACAACAAATCAAGGAATCAACAAAATGTACCAGTGGGCGGTTCGGGTGGCAGGCAAACCACCCGCCGAAAACACCCCGTACCAGCGGGTGGTACCGCGGATGGTCAACCACCCGTCGAACCCCCCGCCACATGCAACCTTGTACCAACGGGTGGTCTGGCGGGTGGCAAACTGCGTGCTAGAGTCCCGCTAGTACCGAAACAGAGAGGAGAAATCCCATTTCGGGGAAAATTGCTAGAATGCTCATGTTCAAGTCCAAACACCTCAAAACTCACATCAACAACAAAAGGAATTTGAATGCATAAAATAGCTCAATAAATAGCATTAGAGAACCCTAGATACAAGCTCTACAAAGGCATAATCGCAAGAATATGCACATAATCACTCGAGTATCAATAAATCATAATAGCAAGTGTAAATAGATTTTGTAAGACATGGGTTACCTCCTTATCTTAGCAAAGCCTCAAAGAAACACCACAAGCTCCTCTAGATCATCCTAGCAACTCACCAATCACTTGTTCTTCTTCAAATCCCCAAACCCAACATAGAAAGAGAGTAAAGATTTAGAAAAAGGAAGGGATCTTGAATAGAAAAGGAGGACAATGATAGACCTTACCATTCTTAGGCTTATTGAAGTAGAAAGGTGGAATCTTGGTCTTGTTTCTTGAGTTGGAAGATGAATGGCATTTTGGTGTGAAGAGGTGAAGAGATGGGTGAGGAGGAAAGTGGAAGTAACTAGGGTTTTGAGGTTGTCTAGGTCAGGGAAAATAAGCTAGGAATGCTGAGATAACATTACACAATAGTAAGGGTAATAATGTGGGCTAAGGCTTTTATCAAATTCAAGGGAAATTCAAGGTGGGCTTTTGAAATTGTAAGAAGCATGGACGAACAATGTCTACATGGCTTGGGCTAGAAAGACTAAATAGATCTATACAAGGGATATATTATAAAGTCCATACCAAAGATCCAATTAAATATATAAGCCTTAGAATATTTGGGCTTGGAAATAAAATACTATGCTAGGATTATTTAGAGTATGGAAATTGGGCCCATTAAATAAAGAAATTAATCCCCAATTAAGAAATACTCGTAGGGATTGATTGGGAAATTAAGTAAGGATTTTCGGGGTGTCACAGCAAGGGGCTTGCAAGATTCCATACCTGCTTTGTGAAGAAGCTCCGTCATATACCATTGTTGGGATAACACTATGGCATCTGCAACATAGACAGCTTCAATGCCCAGAAAGAAACGTGGTCTGCCAAGATCACGAATTTTAAACACAGTGGACAGTTTAGATAACACATCATCAACCATGCTCGAATTATTACCCAACAATAAGATATCATCCACGTAGACTAGCAGGCATGCACGAGTATGTCTGGAATAAAAATGAATAAAGAAACGTCCGTTTTTGAAGGACGAAACCCAATTTGAACTAAAAAAATTGTGCAGTCTTGTGAACCAGGCCCGAGGGGCCTACTTTAGGCTGTACACCAACTGTTACAGCTTGCAAACATGATCAGGGTGATTGGGATCGGTGTATCCCGAGGGTTGTCGTAGGTAGATATCCTCATTAATGCGATCATTTAAAAAGACGTTATAGACATCTAATTGCCGCATGGTCCACCGACTTGAAAACACAAAGGGTAGAAGGAGCCGGATAGTGGTCGGTTTGACCATAGGGCTATAATTTTAAAGGTAGTCTTTGCTCGGTATTTGGTTGAACCCCTTGGCGATCAGACGGGCCTTGTAACGCTCAATGGTTCCATCTGATTTTCGTTTCATGCGGAAAACCCACTTGCAGCCGATGACGTTCATGTCGCGCCGTGCTGGTACTAACTTCCAGGTTTGATTGTGCAGGAGGGAGTTGAACTCGACATCCATGGCACTGCGCCAGTGTGGCAGCTTGATCGCTTGTGAGTGGCATTTTTGTTCGTCATCATCGACAGAAGCTATCATTGACGTCGGTTGGCAGCGTTGAGCATTAGTCGTGGTCCGCATCTACATGGCATGTGTGCGAGTGGTAGAACGTGAGTGCCGACGTCGACCCTTCGTAGTGGAGGATGTTGACGGTTAAAAAAGGAGGTAGTAGCTTCGGCAATCAATGAAGAGGTAGGTAGAGCAAGTTGTTGTGGATCACGGTGAGTCACGGGTGGATGCAGCTGGCTTGGTAGCGGCGGTGTGGCTCCAAGCAGCAGTGATGGTTGACGTATCTGTGCACACGCCCAAGGTAATGGTGGAACAGTAGCAGTGTGCGGCGTAGAAGGTACCTCCGGAACCTTCGAGAACGGGAACACCTCTTCACTGAAGCAGACATGCCTTGCAATATAAATGCGCCCGGAGGCCTTGTCTAAGCAGCTGTAACCACTAAAAGAATCTGGGTATCCTAGAAAAACACAAGAGGTAGAACGATAGTCCATTTTGTGGCTATTATATGGCCGAATGCATGGAAAACACTCACAACCGAACACACGTAACATTGTATAGTTAGGAGACTTATTAAACATGCACGAGTACGGACTAACACCTTGAGAAATTGAAGACAACATATGATTTATTAAATATACCGCAGACTCGAATGCATAGGACCCGTATTTTTTAGGAACATGACTCTGGGCTAATAAAGTAATCCCGGTTTCAACCACATGATGGTGTCTGCGGTCCACACGACCGTTTTGCTCGTGTGTGTGGGGGCTGTACTGTCGATGTGAAATTCTAGCGGCGGTGAATACCGAGTGAAGTTTGCGATATTATTCACCGCCCATGTTGGATTGGATACATTTAATAGGGCAGGCAAACTATTTTTGAACTAGAGTGCGAAATGTAGTAAATATAGAGTATATGTTCGATTTTAATTTCATTGGATAGAAGCACATATTCCGAAAAAATCATCGACAATGAGTACAAAATATTTATATCCATCAATGGACATAATTGGAGAAGGACCCCAAATGTCCATAAAAATTAACTCTAAAACACTCGACTCGTGACAATGGGAAGCGCACAGACGGCAGCCCATCTGGCACGCAGTACACAGATTATCAAGGTTAAGACCTCATAAATTAGGATGTCACCTTGCACACAACCATTTTGAGAGGAAAACAAAAACTAGAATTGAAAAATGGAAAGGTTTTTTAACAAGAGGGTATTCAATTCTACAAAGAAAACGAGGAACTTGATCTTACAAGGTTACTTGCTCAAAGCAATAACACTTTAACAAAATAGGGCACCCTCACTTAACTCAAATTGCCTACACATTTCTAGTTTCCAGACCACAAGTTCCAAACACTTCTTTCGGAACTTGGACACTCAAAGCACATATAAACACAGAGTTCTCCAAATCTCTTCATACCTTTACTCAGACAGTTAAACGAATCAATCCAACATCCAAACCTCACTACACTTAAATCAAGTCCTAAGATTACTAATATCGGCATTTCCTCAAAACACCAATTTTCCAAGTTTCCTTTCCAATCTTACTCAAGTCTTTAAATAAATCACTCAATTGTCCAGTAGACACAACTTACTTACTCAAAGAAATGCACACCTTCAAGGTGCAATAGCCACAATCATAAAATACTTTCAGCATTATTCCAAAATACATCAAAGTAATCTTAAAGAATTCGCCCATTAGCTCAACAATCCAACTTTACCTTGATGCACACTTTGCCATCAAAGGTTACATTCACAAATCAAAACAATAATTATAAATTCACAATCTCACCGTGAATTCTTAAAGAGTTCCAAATTCATAAGGCTTCAAACATAGATTTCTTATACTTAGGTTCTCTACTTCTAACCCAAGTACTCATAACTTATACTCCTATAGTTCAGACTCCTACATCCTATGATCAATCTAAGTTATCCTGTTGTAGTTAACTCTTAATACCCTAGGACTCTATAACATAGGGTTCTGATACCAACTTATCTTCATTATCTTCCTAACATATCCTCATTATCTTCCTTAAGTCTAAAAGGGTCATTATCTACTTCTACAAATCGAACAACTAAGTGTGCTAAGTGGATGAGATTTATCTATATAAAACTTCTATAATACTTTCTTTAAGGAGGTTGACTGGTGTATAAAACATTAAAACCCTTATAATACCTTCTTCAAGTAAGTTGACTAGTGTATAAAAACTTTTATAATTAAATACACGAAATGATAATATTAAAAACAATTTTATACAAAGATAAAGATAAGAAATCATAATATCAAAATACATAAGTGATGAGAAATCATGATCAATCCTTCCTTTTCCTTGGTGGTACTTCAATTCCCACCTATCTTAGGAGTGTTTATCATCATCATCACCACGATTCACAACACAATAAGATCTGAACTTCAAGCTAAGCCCTAATTTGGCTTTTGCCTTAATATGTGCCCTATTTTGTTGGACACTAATCTGCAGTTGAAAAAGCTGCTGGTTACTCAATCAGCACTCTCCAGCTTCTGTTTTCTCTGCATCCTTTTCCTTCAATTTGTTGTTATCTTCTACATTAATCACCTGCAACTCATTCTTCTTTCCCCACAACACAATATAGAGTCCCACCACAATTAGGATTGATCCCATCACTCTGCAATCCAATACAAAAATTAAAACATGCATCTTTTTCTTTCTTGAGGCCGGCCATACAAATTAAAGGAAGAGATCAGATTTATATGGATCGGATCATCGTTCCAAAAGTTAATGGAATCTTCTACATGAGTGCAATCCAAAAATAGGAATTCTCCAGCAACTCCAGTCATATTGATCAGACTATTAGCTAGACTTGGTAACTATAAAATTACAAGTTCAGCTTTCCCCGAGTGTGGCCTATTTGCTTTCTTAATTTGAGCCGGTCAGCTATAAACAAATTAGGCTGTTTACCTCCTTGTGGTTATTTGCTTACCTAGTGCATAACCCCGGGTAGTGTCTGCAGTTTCTCTCGCCACCAATAAAAAGGAATTTCCGAGTTGAATTAAATTTGTTATAATATTATTTTGTACGTATGGTGTGCTAACTCCATGGAAATTTAGTTGGTTTTTGGATGGTAGATGGTGGATAAAGACACATGATTAAGCTTTGACAGTTGCGGGTGGAAAGAAATTTTCCCTTTTTCAAGCAAGAAATTAAAGAGAGTTAATATGATTGATAATTTGACAAGTACTTACGTGCCGGTATATATTTTTTCACGAAGAAAAGCCCAGCTTAAAATGGCAGTAAGAACAAGCAACAAAGGGTTGAACACCGCAACATATAAAGGGCCTTTCCTCTCTATACACCATGAAGTGAGGCAGATTGCAAGGGCAGAATACACAAGTCCCTAACAAAATAAAACACAACAGATATTCAACCTAACCAATAAAGAATAAAGTATACAGGTGCATTTATTAACTGCAAAAAAAAAAATCATCAATTTGAAGAAATGGAAAACAGAGAATATGAAAAATGAATTTTAGAAAAATATTGAATTGATACTTAATTTAGTCATCAACTATGCTGTGTGTTTTTTATTTATTTAGTCTGACTTTTTGTACTTAATTAGGTTCACGACTTTGATGGTTGGTAAATCGAATTCTCGACCGTTAGAATCAAAGACTAAATCGATAAAACCACTATAGTTGAGGAACAAATTGAATAAAATCACTATAGTCGATGACTGAATTGAGTACACTATTACTAAAGGTGAAATTATCAAGTTATCTTAATCTTAACATAAGACTCAATTAGGTAAAACCATCAAAGTCACTTTCAAAAAAAAAAAAGTAAAACCATCAAAGTCGGAGACTTAATTAAATACAAAAATTCATTTAACACTAAATTGATAAAAATTACTGTAGTAAGACTAAACTAGATATATATGGAGTATTAACTAGTGAATCTTGTTCTCAAAAAAAAAAAAAAAAAAAAAAAAAAAAAAAAAAAAAAAAAAAACTAGTGAATCTTCTTACATTGTAAGTGGTAGAGACAGCTCTCATGGGAGTCAAAGTCCAATCAGAAACGTTATGATCAACGCACAACGCAATTATCAAACACTCAAAGATTGCCAGGAAACATGCTAAAGCTGTGCTAGAGTATGGAGCTCCATACTGCTTACTCAACCTTGCCTAATTTAAAAAACAGAAAAAGAAAACACCAAAAGTATTAATAGAAGTAAAAGCATAAAGGAAATGTAATTGAATTTATCTTTTCTTAAACTTTTTTTTTCTTTTTGGGTTTTCAAATGTTCAATTAATCCTGAATTTCCAAGATTTAGAGTTCGATCCGATGATCTTCCCTCAAAGGGAACCACAGAGGTGTCATCTGAGCACAAGGTGTTTGACAGATTCTGGCATAATAATGCATCAATTTTAACCTAAATTATTGTTGGTGCTAATGATTCTGGAGATAAATAGTAAGTCGCACAATTATTTCTGTTTGTGAAATGAAAAACATGCAGGGAAATAATAGTTTGAGCTTACTTGGGTAATTAGGAAGGCAGAATATGAACAACAGCTGAGAATGACCATAATAGGTCCCAAAATCACATTGCCATGGCTGCTAGAACTATTCTTGTCCACTGTATTTTTTGCATATTTCCAGTGAATGGTTGACTGGCCGATGACCACTGGTCCCATGTACAACGTTAGCAACATCGCCCCACCAATGCATATTAGGGTCCCCAAAATCTTTGCTTGTCCACCCTTCGTTCTTAGACCCACGCTTTCAAGTCTTCCAACACAAATAAATTAATTTTAAAATTTAAATTTTCTGCAATTAATCGTTTTGTAACTGTCAATTTAGTTCATATTTTCCAATTTCAATGAATTTGATCCTCGAATCATTTTAAAATCTGTCAATTTAATCCCTACCTTTGCCACTATGTCATCATTTGGCCGTTAGTTGTCCTTATTTGAGTTCCTAAAAAGTAAACTTACTTCTCAGCTAGGCCAAAAGGTAGACTCTCGACTGTAACCGGAAGGTACGTTTAATTACATCTCAGTCACAAGCCCAAGAGGTGCTTCTGACACTTCTCAGTTGCATCCGAGAAGTGCGCACTCGAATAAGGGCAACTAATGACTGAGTGACGGAATAGTGTCAATAGGTACTAAATCGACAATGATAAAATAATTGAGAGACCAAAATAGTAATTTGTAATAAATGAAGTTACCTAAACAGGACTGCAGCGACAAATGTGATTGCGGGTATTAAGTTTGCCAAAGCAGATGCAACAGTTGGAGTGGAATTGTTTAGGCCTACAAAGTAGGCGATTTGGTCCCCTGTAAGCCTGCACATTTGTGGCAACACAAAATATGTGTCGTACGACGTCGTAATCGTCGAAATAATGAAGCTTAAATTATATTTAGAGACATAATTAATTTGCTTGACTCTATTTAGTAGAGTTTATACCTTATTTTAAACGACACATAAACTATAAGCTATGTTTAGTAAAATATAGGGATTAAGAACTCTTTATTTTGACAAGCTAAACTAAATAGTGCTTCAAAATAAGCTCATAACATTTTAACTTTTTTATTAATATATAAAAATGACATTATCTACCCCTTATTAATCAAAATCTTGATATTTTAGTTTATCATTTTATGTCTTTTTATATTTATTAGCTAATTTAACGATTGATTTTATCAAACCCTTTAATTTCAATTAATTAATTTATTAGCTACTAGCTTTGTAGCTTTCATTTAACTTTTTGGCTAGAGTACTAAACAGAGCCAAGATTAAAATAAAAAAGCATTTTTTTTTCCATTCAAATTATGGGTTATTGATATAATACTTATAAATATATGAATAATGCTGATCATTCTTTCAAAATTTTTCCTTTCTAATAAGCTTTTTAAAAAAGTTATTTTTACATGTAATTAGCTATTAGCTAACAGCTAATTTATCAAACATTTTTCTACAATAACCTAATACTATCAACTAATCAAATTCACTAACCCAATCAACTAACAGCTATTTATCAAATACCCCTATTATTTGATTTAATTTTTTATTCCAAGTTGATAGGGTCAGTCAATTCATCGACAATCAATGAGTATAAGCCACAAGCCACATCCGGAGGGAATTTATGAGGGGTAAAAATTATTTTTCTATATTTGTGTTAATGCTTTTTTGGGAAGAATAGAAAAATGTAAAACGTACCCAAAGGTGGCGGTCAAAAAGATCTGGAAAAATATGTTGGGTGTCATTTTAGGCCTTGATTTCCTGCAATAAGATTGACGCAAAAAGCTAGCCCAATCAAGAAGCTGAATCTATTTATAAAAATAAAAAAACCATAAAATTTCTCTTTTTGCTGAGTGTTGATTATTCAACTGGAAAAAGAATATACGGTAAAGTAATATTAATAAAAGAGGCCACTTATCATTATTGAGTATTGAGTATTCTTAAAATATAATAGAAGTGCATGCTATCATGGATTAGTATTACCTTTTTAATCAACAATATATAAGAAAATTACTTTTGGCTCAAGCAAGAACATAAGTTTAGGCAAAGATAATATTCTGTTTTAGGTACCGAGCATATATATTAATTATTTTATTAAGGATTCATGGTGTATTTTACACAATATCATTAATATAACAAGAACTTAAACTTTTGAGACCACTTCACTTTACACATATATAAAATATGTAATACTTTTTAACCTTTTTATATATAAACAAATATTATATATGCATTCAAAAAACAAATATTATATTTTTTTTTTGACCAAACAAATATTATATATAATACTGGGAAATTAGAACAATTAGATTAATAACTTGAGATTAGTTACAACGGTTGTAAGATTGGAATGGACAATAAACTTAAATGGACTCTTATAGCATCTCATCAGCTTCATATTTTTCACAGTTTTTGAAGTGCTACTAAGAAAGAGAAATGATGGCAATAAAAAAGAGAGAAAAAAGAAAAAGAAAAAAAAAAACTGACAGTCAAAACAGACAGAGAAATAAAAAAAAAAAAATAGTTTTCACGCGCCTGCTGGGCACATAAGTGCGCCTAACGCGCTGCTGCAGAAACTCTCCAAACTTAATTAAATTTAAATGGGCCCCACAAAAAATTATGTCTTGAAGGAATAAAAGCCATCCAAAAACCTCTTCTCCCATTTGTTCAAAAAATCACTAAATTTTTAAGGTCTTAAAATATCATCTAAAAATTTCTAGTGGGAATGCTCTTACTCTTTTATTAAAAAGAAAAAAGGAATAAAATTAAGACATTCCTTGACCTGACTGACACATCTAAGAGGAAAAACAAAATCATGACTGGAACATTTTGTCGAAACAAACACCCCACTACTCACTCCATAATGATGTTTAAACTATGTAAACGGTTGCATGAGTGGTTCATAAATAGTCGTTTGTGAGTATAATTGAGTTTTCAATTGTTTTTTTAAATATTATTTACCGAATACATGCATGTATACTTATTTAAAGTTATTCAATTACACTCAAATAAATAACATGATGTTGTTATAAAAAAATAAAAATAAAAATAACATGATGTTTAAGGTCTAGTCAAATTTGAGTTCAAAAATAAAGTTGGCCAAAACAAAACTTTTGAATTTGAAACTTTAAATTGGGTTACTTGAATTTCAAGGGTATGATATATTGATATCAATACACTCAACTCAACTTTTTTATACACTTATATTTGTTTGTAGACAGTGACCATCTTTGATAACATTATTAGTTTATTAGTTAATTTTTACTTATTTGACCAATATTAACTGTTTGATTTGGTTAAATAATTAATATGAGCGTTTTGATTAATTAATTTTTTTGTAATAGCTTATTGTTCCAAAATACTAAAATTTCAAAAAGTTGCTCAAAATAATTTTTTCTATCAGCTTTTTGAGAAAGTCATTTTGCATATAATCAGCCAATATCTATTTACCAAACACCCCTAATATATACAATTGTTATGCCGTGGAACCGTGTCCACCTTCCAAGGTGGACACAGTTCTATGTTCTTAATTAATGAACTCTATGTTCATAATTATAAAACTTTATGTTCATAATCTTTGAATTTTATATTCACAATTATTCAACTCTATATTCATAATTACTGAACTCTAGGTTCATAATTTTTGAACTTCATATTCACAATTATTGAACTCTATATTCACAATTACATAACTCTATGTACGTAACTCTATATTCACAATTACAGAACTCTATGTTTATAATTTTTGAACTCTGTATTCACAATTATGACAATTTTGGAACTGTATCCACCTTGCTAGGTGGACACGATTTCACATCATAATTTGCCTAATATATAGACAGTTTTGGAATTGTATCTACCTTGCTAGGTGGACACGATTTCACATCATAATTTGCCTAATATATATATAAGTGGAGAAAATACTTTATATAATAAAAATATGAAGGATGATATTATACCTCTCCAAGAAATAAGCCAAGGGAGCAAGGGCAATGGTGGCGAACATTTGCTGGTAAGCTATGTGGATGAAGGGATTCATGCCGGCGCCCATCACCGCCGTCGCTACGATGTTCACTCCGGCATATCCTAGCTGAACTATCACCATAACAAACAAAGGCAACAAATCACTGCACCCCATTTATATATATTATGAATTGGAAGAATATATAGTATCTATAGCTTTGGTTTTAATTAGGCTATATATGTTGTAGTATGCAACAGATAGATATATATTTAAGGAAGTGAAGTGATAAGTTGTTTGGAGGGATGGTGTGGTATATATAAATGGAGAATTGGATCAAAAGGTTGTGTATAGTGATTGCTGACAAGAAATTGGGAAGAAGATGAATCTTTTCGCAGTACCTATAAGGCCATAATTTCAAACAGAGAAGACGGCTATAATTTTATGTCTGCAGGGATATTTATGTCATTCTTGAATTGTACGTCACCTAATATGCATATAAGTAATATAACATTTCTTTTTAAGGGTGTGTTTGGTTGGTAGGTTTTGTCCATAGAAATGGGTATGAAAGCGATTGTTGTTGTTTGGTTGATAGGTTTTTAGAACACTATTATGGGTTTCGAATACCCCATCAATTGAAAAACTCATACCCAAATACAATAAGGGTTTCATTCCCTTATTCATTTTCAAGCACTACTATTAGTAACCATTTCCATTCCACCCTACTACCAAACATGTTAAATACTTTCACCAAAACCCATTACCATTACCAAGTATTTGATACCCATTCCGATTCCGATTCCTATGTGCGAACCAAACACACCCTCCTAATGGGTAAAGTACGAATGTGTTTGGTTCATGGGTTTAGCTATTAGAAATGGGAATCAAAGTCATTGTTATTGTTTGGTTGTCAGGTTTGTAGAACATTATTACGAGATTTAATTATCCCTTTAATTAGAAAATTTATTCCCTAATAAAATAAGGATTTCATTCCATTATTTTCCTTCCTAATTGATAATTTGATTTTTAAGTTTGAATTAGTACTTTTAGATTTTTTTTTTTTCTTTCATATTGGTGCTTTAGATATCTTTAGATTAGAATAAATTGTCTTGATTTTTTATTCTTGTATTTTTAAAACTTTTATTCCCATTATAGGATCATACATAACCAAACAACAATATTGACAATCATTCTAATTCCACCTTACTACCAAACATGCAAAATACTTTCACCAAAACCCATTACCATTACCAGGTATTTGATTCTTATTCCGATTCCGATTCTCATGTGCGAACCAAACACACCCTAACATTGATATTTAATATTAAAATTATGATAATATTAAAAAATAATACGGAATAATAAATAATACAAACTACATAATTTATATTTATTAAAATAATTAATTATTACTCAATTTTTATGCATATACTAAGAATTGATTTAGTTATTATTTTTTGTTACATATATATTTTATCTATATGTATTATAATAAAGACATATTTGTCATAAATATGTTGATGATACTTCATATACATAGCGAAATATATTTGATTTAATATATATAGTATTTAATTAGTTAAATTATTTTGGTATAAGTAATATATTAAGGTAAGTATAATTTGATAAATTTATTTAGAGAAACTTGAAAAATGACTTGAGAAAGTTATTTTTTGAATTTTCATGTGTTTGGATATTTATGGAAAATAATGTCAAAAAAATGTTTATTCTAGTCAATAGAAAAAAATGCTCAATGTGACATAAAATGTCTTCCTAGTTTCTTTGTTGCGGAAGACATTTTTCGAATTCTTTATTTTTCATGTTCCTTTTTCAAATTAGTTTTCGAATTATTATTATTACCACCACCACCAACAACAACAACAAGAAGAACGTCACCATTATCACCACCACTAACACCATTACCCACCACTACGACTACCACAAAGGGTCACTGATTCTATTATATATACACAACAATTAAATAGCAGCAACAGTACACACCAAATAAAATAAAATAAAATAAAAAAACAATCCAAATACAAAGCAAACAGTGACAAAGTTCACAATTATATTGAAAAAGAAAAATGCAATTTCAAAATACAAAGTGCAAAACCTTGTTGAAATTTTTAGCATAAAATAACAATTAAAGTGGCTATTTTATAGTATAAATATAGTGGGGTCCACTCCTGATTTGAGTCGGGTCAATATGGATTCGGATTTTTTGTAGTAAGACGAAGAAATTGATATATTATACACTCAAAATGAATAATAGGTGAATGAGAAATTAATTCTTAAAGTGAATTTATTTGAGGGAAGTCAAAAATTAAGCTAATTAAACTCAAGTATGTTAAGCTTTATGAAAGCTTTTTATGGAATTGGGAATTTTGCACCATTCGATGCAGTGGCTTTATGCACCTTTCGGTGCTAATGCCACCATTTGGTGCGGTTTTCCGATCCCAATTCGAAAGGTCCTAAAGGTTAAACCTTTCTATTTTTTACGGACTTTTCTGTCATTCACGTGTATTGAAACATGTTATGAATAATTGGTACGAATTATTTGTATATTAATTTTATAACGGTTGGTATTATTTTGATAATAGGTATGGCCTCTTCAAAAATTTTAATTTAATTATTAAATTGGATTTATGTATTATTCATTAGTGATAGTTAATTCTAATCCCATATATAAACGCATAGGTGTTGGGCAGTTTTTTTGAAGTTGTTTTTGAACTAATCAAAATCTTGTTGATTTTCCTCTCCTCTCTCTACGAAAGGGTCATTTTGTTCTTGAAAATTTTGTCCACATTTCCGATAAAACATTGAAGTGATCTCCTTTGGTTCAAGCTAAGTTCGCCGAACTTTAGGTTTGTGGTTTGTGTGCTCAAACATTAAATTTGTAATCTATTTTATCCTGGGAGACTGATGCTTCAACGCTCCTACCACACTCGAGAGGTAGCGAATCGATTTTAAGAAAAGTGTGAGTATCACACAACTCGAATTTATTCTCCTTCTTCTCATTTCTTATGTTGGGTTAAAACCTTAGGTTTATGAAACCCTTTCTTGTTTTATTTATTTTATATAAATATTATTTTGGTTCTATACCAAATTGGTTGGGATTAATTTTCTCAAAATTAAATCCCTTTTGCTAGTTTCGTACTAGTTTTGTTGGGTTTATTTTTCCGTAAAATAAATCCCTATTTTCGGTAATATATATATGGTGTATATATTATTTTGATTACGAACCAAAATTGGTTAGAATTCATTTTTCTATATTTTCGCGAATACACACACACACACACACACACACACACACACATTTGGTATATCGACTTATTCACCAGCACCAACAATTTTAAAATTGATATTTTTTGGTGAATTAGTCGATGATTCCCACTATTGTTGTAAGTGGAAGAATGAATGTTGCTCGCTGTGCACATTCGTATGGTCGGAGCGGCAACGTAGTTGCATATTCTGAAAACCCTGGTTGTGGCATCAAATGGTATATCTCTACGATGAACGTGTCTGTGACGGTATCATGTGGCTTGGTCGAAAGACCGTGGAAATTAATGGAGTTAAATTTCAAAGGGTGGCAACTTAAAATGTTGTTCAACCTAATAATTTTCGGCATGTCAAGGTTCTTGACCGAGATAGTTCCTAGTGTAATGGAACATGAGTCCAATGCTCAAACTGTTAGCGAGTGGAGGCTTGGAAAGTTGTTTATTTCCTATGCCTAAACTACGTTTTGAATCGGTTGTATGACTCGTTGTACAGTGTATATTGTAAATTTTGAAACAGCTACCGAGTTGTGATGGGAATCTTTGGACCTGAAGTATAAAAGTGAAGATGCTAAGGCAAAGAAATTTGTCATTAGTCGATTACTTGAATACAAGATGGTGGATTCCAGGATCGTCCTAAGTCAAGTTGACGAATAATTGTAAGTGAAGCCTTTCAAGTGGAACCTAGTATCCATTTGTTACCTTGGGGCAGAAAAGACTTCAAGAATTATGAGAAGCATTCCACGAAAAATGCTTGAATGGTTTAATGACCGAAATGGAATGTAACAAACCTGTTGCATGTTGAAATCTCGTAAAGAACTTCGATTTTAGTTGAATGACATAGATTTCAAGTATAATCAATTTGTCAAAATTGGGATAGTTATATAATCGTGAGTGTTATAGCTCAAGTGTATTGAATATTTGAAATAATATTCTTAATACGATTATATAAACTTGATTCAACTAGTTGAAAAATTTGATTGAGTTGATTTTGTTAATTGTGTTTAAATTAATTTAATCGAAAATTTTAAATTGTACTAGTATGAAATTAATTTGAGACAAATGATGAAAATATTGAAACAATAAATAAATCTAAAACCACACATGATTTTTCGAGTAGTGATGTAAATGATTTATAAAGTTGTCACTATTGTGGATTAAGACAAGGTTTTGTCTAATTTTGAAATGAAAGCAAGGGTTAATTACTAAATGGGCTATAAGCTCGGTGTAATAACCATAATTAATAAAAATATTATTAATTGGTCTTGCCTAGTTGAGTCTTCGTGTTTGTGGCATGGTAGACAAGGTCATGGTAATTTTTAATCTATATATAGATTAACTAGCATGAACCACATTCCAAATTAATGATAAGCACAAATATGGTATTATTGATGTGGCAAAACCACCAAGAAGTGAAGCGCACATCTCGAGTCTAAGAAGTGCTAGAAGCACCTCTCGATCATGTGACCGAGAAGTAAACGTACCTTCCACTCATAGGCGAGATACCGAGAAGTGGAAGTGTGTAACCTTCCGGGTACCTTTCGGGTGACATCTTGGATGTACTTCTCGGAGTATCAACCATAGCACTCGATAGTGCTAAGTGAATTTGCTTAAGAGAAAAAGCTTACGCACCATAAGCTATAAACTTACGCACTAAGCTGTGACCTTACGCAAAATGATTATAATGCCACCGCATTTTTTTAATTAATTTTCATTCTGGGTTGTTGATGTTGGCAAGATCAAAGGTTGTGATTAATCTGCACATCTGACATGGGAGAAGCTTCGCACCTGATTCCTTATATATATATATATATATATATATATATATATATATATATATATATATATATATATATATATATATATATATATATATATATATATATATATATATATAGGGAAGGGATCAGGTGCATTTGTGTTTTCCCGTGCGGTTGTGCGGTGGATTAATGTGCGTGAGGTTTATACTTAATGTGCGTGAGTGTTGTGCTTAATGTGCCTGAGATTTGTACTTAATGTGCGTAATGTTAATATGCGTGAGTTTTGTACTTAATGTGCTTGAGTATTGTGCTTAATATGCGTGAGATTTGTGCTTAATGTGCGAGTAGTTTAGAATTACGAGCTTTGAAGGAAGCAGAACACAAAACTCACGCACATTAATGCCCAAGCTTCTTGTTACTTCTTCCTTCAATTTGGCCATGGATTCTAGATTATCAGCTACCTTCAGTGCAGTTGAATGTTTATATAGATGACGCACGCACATCAAAATTTGCACACCAACTAAGCGTGGATTTCTGTTGTATTATTCCCATAATTCTTAACCACCATAGCCCGCCTCCGCATCATCATCATCAGGGAGGGGGGCAATGGCTACTGGGGATGGGGAAGAAGCTGACATCCATATTTTCTGATTCATTTTACACATTCACGCACATTAAGTACAAATCTCAGGCACATTAAGCACAACACTCACGCACATTGAGTACAAATCTCAGGCACATTAAGCACAACACTCACGCACATTGAGTACAAATCTCACGCACATTAATCAACCGCACGGGAACCTTTCACTATATATACATATATACATACATACATATATATATATATATATATATATATATATATATATATATATATATATATATATATATATATATATATATATATATATGAGTAAATACCTAAAATGGTCCCTCGACTATAGCTAAATTCACAAATTGGTCCTCGACTTTCAATTTCAACCAATTAAGTCCTTAACTTTGCAATTTTGACACGATTTGATCCTCCATCTATTTGACCATTTGTTGACCGTGATCGACGATCTCCAGAAGAACCTTCAACTCTCGTCGGAGCACGTGGAGGCCTCCAGGATGACGTTGCACCGGTTCTGAAACACGTCGTCTTCTTCGCTCTGGTACGAACTCAACTACACTCAATCCAAAGGGAGGATGAAGAAAGGCGACCGGATTTGGTAGATTGCTTTCGGCAGTGGATTAAAATGTAATAGTGCGGTCTGAAAATGAAACCGGAACCTTAAAAACCCGACGATGGACCATGAAATTACATATATATCCTCAAAAATCACAGTCAACAAACGGCCAAATAGACAGAGGACCAAATTGTGTTAAAATTACAAAGTTAAGGACTTAATTGGTTAAAATTGAAAGTTGAGGACCAATTTGTGAATTTAGCTATAGTCGAGGGACCATTTTGGGTATTTACTATATATATATATATATATATATATATATATATATATATATATATATATATATATATATATATATATATATAGGGGATAGTTGACGTGCGAAGAGTCGACCAGGTAAAAGGTGCAGTGAGATCTGAGCCGTTGATCTAATCTAGGTCAACGGCTCAAATCAAGGATAATTAAAAAAAATACGCTTTTTGGGAATTGGAAGCATTCTCCTCCCACCATTGTTAAACTAACGCACCATAAGTGTTGAATTGGCACGCACCTTAAGTGTTAAAATGTCGCACCTTAAGTATTAAAATGACGCACCTTAAGTGTTAAAATGACGCACCTTAAGTGTTAATAGGGCACACCTTAACAGCACGTTTGGTTCACGGAATGAATTTGGAGGGAATAGAAATGCTATTCCACAGGGAATGGAATAGGTAAGGAATAGAATAGGAATTGTATTCTGTTGTTTGGTTGGCTGAAGGAATAGACTTTAGTAATTGTATTCCAGTGTTTGGTTGGTTAAAAGAATAGAAATGGAATAGGTTTTAAAGACATAAAACCCTTATACATAATAATAATAATAATAATAATAATAATAATAATAATAATAATAATAATAATAATAATAACAATAACAATGATGATGATGATGATGATGATGATGATGATGATGATGATGATGATGGTGATGATGATGATGATGATGATGATGATGATGATGATGATGATGATGATGATGACGACGACGACGGTAGGGGTATGTTTGTCCAAAATATTTTAATGTACAACCTTTATAGCATAATGTACAACAAAACTTAACGAAAAAAACAGACATAAATCAGGGGTATAACTTTCATTCACACTTATTATGTTTTTAGATTAGATTTAGATTAGATATGCAATATGCTGGGGCCTAATAATGGAGAGTGGAGGAGTTTCAAATAATTGGTTCCGATTTTAATGTAGTTTGCTTTGTGCATACAGTGACAGGATAAAGGTACTTTTAGGGTTTTAATTGTGTAATTCTCTGTTACCTTTCGCTTTAGCCTTAAAAGATGGCTTTCATCAATTTGTGTAGCTTTAACTTAATGTTGCGGCCCGCCAGACTTTTGGTTCTTAACTATACTTGTATTTTTGCTTTAAATTATTGACTTTAATCTATTTCAATTTTAAAAGTATTGCATTTAATTTTTAGTTTAAAGTACTTCTAAATTCAGTTTGTATAGTATTCACCAGGATTATATAGTCTAATGGTATTGGACTTCCATTTGGAAGGGTATGAGTTCAAGCTTCAGTGGAGGCGTTATTGGTTCTTTGTGTTTCAGTAGGTTGAGAAGGTATATGAACAGATACTACAATGTAATAGGGCCAGTAACATTCAAAAAAAAAATCAGTTTGTATAATATTCACAAAATAATAACAATTTAGTTTGCCAGGCTTCTTCTGAACTGTTAATTTCCCGATAATAATAGTATTTTCACATGCAATCAACTTTAATTTTAACTTCTTTTTCTTTTTTTTTTTTTCCATTTTTAATCATGGATTTAAGAAAAAATCACTTCTAGTTTAAAAATACTCAAAATTTGCTATAATTTTTCCATAAACTTCACCTTACTGTTATAAAGGTACGTAATTTAAATATTTTAAATTAAGGGTCCATTTGAAAATACAGAAAATGACTTTCGAAAATCATTTTTTTTTAGTGTTTGGCTATTAATAACAAAAAATAAGTTAAAAAAAAAACATTCACTCTGGTAAATGAAAAAAATGATCTATTTTGATAAAAATTTATCTTTTGAGATTATTATTACTCAGAAGAAGGCTTTTGAATTTTTATCTCAAGCTCAATTGGGAAATTATGCACTGAGTACGTGCCCACCTCGCAAGGTGGACACGGTTCCATATCCATAATTTATATACTGTAGATTCATAATTTATATACTGTAGATTCATAAAATTTATATTTTAGATTCATAATTTCTAAATTGTAAATTCATAATTTAAATACAGTAGATTCATAATTTCTATATAGTAGATTCATAATTTCTATACAGCAGATTCATAATATTTGTACTATAAATTCATAATTTCTATATTATAAATTCATAATTTATAAACAGTATATAAACAACCATCTTTCAAAGAATGAATATAATACCGATTCTACAGTTCTACCCCACTTAATTTCACCTATTTCCCTTTTAATTTGTACTGTTTATTTTTCTAATTTTTTTGGGTGTAAACTACGAGTTGTTTGGGTCTTTTCTCGTCCATTTTACGGTCCTGGTTCACCAGACTATTTCCCGTTCACTCTGGGAGATATGAGAGCTAACCCAAGAAGAATTGTCACTTGTAGGCATTCTGGGAGGCATGGGAGCTGGCCCAGTGAAATTGTCATTGAACCCGTGTTATTTTTAGGATTGTCCCCATAAAGAAACTTCTTTGCCATTTGACATACCCTTTGAATTGTTTATTTTTCTAATTAAAACACCACTAATTTATCATTTATTTTTTTAATATTAAAGTTTTTTCTTATATAGCCTCAAACCTTTTGTTAAAGATAATTTTAGAAAAATATTACTTTTATTTAATTTTTAAAAAAATTCATACCAAACATAATTCTAGTACCGAGGAAATATAACTTTTGAATAAGAATAGAATACATGACCAGTATTGTATTATTAAAAGGTCATAAATTACAAAATTAATTAATGAAAGCGAAAGAAAGGGGCGTTATCCTCCAGTGAACGTCATATATTCTGCTGCAGTCGCCGTCTACGGCGGTCAGGTTTCCAGTGGATTTCCGTGCTGTACCACACATGACCTATGGGCGGCTTAGGTTGCCCAAATGAATGGCACCGTGGTCCTTCTTCAATCATTATAAATGGACCATGCTTTACTTTGTTTGTTAAACTATACACATAAGATACATTTTTATCTTATTTTTTAATGAGTTAATATCATTCAAAGTCTTTCGAATATAGTGATTTTATCATATTTAATCTTAAATTTTAAATTTAATCACCTTTAATCTTTCAATTTTCAAATTTTAATCAATCATGGTCCTTACGTCATTTTTAGCTGTTTAGGCCGTCTAAGGTAATGACAAAATCATCATTTCAGCCTGATTAGGAATAACGTGATAATGTCACTATACTCGGGGACCTCAACTGACATTAACACTTTTGTTTTAAAAAATAAAATGGTATATAATTATGTTAATTTATACTGAAAACACAATAATTTGACAATGAAGATATTGTAGTGACGGTAAATAAGGTTACCAAATATATCATAAGGAAATAGCATAATAGTATTAGGAAAGTAAATTGCTTAAAGCTACAATGCAAAATATTTAGTGTGTCCCTCTCTGAATGAAGGGTTTCCTATTTATCCTAAAGCCTCTAACGTTCTTCTGTTTACGTAACCATCCCCTAGTAATGAGGAGTCAATCTATATTTATTCACCATTGTAATGAAGGAGTAACCCTACATTTTGTCCTGTCTTGAATAGGCCGATGCGAAGTAAATGCTTCCGTTATATGACCGTTAGCTTCCTTGGGGAAATTGCAAGTCGGGGGGCATGCCCCATTTTTCTGTCACCTAGGTTGTGATTAAGTCGATTTATCGATATATATATATATATATATATATATATATATATATATATATATATATATATATATATATAAACAGGTTTGAATTTATTTATACAAAAATAAATGAAAATGAAAAAGAGAGTGATAGGGGTTATTACCAGAATACGCATCCCTCTACATATCGTACATCTGCTTGGTATCTGGTCAGGCTGCTGATGGGGATTATTCTCGAATTTGACTGAGTATAAGCTTGATCTTGCCGACCCCAATGCGGTAGCCGAGCTAGCCGGAGGCGGAAGTAGCATTTCATCGCTCTGTGACCAACCCCGATCAGTTCAGGTCACAAAAAATGATGAAAATATCTTATGATTTTGTGATTCTGTGTTTAAAATACATGAATATACCATGTGGAAGCTTATATGTTGTTATTGTATGTTGGATTATATGGCCATATGAAATGTTGATCACAACCACTGATGAAAATATCTTCTGGATTTGCAATTCTGTGCTTAAAAATGTTAAACTGCATGAATATATTATGTAAAAGTTTATTGTCTTTACTGAAATACTGAATTGCTGAAATTTGATGCTCATCCTTATAGATGGAAAGCATTACTAACAAGTGAGTTTTGATTTGTGAACTGAGTCAGTTTAATTGACATAATGTGACAACTAGGACAAATCAATGGCTTGGCAATAATTGATTTGTTACTGCCCTTGAATCCTTGAGTAAAAAACAGGTATATTAATAAAAGTTCAGTAGGTAATAAAGGCTTTTGCTTTTATTCATTGAATCTTGAGTGAAGGTCTTATATGGTCATCTGATTTGGTATATCACTCTCCTTTCGTTAGTTACTTTTTAATTTTGTAGTTCTTTTCTGTTGGCTATGATGATGCTTTCACCTTTGTTTGAATCAAAGGATTTTGGGCTTAGTATGATGCTCATGAGTGTTGAGTTTTGGAATTTTGTTCCAAAACTCAAGTAGCAATGTGTCCCAGTCTTACATTGATATGAAAAATTATTAATCTGAGCCTTATTGTTTGTCAGCACACATGTAACTCCTGTTACATGCATTTAATTTGTGTTAGTATTTAGTACATGTATTTAACTCGTGCGATTTTACCTGAATTTCTTAACAAGAAGATGATCGAGTAGGATTTATTGGATATTTTTAGTGGGAATAAGGTTCAAATTGGCCACTGAACGTAATCTGAAAATGCAATTAAGCCACTGAACGAAAAAAAAAGGTGCAATTAGGCCATTGAACACTTCAAAACCGTGCAATTAGGTCACTAAACACTCCAAATGTATGCAATTTTACCGGATAGCAGGTTACCATCAATTTTAGCTGGTTACTTGCTTACGTGGCAGTTGAGTTGACATTTTTAAATAATTTTTAATAAATTTTAATAATAAATTTTTAAAAAATTGAAATTAATAAATAAATAAAAAGACAGGGTGGTCGTCGTCCTTTTTTTTTTTTTTGTAATATTTTTTTAAAAAATTATTATTAAAATTATTAAAAAGGCCAACTCAACTGTCACGTAAGCAGGTAACCTGCTAAAATTGATGTTAACCTGCTATCAGGTGAAATTACATACATTTGAAGTGTTCAGTGACCTAATTTACATTTTTTTCTCATTCAGTGACCTAATTGCATTTTCTTGTTACGTTCCGTGGCTAATTTGAACCTTATTCCTTTTTAGTGCTCAAAGTCTCAAATCATGAAGTCATGAACTGCTAGTTTATTAATGAAGTTGTAAACATTTAATTTTGGATATTTCATCTTTTGGAAAATGTAAATATGTAATTTTATGTATTTCATTTTTGTATTTCAGGCTATATATATTTTGTAACTTTTTGAAAATAAATATATTTTGTAACTTAATTAGCTAATTTATCTTAATCACTTAATTTGTAATTTGCAAGTTGTAAATTGTAACTAGTAAGACTTGAACATGTGAACTTCTAGTATATTTTAGAGTTAATACTTATTTTGGGCCCTCGACTATTAAGTAATGCGCAATTTAGTCCCAACATATTAAAAGTATTCAATTTAGTCTTCTAACTTGTAAAATTAAATCATACCCAATTTGGTCATTCTTTACACTTGCAATCCATCCACCATTATAGAGAGGACAAAAATGTCCTTTTATCTAGTCGTCGAGGGACCAAAATGCGTATTAACTATTACGGAGTATTATCTAATAGTCGAGGGACGAAAATGGATATTAACCATCATCATCATCATCATCATCATTGGGACAATGTCTCCCGCCACTATATTACTTCGTACAATATTATTTTAAAAAATAAAATGTAAACTACTAAAGTCTGTCTGTCTGTCCTTAAATGTGGTGTGTGTTAATTGATTAAAAAAACTAATGAAATCTCAATTTCTTTATTTATTTTAGTTAAATAAACATATATGACTAGAGAGCACAAATTATTATCCTCTTGAATCTAATCTTATAATTGTTATTTGCTGCCCAGAGTTGGCATAGTCATTAGTGCAACATATGATATATTCTAAGATTTTCCCCATTTTTAATTTGTTTAATGTGGTCTTTGTTCTTGGAAAAATGATTTTCACAAAACATTTTTTAGGCCGATCTCTATCGATCCACTATCAAGAAAAAATCGCAATCATTATTTTATGTGCACAAAAATCGAGAGAGTGCTGGCAAAAATCGAACTCTATAATGATCTTCAAATAATGCTTCACTCACTTGACCACTCATTAGTCCTTTCAAAACAAAATGATACATTTTGATGATTTGATTTGCAGTGAAATTATTTTGCTGTTGGACGGACTTGGATTGTTTGAAAGTACGTAAGATCCACATGCTTGTTTTGATTAGGGGTGTGCAAACTTCGATAAATTTTTGGTTAACCAAACGAACCGACAAAGTTCGGTTAACCGATTTTTAACCGAACTTTTTCGGTTTCAGTTCAATTAATGGTTAAACGTTTTTTAAAATTCCGGTTAACGGTAAATTTAATTCGAAATTGCCAGTTAACCGGAATTATATATATATATATATATATATATATATATATATATATACTAGCATTTTGTACGCACGATGCGCGAAAACTTATGCCCAATATTAAAATATTTGTAAGTAACAAAATTTAAAAAATTAGTTAAAATTATGTTTTGCAATTTCTTAAAGTGATGATACTTTTGAATTATCATATATTTGAATAATATAGTGATCCAAACAAATAAATATATATATATATATATATATATATATATATATATATATATATATATATATATATATATATATATATGTATATAATATGTATGTATATTATTTGTGTATCCATATCAATATATTATATATGTGGGTGTTAGCTTATATTGATATGGATACACAAATAATATACATACATATTATATACATACATATATATATATATATATATATATATATATATATATATATATATATATATATGATACACATATATAATTTAACACCCACATATATGTGTATCATATATATATATGATACACATATATAATTTAACACCCATATATATATGTGGGTGTTAAATTATATATGTGTATCATATATATATATATATATATATATATATATATATATATATATATATATATATATATGATACACATATATAATTTAACATTCATATAAATATTTAATTAAAATATAATTTATAATTAAATTAATTGTTATATGATTATTTTAATAAAATGATAATTAAAAATAGAAAAAAGATATGATAGATGTAGGTGTATGGTAAGATTGGTAGATATATTAACTAATGGTGTTATAACGGTGTAAGGGTGATTTTGTCCAATGCAAATGAATGTACAACAATTAAAGCAAAATGTATATATTTATTAGCATATAAAAAAGAGACAAAAATCAAGGACATAACTTGTATTGACACTTATTATGTTTTTAGATATATATATATATATATATATATATATATATATATATATATATATATATATATATATATATATATATATATATACAAAATCCGATCCGGCATAATCCTCATTATTATAAAATTATGCATGCTCTTCTAATAGTCAATACAAATTCTTTTTAAAATATTTACTATATTTTTCAATATTATAAATAAGTGCAATATATTAAATGAATAATTTTAACTTTAAAGTGGATTTAGGAAATGCTTCTTAACGTAACCTTACAAAAATTACAAAATTTTTGCAACTTATAATGCGACAATTTTATTTTTATTTTTTTTTCTAGATCTCAACTTATTAAATATTACGGAGTATAACATTAAAGTGTGGTAAAAAAAAAATAAGTGATTTTTGTAGGAATATCTTGAACAATGAATTAATTTAAATACATGCAATGCACTGATTTCCCCACTTTCCAAGGGAACTTCATTCCAATTGAAGTAAGATTGTCCTATTCTTGACACATGAGCTCTTTTAAGATGATGTGTAAGATGATGTGAAATTTTTTATTTTTATTTAGTTTTAATTTTTTACCCAATGTCATTTGAAAGCTTGTTATTTTAGCAAGTTTTCAAAGCATTAAAAGGCTTCCACGCATGGGCCGTTATATACTGGACCGCAATGCACGTGTACGCGGTCAAAACGGCATTGTTTCTTTAAATAAAGAAACGGCACACTGTTAGTGTTAACGGGACGACACTACAGTGTATCTAGAGGTGACCGCGGTTTTGGTTCCGGTTCCGCAAATGGATAAATCGGAACCGGAACCTTATATTAAGGTTCCGGTTCTGGTTCAGAACCAACGGTTCTAACCGGATTTATTTTTAAAAAAATAAAATAAAATAAACACTATAATTTTTAATTTTTTCCGGTTTGGACCGCCGGTTCCGGTTCCTTTTCATCTCGAACCTTATCGGAACCATATTGGTTCTGGTTAGGAACCGAAATCGAAACCATACGGACGGTTCGATTCCAGTTTCGGTTCAACAGTGCACGGTTCGGTTCGAACCGAACCGTGGTCACCACTAAGTGTATCTAAACCGATACTGCCTCACGTATTATTTTTATATTATCAAATGAAACTGCAGTTATATCAAAATGATACTGCAGTTGTGATGAAATGAAACTGCAGTGTATATAAAATGAAACTGAATAACATTTCACATATTTGAGTGTATATTGTACAATGAAGTTGTAATTATATCGAAATGATCATGTAGTTGTGTTTTAATGAAACTATAGTTTATATAAAATAAAATTAAATAACATTTTCACATATTTGAATGTATAAATATCGAATGAAACTGTAGTTATATCGAAATGAAACTGTAGTTGTACGTGTTGAACTGAAATTGCAGTGTATACAAAATGAAACTGAAGAACATAGTTACTTTTTGCGAAACGGCGTGAAACTGATGCCGTTTATTTTCGTTAAATAAAACGACGTCGTTTTGATGCGCGACGCATAATCGATTATGCACCGCGGTGCACGATATAATTTGCCTCCAAACATGGCAGCCTTTTGACTTTTTTTTTTGTTATTTTAATATTATTTTATTATTATATTTATAATGTAATATGAAAGTGTGATCACTTTTAAAAGTGAGAGAATATTGTAAAGATATAAAGAAAATAGTAAAAGAATTACAAATTTAATCATGTGAAAGTGAGACCCATTTTTAAAAGTGTGAGAATATTATAGGGATTAGGGCCGTTCCAATAAAAATTGCGGACCTGTGCAATATCTTAATTTGAGGCCCTTTTTTCTAAGTAATTTCTATATATAAATAATAGTTGTTCAAAAAGTTGTATCAAAATATAAATATTGTATAAAAAATACATCTAAATTTTCATTTAAAAAGTGACATGCATCGTGCACATTTAGACGCAAAATCATCTACCAAACTTTTGATATCAACTAATTCCGAAAGCCTATTTCCAATGGAGATTAAAGCTATTTCATTGACTCTCTCTTGCAACATACTTGATCGTAAGTAATATTTCATCAATTTCAACTTTGAAATCTCATTTCTGCAGAGGAAGCAGTAATTGGGATAGTCAATAATATTCGATATGCAATAGTAGCATTAGAAAACAACACAGCTGTTTCAATGAATTCAATATACTCACTGCCTATATCTTTTCTTTCGATAAAATCTCTCTAAGCAATTTTAGCTCAATATACATTTCATTTCCATTAATATCACCACTGCACACTGTTCAAAGTGTTCATTGAGATTTGGAAATATAATTGAATTAAAAAATAAAATTAATCGTAATTGCTAATTAGCAGAACGTCCCGATAAAAAATGCTAATTGTTATTTGAGATTTTGAATTGGGAATTGCCAAAAGCAGGGAAGAGGGCAAATTATATCGTGCACCGCGGTGCATAATCGATTATGCACTACGCGTCAGACACTACAGTGTGTCTAAACCGACACTGTCAAAATGATGTCGTTTTATTTAATGAAAAGAAACAAAATCTTCGCAAAAAAATAACTCTGTTCTTCAATTTCATTTTGTATACACTGCAGTTTCAATTCAACACAACTACAGTTTCATTCAATATTTATACACTCAAATATGTGAAAATGTTATAATTTTATTTTATATACACTATAATTTCATTAAAACACAACTACATGATCATTTGAATATAATTACAGCTTCATTGTACAATATACACTCAAATATGTGAAATGTTATTCAGTTTCATTTAATAATATAAAAATAATATATACGTGAGCCAGTGTCGGTTTAGACACACTGTAGTGCCTGACGCGCGGTGCATAATCGTTTATGCACCGCGGTGCACGACATAACGACCCAGGGAAGAGAATCAAAGGATTAGAAAATATAAATACATACATACATTTTTTTTTTTTGGGTTTCAAAGTAATTGCCAATTGGGCTCAATTTCACCTATCACAAATTGGTCCAATCTCCTTGTACTAAGACTAAAATATAATTTTTTTTTAAATATGGGACCCAAAAATTGGGGGCCCTGTGCAGTTACACATGTTAAACATGCTTAGAAACGGTCCCGATAGGGATAAGGATAACAATCATTATTGTGTGGACCATGGTCCATACAAGTTGTGTGGATCATATATGTATACTATAAAATAATGTATATTCAGTACAAAAATAATGTACATTCAACATAAAAATAATATACATTGTATTCAGAGAATGTACATTATTTTTGTACTGAATGTCTATTATATTGTATAATGTATATTTAGTACAAAAATAATGTACATTTAATATATTAAAAATATATTTTATATTATGGTCCACATAACATGGTCCACACAATAATTTACCGATAAGGATAACCTATGAACAAAAATGATAGTCTAGGCTCCAGGTATTCTGATAGTAAAGTAACATGACGTATTTCAATGGATAATTGTCTAATCCTAAGATTCATAGTGTCATAGCTAGCTAATTAGAATATATGTATCCCATTGATTGAATTTTTAATTTTTTTTAATGGTCAATCACTATAAATTTATTATTTTTCGTACGTTGGCATGCATATTGGATGCGTCCCTTTTATTATTTTAAAACAAAAAGTTTCTACATAATATATATTATGCATATGTTACGTGATTCAATACTATATATATTAAATTCAGTGCACTATTACTCACTCCCCACTCTGCAAATATCTTATGCAATTACTTATTTGATATGCACACACCGACACAGTAATTAAAATGAAAATTTAGAAGTAATATATCGAATAAGTACAAACAACGTTTAAATCTAAAAGTTCAGATATACAAATTATAAAATAATAAAAATGTTTAAATATAAACAGACTAAATAGAATTAACCCTCGATATGTACCGTCAAACATTCTAAAAATGAATCATCATCCATTTATAAATGCACCAAAGTTGATGATCATCAATGAGAATCAAGTAATGCACATTGCATTACAAAATGTGTTACAATGCATTGATACTGGCTTCTTAATGTTAGATCTAAATAATCTAACGACACTGAAGAATAGTATACGAGAAATCTGACCTCGTATAAGCGGAAGTGGAAGCAGCGTCGATCTCCAGTCACAGTTGATGTTCTTGTTGTGTTGCCCTCTTAACAGTAGTCCCCGTTAATCATGTTTTGTTTCATACTAGACTCAGAATCACAGATGATGTATAGGTGTCTAGTTATTAGGCACAGTCTGATTGAATAACAACTTCTAGTTATTCAGTCCAACCAAATTACTTAGTAAACCTAATGAACTTGCACCACTTAATTAAGACCCTAGTATATAATATATCATATATATTATTAGGAAAAATCTTACCATTAATGCATCCACATTTTCGCAAGGGCAAGTTTTGTTCTAACCTAATCTCATTCTTATATATATATAATATATATAAAGCACATCTTGGACAAAAGAAAGTGCAATGAGTTAACATTTTTGCAAGGACAATATGCCAATAAACAAGCAACAAAAGCTATAGCATCATACGTATACGCATCGTTTGTCTAGCTAGTCTTGAGATACCAGTCCACCAAGATATCAACAATGGCCGCGTCACCAAAGAATGAATTAATTGTTTCCATTAAAGTTAGTCAAAGAAGACCTCTGACTGCCATGCATGTTCATAATATTTGTATAAATACTTGTATATACTTTTTACTTTTATTCTTTACCAACATTTTATCTCTAATTTCTAAACTATTTCTATGAATTTCTCTCTCTCTTAATACCTGAACAAAGCAAAATTTTCATATATCATAGCCAATTTTACCATATGTTTCATAATATTCGTATAAAAACTTGTATACTTTGATTTTTATTCTTTCTACAAACTTTTTATCCCTAACTTCTAAACTTTCTCTAAGAACTTTTTCAACCTAAATACCACAACAGAACAAACTTTTCATTTGTTACCGTAAAATTTTACTATATTTTATATAATATTCATATAAATACTTTTATATTTTGATTTTCATTCTTTCTATGAACTTTTAATCCCAAACTTCTAAATTTTTTTCTCTCCATAAATACTTGAACAAAGTAAACATTTCATTTGTCACCTTCAAATTTTACTGTATGTTTTATATAGTACTCGTATAAATACTTGTATATTTCAATTTCTATTCTTTTTATGTTTATATTTGTAATATAATTTTTTTTCTTCTTTTTTAACAGCAAACCGTTGTTAGCAACAACATTTTAGGGCTACAAACAACAATAAGGGGGTGTTATGCTGCAAACAACAACAATAAGATGTTCGCAGCACAAAAAAATTTGGGGTTGCAAACAGTAGCATCTTGTTGTTTACAACTTCAAATTGTTGTTGCAAATGTTTATGTGGAGCTATGAAGAGCTAGGAGAAAATTTTTAATGATATATTATAACATTTTTTTATATGAAAATTATAAATAGTAAGAATTGAAATCATTGAAAATTTGTAAGGATAGATGTATTCAATTTAGAATCGTAATGATTTTTGTAGACTTTTTAAAAATAAAAAAGTTAATAAAATCTATGAATGAATGTTTTTTATTTTGACATTTATAGCCTCTTACTAAGTTTTAAAAAGTTTAGAAGATTCTATTAAAGTCATTAAAATTTTATTATAATCTATCATTTTAAAAATTTACAAAAATAGTGATTGAATACACCCCATAAGTCTTTCATATCAGTCACTTGTAATCAAACATATTGATTGATTAATATATGAGTTTTCATGCATGAAGCATGAACTAATTGTTTTGGAATAAAAAAGTTAAAGATAAAGCAAGCTAGTGATCTGATGATGAGTATTCAACTACACTATGTCGAAAGCAAATACACCATGGGAACCAAGATCTTAGGGTTTCCTCCTAATTGTCCTTGGTATATTCGTGCCTCATAACTTTAACTTCACTTCAATAACATTTGAAAGTTTGGTCACATATTGAAGTGAAGTTCGCACAATGATCCAATCAACTCATCCTAATGAAGAACACATCGATATGTGTCAAAACAAATCCATGCATATCTTATCACCCAAAATTTTTAAAGTCTTTTCAAATAGATTTTAATGATTGATAAGCTCGGCCTAAGTCATCCAATTTTTAGACTGATATCATCTCCACCAAGATTAAAATGTTACCAATCAATAAAAATTGAACTCAAGACACATTAATATATATAATATAATTAATATTATATTTTAGAATTTTAACCATTTTATTGCAACTCCTTTTGATTAATGTTTTTCTTTATATAGTTTTATTTAAGAATTTAAACCTTAGTTTTCAAAAAAAACAAAAAACAAAAAACAAAAAAGAATTTAAACATTATTTAGAAACAAAACACTTTACCACAACTCTTTTAATTTTATAAATGTATGCCTTTTATTTTATTTAATTAAATATTTAAAAACATTATTTAAAATATTAATTTTATTCAAACAACTTTATAATATATATTTATAAAACCAAATTAAACTAATTTTATTTGATTAAATATTATTTCCAAATGTTTAAAGGTCTACAACTCGATCATTTAATTTTTATTAGTATTAATATGTATTTTATTTTATTGAATTAAACATTAGAAAAAAATTATATAAATTTCATTCCAAGAACCTTACAACATAATTTTAGAAACTTCCAATATGCATATTTTAACAAAATATGCATATTACATGTACCGTAAAGTGCTGTCATGCTGAACGATAATTTCAGATCATGGACTGATTCCAAACACCATAATTTAAAACATATCACACGCATATATATTACAAATTTTGAAGAAACAGTGGAATGTTAAGTTCGCATTTTTCTTTGATTGCATTAAATCTCCTTCCAATAATACAACTATACAATTTAGTAAAAAATTAAATGCTAAGTTTTGTGCTTAATTGAGTATGATTGTTGGACCGAAATTGGATACTGCTAGATGTTAACTGAAGATAGAGAATATGTTAACTGCACACATAAGATGTTGGTTAACATGTTACGTGTGTAAACGCGAAAACTTGAATCGTATATATTAAATTTAAAGTATATCGGTTACAATGAAGTATGTATCAAATGAGAAGGGTACAATTTATGGATATGAGAAGTCATCTTATTCTCTACTAGAAGTATGTCAATTGGAAGTATGCCGAATTGTCCTAGTTCATTGCTGAAGGGCCTCCAGAGTTAAGCAGCTTGTTCTTTGATGAAGGGCTTATATGTAGCTTGATCTTCAAAGAAGGGCTCCTGGTACTCAAATGGAACACGTCATCCCTTTGGATAATTTCTAAATTTAATTTAATTATTTGAATTAAATATGGAGAATGTATCCCGACACCATCACGTCGGGTTCATGATTCCATCCAATTTCAAATAAAATTCAATTATCCAAAGTTCTTCCAAATTATATAATCCACATGTAATTTTCGATGGGCCAGAATCAAGTCAAACTCGCTAATTAGGCAACCAAACTAATGCAAACGGTCTGGTCCAACTCAATTAAATATTCCACCATCTTAGGCCGAACAATCCAACATCCAATTACTCTATATTAAGTAATTAGACCAATTAAATATTTATAGGATCATTTAATCAACCCAATTAAATAAATATTAGCTCAATTTAACAAAATTAAAGCAATTAATTATCAACCGAGACCCAATAACACACAAATCAGCCCATTTAAATTTTCAATGCTAACAATGTGTCTGCAGTTAACATATTTTGTACCTGCAGTTAACAGTTTGTGTCTGTAGTTATCATGTTATGTGTATGTAATTACCATGTGATGTGCTTTCAATTTATTTACAGGTACAAAAACGGGTAACTGAAAGTATAAACTGTGTCCACTGCAAGTACAAAATTTGAAGATTATTTTTGAATCAGGATCCACAATATAAGGTAGACCCTAGTCTATGGTATAACTTGCCGAATTAAACAACCAAACGGTCACGGTCGAAAGTAAATCAAAAACGACATCGTATAGAGTCAGGGTTCATAGTGCACTGTGGACCCGTCACCCTGGTTCTCGGTATAACGACTCTGACTTTAATCTGCAATAAGCTAGAATCAAATTTTGATTAAAATTAGCCCAGAGGTGTTAGCCCAAATTAGGCCTAATGGCCCTTTTACAATCTGTCATAAATTGAGATAAATAAATCCCCCAAATAGCCTTGGGCTAAAAAGAGCCCAAACAATGAAACTTTTTGCCTATCTCCCCATTCTCCATTACCTCGCAAATTATGCTGTCGAAACGTGTTCACCATGTGCATGGTGAACACAGGGGTAGATCCATAATTTCTATATTGTAGATTTATAATTTTTTATTTATTTTTTATGAAAACGTAGATTCATAATTTTGTTTTTCATTTGTTGTTTACCGACGTTTCTCTCTTCGCAATCGCATTATTTCGTCTTCGCAGTACAGATATTATGAATCTACAGTATAGAAATTATGAATCTACGGTACAGAAATTATGAATCTACGGTACAGAAATTATGAATCTACAGTACAGAAATTATGAATCTACAGCTTAGAAATTATGGATCTATCCCGTTAACAACAAATGAAAAACAAAATTATGAATCCACGTTTTCAAAAAAAAAAAAATAAAAAATTATGAATCTACAGTATAGAAATTATGGATCTACCCCTGCATGGTGAACACGTTTCCACAGCATAACTATTAGGGATGTCAATTTAGCCCGAACCCGATAAAACCGAAACCGACAGGGCTATGGCCCGAACGAGCTAGCCCAATAAAACACATTAGTCCGACGAGCCCGAGACCGATTAACCCGATGGCCCGATATGGCTAGCCCGACAACCCGAACTATTGAAAACTATTTTTTATTATAGAAGTAATGTGAAACCTAACATACGTGGAATAATTGTTATAATTAAAAATAAATAAATAAATAAATAAATAAATAAATAAATAAATAAATAAATAAATATATATATATATATATATATATATATATATATATATATATATATATATATATATATATATATATAAAATTTAAATTATAACTTAAGTTTTTAGTTTTTTAAAATTTAAAACTACATTAATCTAATACTTTGACTAAAAATTGATGAGGATGGGATTCTTTGTTCCCGCCAAATTTTCCGCAGGAACGTAGATAGGGACTATTTTCAATTTCCCGTTGAGGACGGAGACGGGCAGTATACTTCCCGCCCCCGCTCCGCCCCGCCCGTTGTCATCCCTACTCTAAATATGGGTACTCACTTTTAGTTTCTAATTTTAGTTCAAATGGTTCAACCCGCCCGATTAGCCCGACGACCCGAAGTTTAGGGTTAGGGTCAAACCAAACCCGAGAATAAAATATTAATAAACCGATTAGCCCGACAACCCGACAGGACTAGCCCGAAACCGAGTGGGCTGGCCCGTTAACATCCCTAATAACTATTACCATTACCTTATCATCATCGTAGTGAGTAGCGACTACTAATTTCCTAATAAAGAATCATTGCTGGAGACCGCAAGGTCATGACGCTACTAGAGGCGTCACCCGCCATAGGCGCGACGCCACTAAACGACGAGATTGCCTAGTTCTGTACATTCCTAAGCTACCAAAACAGCCTTAATGGCGGCCCAGGCCGTGTTTTGCTACCTATTTAAGTGTTAGGAGTGTTGTAGTATAATTATAAAATATAATTTCAAGACAAACACAATAGGAAAGGGCAAAGAGTTTAAATTTGAGTTATATGATACTTACATTATTCTTAAAAGAAAGTTATTCCTAAGTGCCTAGAATCTCGTTTTTTTTTTGTAATTAGGTGCCTAGAATCTCGTTGTTTCCCTGCTGGTTTAAATAATACTGATGTTGTTTTGATCCTAAAGAAAGTTATTCCTGAGTCGGTGTTAGATCTTAGACCTATAGCCCTCAGTAATGTGGTTTATCGGATCATGGCTAAGGTGATAACAAATAGGATGAAGCCGCTAATGGAAGAAATCATATTAGCCTCACAGAGTGCCTTTATACCAGATATGCTTATAACAGATAATATCTTAATAGCTGCAGAGGTGGGTTACTATTTGAACTGAAAATAGTGTGGAACCGTAGGTTGGGGTGCTCTCAAGTTGGATATGGCTAAAGTTTATAATCGAATGGAATGGTCTTACCTACGTAACGTGCTTCTGGCTTTGGGTTTTTTTTTTTTAAAAAAAAATAAAAAAATAAAAGGGGAGGGGAGGGGGGGGGGGGGGGGGGGTGACCCTGTGATGAGAAGTATAATTCAAACTTAAATTAATCAGATAACAATTACATTATTAAAAGAGGTTTAAACAACGTAAACCTCTCCTAATTATCAACTTTGACTAGACTATTAAACTAGTACTATACAAATACTAACATTATTAAATGCTAATAATATAACATTATTGACACACCCCCTCAAGCTCAAGGTGGGTGCGCAACTACATTGAGCTTGGTGCGAAGAGCTGTAAACCGGGGCCCTGGCAGCGGTTTGGTGAAGATGTCAGCCAGCTGGTCCTTGGTGGAAACAAAGTTAACAACAAATTCTCCGGAGGTAACCTTGTCTCGGAAAAAATGGAAATCAATCTCAACGTGTTTGGTTCGGGCGTGAAACACTGGGTTGGCGCAGAGATAAGTGGCACCAAGATTGTCACACCACAGGGTCGAAGGCTGGCCCGAATGTAACCCCAGCTCCCGAAGAAGAGAAACAATCCACGTGACCTCGGCCGAGACATCGGCTAAGGCTTTATACTCTGCCTCAGTTGACGAGCGGGCGACTGTGCGTTGCTTCCGTGGGCACGTAGCTCGCATGCATTTTCGAGTGATGATCTCTTCAACTCTAGGTGGGCAGAGTGCAAGGTCTCTCCAGCTTTCACCTAAGTTTGCTCCTATGGTAGCCATAGCATCTGCACTCTGATTCTGCTCTCGGTATATGCTGCTAATTGAAACCTTCCAATTCTCTTTCAGCCATCTTCTGATTTCATCAATGTAATCACTAATCGGTCCCCTCAGCTGTGAGTCGTCATTTATCCACGTGACAACCTGCTTTGCGTCTGTTTGTACCTCAACATCTTTGATTCCCGATCGCCATGCCCAGGCAAGACCCTTTGAGATGGCCCCAGCTTCGATAATGGAAGCATTATCATGGATGGATTTGCCATAGAAACCACCTCTCCACCTGTCGTCTGCCTTTCGGATGATACCTGTAACACCCCAGATTTTCAGGATATTTAAAACTTATGAAACAAAGGTGAAATCTTATTAAATCCCACAAACAGAATACAAGAGTACGGGGTGCTATGCCACACCTGAGCTAGAGAACTCAGGTGCACAGGCTAACTAACTAATGTCTCAATAATGTAAATGTGTAAACATGGCACGCAGGCCGAAGGGGAAACTAACTACTTCTACGTTCCAAGTTCTAGCGCGTTCCAGTGACTTACTCTTCTATGCCTGAAAGCCAAATATATCTGTTCAGCGAGAGATGCTGGTAACCCACTCCAACGTGTTGAAATATATTTCATATAGAGATATATATGGATATGCGAAAACCATTTTGAAGCATGAAGATATATCCTACGAGACTCTAGCTTTTAAAACCGGGAATGACTCGACAGATAAGGCTAGACACAAGCAACAGTTATAACAGGCGTATACAATCCTTAACAGGCAAGACAGATAAAGCTGAGCACAATTAATAATCATAACCCAACATAAACAATCCCCAGCATAAATCCCATAGTCACATCCCCCAATATACTCATAAACACAACTCGTCCATATCTCATCACATAACACACTTTGTTGGCGCCACAGGACCAATCGCATGCCCATACATGATGGTCAGCGCATATAGCTCTGACACGGCCCCGCAGCACCCTGCCCCGTCTCACCTTACGGAGGAGTCGATCGCAACCGACTATTGACCGCAGTTCTATATAATATTTATATACCTGACCGGTCTTTACCAGCCTGGTTAACAGTTGGGATGGTTGACCCATTCAACTGCCCGTATAGTGGACCTTTGTCCTATATAATATTTATATACCTGACCGGTCTTTACCAGCCTGGTTAATAGTCGGTATGGTTCTCAGCCCATCCGACTGCCCGTATAGTGGAACTTAGTCCTATATAATATTTATATACCTAACCGGTCTCTACCAGCCTGGTTAACAGCCGGTATGGTTCTCAGCCCACCCGACTGCCCGTATAGCCCGATTGATCTCAACCAAATCGGGGTTACATGCACACATAACACATAGCAAGCACATGAAACCCACATTAACACATTGGGAAGGGGGAGAAAACGTATAACAAAACCTATGCGTGATCCTTCACATACTAAGAATAGTCCTAAGGGGTTCATACTCCTTTCACCTAGGTCAGCGGGATACCAATTCAACTAGCATGCAATATATAAGACTCATACAACCTACGAACGGTACCCGAAACATCAAACTAGACATAGGCACGATAGACGGAGTCCGTTGGGACACCACGGGGGTCGGGGAAACATCAAACGGGGAAGTCGGGGTCCCAAGTGTGGGAATTTCCAGCGGGTAGCCGGTGGGTGGGGGGCCACCCGCCGGTAACACTGTTCCGGGCAGCGGGTCGCCGGCGGGCAGCTGCCCGCTGCCGGAGCTGCCCTCTTTTTGACCGCGGGTAGGTGGCGGGTCCCCTACCCCCCACTGACTCATTAACATCGAAAATGCCCCGGGGACCTTCGTGGAACCCGAGACCATGCTTAGACACTTTCAAACGCAATTGATAACACACGTAGACAATTTAACGGATCAAAATCAAGAATCAAACGGCACATAACCTATCATGCTTTTCTAGACCTAATAAACCCCCAATCATGTGAAATCCCACCCATTATACCAAGAATAATACCATACGAATTCCACGATATAACCTAGGGTTCTAATTATTTTTAATCCAACAAGAATACGATTCGTCTTCTAATTACAAGATTCGGTAAGAATATCACATAAGCATCAAGAATGCCAACAAGAACATCAATCTAGGGTTCTAATTACTTTTATATCAACAAGAGTATGGTTCGCCTTCTAATTACAAGATTCGGTATAAATAACACATAAGCATCAAGAACGCCATGCAATTATCAAGAACACCATATAATCATCAAGAACTCCATGTAATCGTTAAGAACACCATAGTTATCAAGAATCTCCCGATATCAAGGTCACCCATGGAATTATCCCATCAATTATCAATAATAATATCATAAATCATCAATACACAATAATATGGGGAAATCCTACGGGGGAAATCATAACTATGAAAATAGGTTTTGTTGAGACATGGGTTACCTCTTAGCCTTAATTAATTCCTTGGCTATGAAGGGTCTTTCTTTAAGCTTTCTTGCTTTCTTGATTTCTTCTAGGGGGATTCTTGGAGCTCTTTGGGGTGGTGGGCGTTATTCTTTGTGGTGGGGGGTTTCTAGGTTCCCCTTAAGTCCCCTATTTATATATTTAGGTGTCCTAGTTAGGAACTAATATTATGAGCTTGCTAGTTCTATTTCTTTTGGGACTAAGGATTGGGTTTAGGGATAAGGGCCCGTGGACTATGGTGGGCCTTCCTAATTAATTATTGTGATTTAATTCTTTCTTTTGGGTAATTTATTAAATGATTTAATTGATCTTAGGGGTCGTAACACGGGGTGTTACAATACCGCCGAAGCCTGCGTTATGAGTTGAGAAGTTAACACTAGCATCGACATTCAAGGTCCAGGAGTGGCTGGTTGACGGTTTCCAGTAAGGGTCCCTAGCCTCTCTTTTCTTCCTTTGGTTGCTCATGGCATACTACCTCTCAAAAGCTCTGTGTATGTCCTTCTCTGTTTCAATGAGCCAAGCAATCTTCCTTTCAATGGTGGTCAGCTCACCCTGGAAGATGTAATTGTTCCTCCATCTCCAAATCCACCACACCGCTGCTGCAAATAAAGACGACTTGTTGATTCCTTCGGTTCCGCTAGGACGAGTGTTCCAAGTAATCCAATTCTTCAGGTCAGCGCTCTGGGGATTCCAGTCACCAGCAACGTGTTTCAACCCATTCCAAACTTCTCTTGCCTTTCGAAACTCCATGAAAATGTGGGATGTGGTTTCATCAAGTCCTGGGCAGTGGGGGCAGTCACCCATCGAGGTGAAACCCCTCCCCTTTCTCTCGGCATTTCCCATGTTCTTCTCATGGAGAATTATCCATAGCAGCATCTTCATCTTTGTAGGAACTCTGAGTCTCCATACGTGGTTCGAGACAGGGTCCTGCACATCCAAGGCACATCCATGAATCATTTCATAAGCTGATCGGATAGAGAACTTACCAGAGGGTTCCTCCGTCCATATGACGTCATTGCTTCTTTCTTGCAGTTCCATTAGTGCAATGATATTCCGTAACTCCAGAGGGAGGTCAGCAAGCTTCTCCCATTTCCAGCCCTGTGTATCGTGCCAACAATCTGAAACCCAGTACATATTTCCATTTGTGTCGTTGAGGGTGATGAGTTCAAAAAGGGAGTTCTTTGTAATCCATGCATCTTCCCAGATTTTGACATCCTTACCACCTTTAACAATATGACAGAAGCCTCTTTGGACAAGTGGTAGGGCTTTAGCTATGCCCCTCCAGACATTAGACACTCCTTGTTTGTGCCTAAACATTTCCATGTCTATCATGGGCATATTTCCCTTTAAGAACTTTTCCCCAAAGACTTTGGTTGTCATTGAGCAATCTCCATCCTAGCTTTGCCATGAAGGCTAGGTTCACATCTTTAGAAGCTCCAAGGCCAAGACCACCCATATTCTTAGGTTTGATGACATTCTCCCATCTTACCAGGTGACACTTGCGTTGTTCCTGTGAGCCACCCTAGATAAACCGTCTGATTCTTCTGTCAATCGCCTCGCAAATGCCCGTAGGGAGGAGAGTCGATTGCATGCAATAATACAGGATCGTTTGTAGAACTGACTGGGCTAGGATGTGCCTCCTAGCTAAAGTAAGGTTCTTAGTCTTCCAACCATCAAGTCTATTATCAATTCTGTCCAGGATGGGGGCGAACTAATTATGCTATGTGTGACTACAGTTTCCTTTTTTAGTGAATGGCTCTCGCAGTGACCCGGTCATACCCACTCGTGGTTTAAGACAAGGGGGTCTCCTATCCCCTTATCTCTTCATTATTTGTGTAGAAGGGCTTTCTTTGCTGCTACAGAAGGCACAAAATATGGGTTCTATTCATGGTTGCAGGGTAGCTAGATGTGCCCCCCATCTCTCATTTGTTTTTTGCTGATGATAGTCTGTTATTTTTCAAAGCCAATATTCAAGTGGCCAATGAAATAAAGAATTGTTTAGCTGTGTATGAGAATTTGTCTGCGCAGGTGGTTAACTATCACAAGTCTAGCATATGTTACAGCAAGAATACATGTGAAGCTGACAGGGAGGAGGTGGCACAGATTTTTGGAGTAGTTCAGGCTCTTAACTTTGGGAAATATTTGGGACCGCCCTCTTTTGTTGGAAGAAATAAAAAGGCAGCTTTCTCATACATTGAAGATAAGATCAGATAGAGAATCAGATCCTGGAATAAGAAGTTATTATCACAGGCGGGTAAGGAAATCCTGTTGAAAAGTGTAGCACAATCTATGCCTACCTTTTCAATGAGTGTTTTTTGCTACCTATATCTATTTGTACGGCTACTGAGAGAACTATGAACCGTTACTGGTGGGGATCTGGTAATGACCGGGGAATACACTGGAAGGCATGGGATAAATTATGTATCCCAAAGAAACACGGTGGCCTGGGCTTCAAGGACCTACGTGCTTTTAACCTAGCTATGTTGGGTAAGCAGGCATGGCAGATGCTTACTAAACCTGAATCTTTGCTAGCTTGTGTTTATAAAGCAAGACATTATCTCAAGGGATCATTTTTTATGCAGAGATAGGGAATAACCCCAGTTTTTGTTGGCGAAGTATTATGGCAGCTAAAAGCTTAATTTGTGGTGGTGTGAGACGCATGATTGGGAATGGGAAAACCACACTAATATGGGCTCACCCGTGGATACAGGATGAGAAGGAACTAATGATACAAACAGAAATGCCCGTGCAATTAGCAGGAACAAAAGTTGTGGGTTTGATTGATCAGGAGACTGGTTCGTGGGGTCATTCAATTCTGACAGATTTATTTCAACCTACGGATGTGACTAATATTTTGAAAATACCTGTTTCCCCATATTATGATGACACTTCGTATTGGCACGGGGACCCCAAAGAAATTTATTCAGTGAAAAATGGCTACAGACTCATCATATGAAATTATGACCACAATGATGGGGCTTTTAATAACTAGCTCGCCCTATGGAGACTCAAAATCCCCCAAATGGAAAACATTTCTATGGAAAGATATTAGTGATATCCTCCCTACTACTACAAATTTGCTTATAAAGAGAGTGGATGTGGATCCAAATTGTGCTATGTGTGGGATATCTCAAGAGGACACTATGCATGCTTTAGTGTTGTGTGATTTTGCAAAGGCCATATGGGAGCAATCCAACCTTCCAATCCCTAATATTGTGACAAATATTTTTCATGTTTGGTTTGGTGAACTTCTAAATGTTCTAGAATCTAATGGGATAATATATGCAGCAGCAATACTATACCATATTTGGAGAGCACGAAACGGAGCGGTTTGGGATGCGTTCCTTCCGCGACCGAGGAAATTGCTTGCAGTGGCCACCGCGACCATGCATGCATGGTGCCAAACATGACACACCACCGCCAACGCTGGAACGGTGCCCGTGCACCCGAATGCAGCCTAGGAGCCACCACCACCGCACGGACTGCCAACAACAGTCGCTGCTACAAACACTGTCCCACCATCGAGAGTTTGCCGAGTCGATGCTGGATTCCTTCACGACACGGGCAAGACAACGGTAAGGGCAATTCTCCTTGATATGGATGGGGGATATGTTGCAGCATTCAGTGCACCTCTACCGGATTATTTTTCACCACTTATGGCCGAGGCATTCGCTTGCAAGGAGGCCTTATCATGGTTGAAAGATCGAGGCGAGCGGTCAATAGAGCTATATATAAATTGCCAGTCATTACAGAGTTATCTTATTTCACCACCATCTACAGTTTGTTCGTACATTGGCTATGCTATTGATAGCTGCATAGCAGCTACATCTTCGTTTGATTTTTGTTCATTTAATTTTATTCCTAGATCAGAAAACTATTTAGCACATGCTTTAGCATCTACTGCGTTCCAGCAGCCTACTATTATGTATTGGGATCTATTCCCCCCTGACGTTATTGCGGCATATTTCTAATGAAATTACCACTTATTATTTTCAAAAAAAAACATTATTCTTAAAAGGAAAAATGACACTTTTTCCCCTTGAGTTATATGCTTATAGCACTTTTCCCCCCTAAGTTATTCATGCATCCACATTTGCCCCCTCAATTATTATAAAAGTGGCGCCCCCCCCCCCCCCAATATATTAAATGGACATTTCTACCCTTAAAATAAATATTTTATTTATTTATCTTCTTCAACAAATTATTGCTTATACGTAGGGATGATCACGGTTCGGTTCGAACTGAATAGGACACTATAGCAATCAAATTGAAATTTTTCGGTTACGATTCAGAACTAAAACCCAATATTTGGGTTTCCGTTTATTAAAATCGTGAACTGAAAAAAAATGGATCCTGAACAGTGAACCGGAGGTTCAAATCGGAACAACTACTAGCATTAGCTTAAAATTAGAATTATAATATTTGCAAATAGTGTATGTTCTTTTTCGCATTTATTTTGATTCTCACATACAAGTATATATAACCGCGATTTAGTTTTTATTTTGAACCGTCGGTTCAAGGTTTGAGATCCGATTTGAAGTCCTGGTTCAAACTTTCTTTTAAAATTTTATTATTTATTTTTAAAATATTCAAAAATCAACAATTTATGTATTTTTTTTTTCAATTCAGAACATGAACGGGCATTTTCGGTTCATAATTGTAATAAACTGTAAATATTGGATTCTGGTTCTAAAATGTCATCATATCATTTCTGTTTGGTTGCTATAATGCCTGTTTGATTTGAACCAAATCGTGGTTATAATTTGTTGGAGAAGAAAAATAAATGAAATATTTATTTTAAGGGTAAATATGTCCATTTAACATACTAGGGGGGAAATGCCACTTAAATAATTCAGCGGGAAAAAGTGTTATAAGTATATAACACAGGGAGAAAAAGTGTCATTTTCCCTTCTTAAAATCTTATTTGCTACCTACTAGATGCTAGCTAGGAGTGTCGCACCCTAAGTTTTCCAGGGACGAACTTTGACTTAATATTTGAGCCCACAAACAAATAAGTCCGGTGAACTAGAACAATGGTTAGAATATAGAGATTTTTGGTTGGATGGAAAATGTTTTCCAAGGAAAATGTTTTCCTTGAATTTTTTTTTTTTTTTTTTAAAAACTAGATTTTCCTTTGTTTGGTTGGATGGAAAACATTTTTCTCAAGAATGAGGAAAACATTTTCCTTAGCCCGCTTAGTATTTTGTTTTCCATGAAAAATGTTTTCCATTAAAAATAAGGAGGACAGTTATGTCATCACCAATTTTTTTAATTACCATTCTTATTGTGTAGCGATAATTGTCTTTATACTCATTATTCCTTACAACTCGAAGTACAACAAAATAATGAAATTTAAATTCCCACTAATTTCTTTTCCACCAACCAAACAATGAAATCCATTTATCTGGAATTTATTTTCCATGGAATTTCACTTCCATTTTTCTTCAAATATTTTCCAGCGAACCAAACAGGCAAGGAAGAAGAGAAGAGGTTTTTCTGAAAAGAAAAAATGTAGGTTTGAATTACTTGTAAATTCAAACATGGTTGCCGCCCTCGTTCTAGAGGGGACTAGAACGAGAGTAGCGGCTATGGCCGTAGCCCTCGTTCCAGATCTAAAAGACGGCCATGGTTGTAACACCCCTAAAATTTTAAATGAAGGTAATACTATCATTAAATCCAAAAGACAGAGCATACTAAACATAAGTGTTTGGGGTGCTATGCCACATCTGAACTGGAGAACTCAGATGCACAGGTTAAACTATCTAATTATCCTCAAAACAATGTCATTACATCATCATGGCACGAAGGCCGAAAAGGTAGCTAACTATCTAAGCCTTGGGTCCTCTAGCGCGCTCGGGAACAACTCATCTGTGCCTGAAAGCCAAATATATCTGTTCAGCGAATAATGCTGGTAACCCACTCCAACGCGTTAAAATACAATATAGGTATATAGATATAGGAAAACCATTTTGAAGCCGGAAGATATATACTTAGGAGACTCTAGCTTTAAAACCGAGAACAGACTCAACAGGTAAGGACAAGCACATTTATCAGTTATAATCACGCATATGAAGATACTAGCATATTTTCTAAGGTCACAAGATTTATTTCACATCATTCATATCATTATCTCAACACATAAGCACACTTCGGTGGTGCCACAGGACCAATCGTATGCCCATACATGAGGGTCAGCGCATATAGTGCTAACACGGTCCCTCAGCACCCTGCCTCGTACCGCGGCACGAAGGGGTTGATCGCAACCAAGCGATGAACCACAGCTCATCATAACGTTTGATCGCAACCAAACGGTGGACCGCAACCCAAAAGTGTATTTCTGATTGCAACCAGATTATGAACCGCAGCTCATGTATAACGTTTGATCGCAACCAAACGGTGGACCGCATCCCTATATAATATTTATATACCTGACCGATCGCAACCGGCCTGGTTAACAGCCGATGGTTCTCAACCCATCCAACTGCCCGTATAGCCAATTTGATCGCAACCAAATTGGGGTATCATGCACACATAACACATAGCAAATACATGCAACTCACATTAGCACATTGGGAAGGGGAAAAACGTATAAATAAAACTTATGCGTGGTCATCCACATACTAGGAATATTCCTAAGGGGTTCATACATCTTTCACCTAGGCCAACGGGATACCAACTCAACTAGCATGCAATACACAAGACTCTTTTATCCTACGAATGGTACCCGAAACATCAAACTAGACTCAGGCACGACAAACGAGGTCCGTTGGGACACCACGGAGGACGGGGAAACATCAAACGGGAAAAACCACCATCCCACACTGGGGAAACTAGCGGGTGGCCGGCAGGCGGCTGCCCTCCGGCAGCGTACTTCTGGGCAGCGGGTACCCGGCGGGCAGTCGCCTGCCTGCCAACTGCCCGCTGCCGGCGACACCAGTAGGGGCAGCGGGTAGGTGGCGGGTTCCCTACCCCCACCTAACCCCCACTGACTCTTTTGTAATATCTTGGTCCCGGGATCTTTCGTGAAACCTGAAACCATGTCTGGACACTTTTAAACACAAACGACGACGCCAAGTAGTCAAGTAATGGGTCAAAACCAAGAATCACATTAAACACATCCTAACATGACTTCTAAACATAATCAACACCCGAACATGTGAAATCCCACCCAAACATACCAAGAACATCACAATACGAAATTCACGATTTAACCTAGGGCTCTAATCATATTCAAATCACGAAATCATAATTTTATCTTTAAAATCAAGAACATCAAGATTTATCAATAACAACACACAATTATCAAGATCCTCTTATAATCATCAAGATTATCAAGATTGACACATAGGATCATCTCATCAACATCAAGATCATATCAATATCATCATAAAGGATTTATCAAGACACAAGCATAGAATTGTATATCAAAAGGAGTCAAAGAAAAAGATTATAGCAAGAAAAATAGGTTTTGTTGAGACATGAGTTACCTCTTAGCCTTAATTAGAATCCTTGGCTACTGAGGTTCTTTCTCTAAGATCACCTCTTGATTTCTCCTACGTTTGGTGATAGGGGAATTCTTGGGGAATTCTTGTGTGGTGGAATCTATTGTGGTGTGAATTCTAGGTGCCTCCTATGTCCTTATATATATCTAAGAGTCTTAATTAGGGTCTGAATGGTAGGGATTTACTAATTCTATTCCTTATAGGACTGAGGGTTTGATTTAGGAATGAGGGTCCATGGTCTATGGTGGACCCTTCTTAATTAATTAAGGAGATTTAATTCTCTTTTAAGGGCGAGTAATTAAATAATTAATTTGGGTTAGAGGCTATAACACAGGGTGTTACACCCTCCCCCCTTACAAGAGGCTTCGTCCCCGAAGCCTGTGCGTGGATCCATTCTTTCACCCCTGGGCGTCACGTATTCGGCCCCCTGAATTTAGGAAATGTCGCTCCATGTGTCGTTTGCTGGGGGTAGAGTGGAGCTTGGTGAAGTGGTGTTTGGAAAGTTTGGGTCTACCTTGGTTTCCTGCTCCCGAGCTAGATGCCCCGCGCGTGCCCAACATGGTCACGATTGCCGCCACTCTCCGATCCAAGGAGTGTGTTGCGAGGATTAGGGATGAGAACCCTTCATCCATTATTCGGTTCTGCCGGGTGAGTTGCGCGAGGATGCGCTCATTGACAGACCTCTCGTCTTGGCCTTCTGGATTCCCTTTGTAACACCCTAGATTTTCGAAAACTTTTAAAACTTCTATAATAAAGGTAATTTCTCATTAAATCCCAAAATAGAGCATTACTAAACATAAGTGTTCAAGGTGTTATGCCACATCTGAGCTGGAGAACTCAGATGCACAGGCTACACTAACTAAATATCCTCAAAGCAATGTCAATACATCATCATGGCACGCAGGCCGAAATGAAAACTAACTATCTACGCTTCGGATCTCTAGCGCGCTCCGGAGTCTACTCATCTGTGCCTGAAAGCCAAATATATCTGTTCAGCGAATAATGCTGGTAACACACTCTAACGCCACGGGACCAATCGCATGCCCCAATCATGAGGGTTAGCGCATATAGCGCTAACACGGCCCCGCAGCACCCTACCTCATACCACAACATGAAGGAATTGACCGCAGCCAATTGTATAGACCGTCGATGAATTTAACGGCGGATCCCAGTCCTACACACCGCTGACGCGTTCAGTCGGTGGACTGTGATCCTCTTTTAGAGACTATGATCCTACACACCGCTGGCGAGCTCAGTCGGTGGATAGTAGCCGATCATAGCCCTATACACCGCTGAGGGATTCAGTCGGTGGACTATCATCTTTGGGGACTACGACCCTACACACCGCTGTCAAGCTCAGTCGGTGGATCACAGTCGACCATAGCCCTACACATCACTGACGAGCTCAGTCGGTGGACTATGGCCTTCCTCATGGCCTATAGCCCTACACACCGCTGACGCGTTCAGCGGTGGACTACCGCACACGAGGCCCACTTGGTGAACTGCAGCCCTACACACCGCTAACGAGCTCAGTCGGTGGACTGCAGCTTATGAGAACCGACTTGACCGCAGCCAAGAGTCATTCACACATATCACGTAGCAAGCACATGCAATTCACATTAACACATTGGGAAAGGGGAGAAAACGTATAAAGAAACCTACGTGTGGTCATCCACGTACTAGGAAATATCTTAAGGGTTCATGCATCTTTCGCCTAGGTCAACGGGGTACCAATTCAACTAGCATGCAACACACAAGACTCTTTTATCCTACGAACGGCACCCAAAACATCAAACTAGACTTAGGCACGATAAACGGAGTCCATCGGGACACCACGAGGGTCGGGGAACATCAAACGGGGAAGCCAAAATCCCAAGGTTGGGAAAATCCAGCGGGTGGTCGGCGGGTGGAGGACCACCCGCCGGCGACGAGTCTCCGGGCAGCGGGCGCCCGGCGGGCAGTCGTCTGCCCGCTGCCCGCGACGTCAATTCGGGCAGCGGGTAGGTGGCGAGTCCCCCTACCCCCCACTGACTCCTTTTCAATATTTGGGTCCCGAGATCTTTTATGGAACCCGAAACCATGTCTAGACAGTTTTAAACACAAACGATGACACCACGTAGTCAAATAATTGATCAAAACCAAGGATCATATTGAACACATCCTAACAAGGCTTCTAAACATAATCAACACCCGAACATGCGAAATCCCACCCAAATAAACCAAGAATATCATAATACGAAATTCACGATTCAACCTAGGGCTCTAATCATATTTAAATCACAAAATCATACTTTATCTTTAAAATCAAGAACATCAAGATTTATCAAGAACAACACATAATCATCAAGATCCCCTTATAATCATCAAGATTATCCAGATAAACACATAAGATCATCTCATCAACATCAAGATTATATCATAATCATCATAAAAGATTTATCAAAATGCAAACATAGAATAAGGAGCCGAAGAAGAAGATTATAGAAAGGAAAATAGGTTTTGTTGAAACATGAGTTAACTCTTAGCCTTAATTAGATTCCTTGGCTATTAAGGTTCTTTCTCTAAGATATCTTCTTCTTGATTTCTCCTATGTTGGTGATAAGAGAATTCTTGGAAATTCTTGTGTGGTGATATCTATTGCGGTGTGATTTCTAGGTGCCTCCTATGTCCCTATTTATATATCTAAGAGTCCTAATTAGGGAATGAATGGTATGGGTTTGCTAGTTCTACTTCTTATAGGACTAGGGGGTTGGTTTCAGAGATAAGGATCTATGGATTACGGTGGACCCTCCCTAGTTAATTAACAGATTTTAATTCTCTTTTTAGGGTAAGTAATTAAATAATTAGTTTGGGTTAGAGGCCGTAACACGGGGTGTTACACCCTCCCCCCGTTAACGGGAAGCTTCGTCCCCGAAGCTTGGTTTGCTGATTCGACTTCTTTCCTTATCCTATGATTTCGCCTTGGTTACCTTGTGTGAAGAGTTCGGGGTAGCATTCCCTCATGGCGTCTTTAAGCTCCCATGTTGCTTCTTCAGTTCCGTGGTTGGTCCAGAGGATCTTTACCATTTATATGGTTCGTTGGCGAGTGGCCCTTGTCTTGGTGTCCAAGATCTTTACGGGTTTCTCTTCGTAGGTTAGTGTGTCGTCCAGGTCCACGGCCTCGGGTTGTAGCACGTGACTTGGATCGTGTATGTATTTCTTTAGTTGAGATATGTGGAACACGTTGTGCACCCGTTCCAGTTCGGCGGGTAGGGCGAGGCGGTAGGCCAGGTTCCCGACTTTTTCTAAGATTTCATAGGGACCAATGAATCGGGGACCGAGTTTCCCTTTTCTTCCGAACCTCATCACCCCTCGTGTGGGTGAGATTTTTAAACAGACTTTCTCTCCCGTAGAGAACTCGGCTTGGTTCCTTCCCAGGTCGGCGTAGGATTTCTGGCGGTTTTGGGCGGCCTTCATTCTTTATTGTATGTGTTTGACTTTCGATATGGTGTCTTGTAGGTATTGGGGGCCCAGTGTCACTGGGCTGACCATGTTTTCCCAGCACAAAGGGCGCCCTACATTTTTGACCGTAAGTGCTTCGTAGGGAGCCATGCGGATGCTCGTGTGGTAGCTGTTGTTGTAAGAAAATTCGATGAGGGCTAGGTGTTCTTCCCATGTCCCCCGGAAATCTAACATGCAGGCTCTTAGCATGTCTTCGAGAGTTTGGATGGCTCTCTCGGTTTGGCCGTCGGTAGTGGGATGGAAGGTAGTGCTTAGGTTCAGCCTTGTCCCCATGGCCGTTTGTAGAGACTTCCAGAATTGTGAGAGGAACCTGAGATCCCTATCGGACACAATGTTTCGGGGGATTCCATGGTACTTCACAACTCGGTTTAGGTTGGCCTTGGCTAGTTGTGTCATTGTCCATGTTTCTTTCTTGGCAATGAACCGTGCTGTCTTGGTTAGCCGGTCCACTATAACCCAGATTTTATCTTTGCCTGTTGGTGTTGTGGGTAATCCTCCGACGAAGTCCATTGATATGGAGTCTCATTTTCCTTGTGGCATCTCAAGGGGTTGTACGAGTCCTTTGGGCTTGCATCGTTCGGCTTTTACCCTTTGGCAGTTTAGAAATTTGCCCACGAAGTATGCGATTTCCTTTTTCATGTTGGGCTACCAAAACATCTTTTTCACGTCTTGGTATAGTTTGTCGCCTCCGGGGTGCACTGAGTATGGTGAGCTGTGCCCTTCTTTCAAGATTTGTTATTTTAGGTGGGGGTGTGTCGTGGGTATGCACCATCCCCCTTGATAGCGAAGGCTGCCATCTTCAAATAATTTGAATGGTCCGTCCTTTCCCTGAGCCAGGTCGAGACGTACTTTATCTAGTTCTGGGTCCTGTTGCTGCCCGGTTTTGATTTCTTCAAGTAGTGTGGGCATGATTCTGACATTAAATAGGTGGATTTCCGAATTCGTTTGTCCCTGCTCTACTATCTCCAAATCCAACCTTTGGAAATCCTTGCACAACTCGTCTGACAGGACCCAGGTGGTGTTGAGAGAGTGGTTAGTTTTTCGGCTTAGTGCGTCTGCCACGACGTTAGCTTTTCCCTCGTGGTACTGAATATCCAGGTCATAATCCTTTATAAGTTCCAACCATCTTCGTTGTCGCATGTTCAGATCTTTTTGGGTGAAGATGTATTTCAGGCTTTTATGGTCTGTGTAGATCTTGCATTGTACTCCGTATAGGAGTGCCTCCAAATTTTTAGGGCGAACACGATGGCGGCTAGCTCTAGGTCGTGCGTGGGGTAGTTTTCTTCGTGGGTCTTGAGTTGCCTGGATGTGTATGCTATTACCTTGTCCTTTTGCATTAGTACGCATCCTAGTCCCTTTTTGGAGGCGTCGCTGAAAACTTCGAATCCTTCCGTTCCGGAGGGAAGGGCCAGAACGGGTGCTGTGGTCAGTCTTTCTTTCAATTCCTGAAAGGCTGCTGTGCAATTGTCGTCCCACTGGAAGGGGGTCTCCTTTTTCATGAGTTTGGTGAGGGGTTGGGCTATCTTGGTAAAATCGGGTATAAATCTCCGATAATAGCCCGCCAACCCCAGGAAGCTTCGGACCTCCGAAAGTAATTTTGGTGTGGGCTATTCCTTGACGGCGTGGATTTTGGTTGGATCCACCTTGATCCCTTCTTGAGTTATCACGTGCCCTAGGAATGCCACGTTGTCTTTCCAAAATTCGCACTTGGAGAATTTGGCATATAACTAGTTCTCCCTTAAGGTTTGCAAGGTTGCGCGGAGGTGCTTTTCATGCTCTTCCTTGTCTTGTGAGTAGACCAGGATGTCGTCAATGAACACAATGACGAAGTCATCTAAGTGGGGCTGAAATACTCGGTTCACGAGGTCCATGAATATAGCAGGTGCATTGGTGTGTCCGAAGGGCATTACTGTGAATTCGTAGTGCCCGTAGCGGGTTCGAAAGGCTGTTTTCTGAATGTCTGGTTCGACCACTTTTATCTGGTGGTATCCGGATCTTAAATCAATTTTTGAGAACACTCCTGCCCCCTTAAGTTGGTCGAACAAGTCATCAATTCGGGGAAGGGGATACTTGTTCTTTATTGTAACTTGGTTTAGTTCCCTGTAGTCGATGCATAGGCGCATGCTTCCATCCTTCTTTTTGACGAATAGTACCGGCGCTCCCCATGGCGAGGTACCGGGGCGTGTGTATCCTTTGTCCAGTAATTCCTGGAGTTGTGCTTTTAGTTCCTTCATTTCTTTTGGTGCCAACCTATAGGGTGGTTTTGAGATTGGGGCAGCGCCATGTACCAAGTCTATGGTGAATTATACTTCTCTGGTCGGGGGTGCCCCGGGGATTTCGTCTGGAAAGACATCGGTGAACTCGTTTACCACCAGTATGGTCTGAGGCTCGGCTGTCTTGGTGTTGAGATCTTCAATTGAGCACAGGAAGGCTTCGTGTCCCTTGGTCAGGTATTTCTTCATTTTCATCATGTTTACTAGCTTGACTTCCGGGTTCTTGTGGGTCTCGTGGTAGGATACCCGTTTGCCGTTTGGTCCTCGCAAGACCACTTTTTGTTTGTCGCATAGGATTCGTGCTTGGAATATGTAACACCCCGAAATTTGGAATCTTTAGAACTTATATAATAAAGGTGAATTCTCATTAAATCCTAAAATTAAACACAAGAGTGCGGGGTGCTATGCCACATCTGAGCTGGAGAACTAAGATGCACAGGCTAACTAAATATCCTCAAAGCAATGTCAATACATAATTGTGGCACGCAGGCCGAAAGGGAAACTAACTAATCTACGCTCCGGATCTCTAGCGCGCTCCGAGGTCTACTCATTTGTGCCTAAAAGCCAAATATATATGTTCAGCGAATGATGCTGGTAACCCACTCCAATGTATTGAAATACATACATACATACATACATATATATATATATATATATATATATATATATATATATATATATATATATATATATATATATATATAGGGTGCTTTTCTGGTGCAGTTTTGTGTTATGGTATGAACGTGCGGACACATACGGTGCACTGATATGGATTATCGGATGGCTAGTAAAATATCACACCGTAGTTATCATACACCGGCGAGCATAATGTTAATGGGTGATTGGGTAATTGCATTGTATACATTTTGAATTAACCATACCGAGTCCCCCGCTGGATAGTGCGTGCGGCGAATTGAAGCGACTGCGACTCCGACCGTCTCTTGCGACGATATTGAATCCGCCCCCTGCGACTGCGATTTTTTTGGTTTCTTGCGACGATGAGTATCGAAACCGTACTGCCACCAGCTCTACCGACCGGCGACGTTGCGGAGGCTTCCCTGACACCAGGTATGCGCTGAATTCCGTTGTCAAATTGCGGTGGCCAGTGTTCAATCCGAATTGGAACATTTTTTTGGGACAAGGTTATAGCAAAACAGTGATCAAAACAATTGCCTATGGGTTATGTTCCTCCTGTTTTGATTTCTACGAGGACTTTAATAACTACCACTACCAGTGAACTCTGTAACACAGAGAGCACCACACAAAATTTTGTATCCACCACTCCCCACCACTGCCTAGTTTATTTGTTTGATTGTTATTTTTTTGGGTTTTTTTTTATTGGTTGTTGTTGGCAATCCAATTGGAACACGGAATGATGTGAATCCACTGCACTGCGTTTGATCCTCTTTTTCCATCGTTTTTTTGGTCGTCTGAACCTGAAATTGTTTGATCGTTTTCTTGAGTTGTAATTATATTTTTTGTATGTTCATTGAATGAGTGATGGACGTTAGATATGCAGAGTTGCACGAGGGCCTCTGTTTTGTTCTCTTGTGTTTTTTGCTTCACTCGGTTGGTTCCCATCCCCATCATATCCACCCTCCATTACTGCGTCTTCCTCTCTTCTCTCTCACCCTCCCCCTCCCCTATGTTGATGTGAAACGTTTTTTCAGCAAGAGCTTAGTTCATTAAAATGGGTCCCCGGGGTCCCATGTCTCCATCATTATCAATGAGTAATTTTGGTTTGATATATATACATATAGTTAAATGAGAGATATTATAGACAAGGAAACAAAGACGTAATAGATAGATCAAGTGAACTGTTAATACAATTACATTTAAGGTTAGAGAAAGAGTATTTATAGAAGTGTTTTGTACTGCACTGGTAAATGAACAACTAAAGTAAATACAAGACATTAGAGTGTTAGACCATACTAAATGCCAACTGGCTTAATAGAAACATGTCAAATAATGTTTAAGATGTTAGTTGACTTTTTTTTTTTTTGGTATACCCAGGGTTTTCACCATCGAACAGGTTATCAATAAGTATGTTAACTTTGTTGAATTATTATAATCCTATTAGCTAATTGCACTGCGTTTGATCCTCTTTTATCATCGTTTTTTTGATCGTTTGAACCTGTAATTGTTTGATGGTTTTTGTTTTTTTTTGTTTTTTTGTTTTTGTGTTTTTTTTCCCGGTTAACAAAGTAATTAGTATTAGACCAGATCCGGTCAGGAGTAGGATCACCCCACCCTGTAATTTCCACGGTTATGCCATATTATTGGTAGTATTAGTCAATTTGTAATGTCATACTAGGCATGTGGTTAGTATTTTTGCACTGCCTAGAAGTTGTTTAGATGTTGCCAAACCAATTGGTGGAAACCCCAATGCGAAATGAGTAGTTTGTTTTGAATTAGTTGTAATAATACAATGACATTACCTACACTGTTAACTAGTTTGGTATTTGTCGAAATGTTTTTTTGGTTTTTTTTTTTTTTGTTTTTGCAATTTTTTTTTCCGGTTAACAAAGTAATTACTATTAGACCAGATCCGGTCAGGAGTAGGATCACCCCACCCTGTAATTTCCACGGTTATGCGATATTAATAGTAGTATTAGTCAATTTGTGATGTCATACTAGGCATACGGTTAGTATTTTTGCACTGCCTAAAAGTTGTTTAGTTGTTTCCAAACCAATTGGTGGAAACCCCAATGCGAAATGAGTAGTGTCTTTTGAATTAATTGTAATAATACTATGACATTACCTGCACTGTTAACTAGTTTCGTATTTCCCGAAATGTATTTTTTTTTTTGGGGGGGGGGGGGGGGGGTCTATTTGGTGTTTTGTAATCGCTAGAACCCTTTTTAATCAAGATTTGGTTTGTCCTTGCAGAGGCGAATGCGACCGATGGTGGAAGCAACGATATGTACACCACCGTACCAGTCAGGTATTGGTGGCCTACTGTGGACCGCGCTGTAACCCCGTTCGTCGGGCGTCGGTTCAGAACACTGGCTGAAGGTGTTCATTTCTACATGACATACGCTAGAACATGTGGGTTTTCTGTACGTCACACCTCCCTGAAGCGGGGGCTAGGCGGCCAAATTACCACGCGTTACTTAGTCTGTAACCGGGAGGGAGTGAAAAGGACTGGTCGGCCCCAGCCTTCCCCCGTGGTTGGCAGCGGTAGTGGTAAAAGCACACAACGTAGGAAGCGGGTGTCGAACAGAGTTCAGTGCAATGCTAAGATCTGCTTGAAAAAGGACACGGGTGGGGAATTTGTGGTGTCAGTTTTTGTTGAAGAACACACCCACAACATGTGTTCCGAGCCTTCGAGGCTATTCATGAGGATCAATCGAAAGCTTGATGTGGCACAACAAGCATTCCTTGCAAACTTTGTTAAAGCTAATGTCGGCGGTTCTAAAAGTTTCCGGTTATGCAAGGAAGCAGCGGGGTCATTTGCTGATGTTGGTGCAACAGAAATGGAGTTTCACAATTTCAAGCGGGACCTACAACAGTATGTTGACGCCAAGGAAGGCGAGATGATTATTGCAAAATTCAGACAAAAGCGTGAGGTGTGTGAGGAATTTTACTTCGACTACCATCTTGATGATGAAGCCCATCTTGCTCGTCTTTTTTGGGTTGACCACACGTGCCGTCTTAGTTTCACGAGTTTTGGTGATGTGATTTCTTTCGATGCAACCTACGGCACGAACAGGTACAGTGCCACGTTTTGTGCCCCGCCCTGTGCCATTAATTTAATTCACCACGTTAATGCATAATTCATACATATCCAATTTATCCATGTTTGCACTCCTGCCCGCATAACTGATTACTGTTCAGTGATTTGTATTACTCAGTTGATAATGACGAGCAAGTGCAAAGTAATTTGTTTGCTTGTGGTTTTGCAGGTACGATTTGGTGTTCGTGCCTTTTACTGGGGTTGACAGCCACAAACGGTGTATTACATTTGGCGCAGCACTGATACCTAGGGAGGACATAGAATCATATGTGTGGGTCCTAGATAGGTTTAAAGATGCAATGGGAAAGAGCCCCATGTGCGTTGTTACAGATCAGGACCTGGCCATGAAGTCTGCTATTGCGCGGGTATTGCCGGAAACCTGCCACCGGTATTATATGTGGCACATCATGACCAAGGTCAGTGAGAAACTAGGCAGCACATTAGCGCAAAACGAGACATTCCGTAATAAACTTAACGATATTGTGTGGGGAGAGACCATTACCATTGGTGAGTAAGTGAGTTTGAGGCATAATGGCACTCGTTAATGGAAGAGAACAACTTAACAGGGCACCGATGGTTTTGCAAACTATACGCGGAGCGGGAGTTTTGGATTCCTGCCTATTTCTTAGACTTACCCATGGGTGGGCTGTTACGCACCACATCCCGGTCCTGAAGCAACGAATAATGTGTACGGGAAAAGCACCCGCCCGTACTGTAGTGTAGTTGAGTTCTACATGCAATACGAAAGCGTTTTGGAAACACAACGTCATACCCAGGACAAATTGAATTCTGAGAGTGAAGGGTCCTTACCCGAGTTCAAAACCCCCCTCGCAATCGAGCGACACCTGGCACAAGTATTCACCCTAAGAATTTTTTATGAGTTGCAAAAAGAGATTGAATCTGCATGTTTTTATTGTGGGGTGGTAGGAATCCGTGAAGATAATGGGCTGGTCCACTATGACATTAAAGGGAGTTACAGTGTGACCCATACTGTTGAATTTAACCCGACTGTGGTTAGTGCGTCGTGCAGCTGCGAGTTGTTTGAAAGATTGGGGTTGGTTTGCGAGCACATGTTTTCGGTGTTTCGGGCTGCACAGGTAAAGAGCTTGCCACCTGAATGCATCACTCCTCGCTGGTGTAAGCACACTAGACTAAGTTGCTATTGTGCTAAACGTTCTGACTGCCCTTCCGTGGATCACGCCCCGAATAGACTGTGGACCGAGATACATAGCTGCCTCGCAATTATAGGGAGTAATACAACACGACAGACACGGATGTTGCAGGTAATACAAGATTTGACGAGTGAGTTCTTGTGTGATGGTATGGGTGATGACCATGCAAAGGGTAATCGTGGTGCCATAGCGGCTTTGTGCGGTGTGGAACCCCCGACAACTATAACTATCAAACCCCCCGCACAAGCAAAGAACAAGGGGACCGCAAAGCGAATTAAAAGCCAGCGTGAGTTAGCCATAGAGAGAAGTGCCAAGAAGGGACGAAAATGTGGGGTATGCGGTGAGTACGCCCGTCACAATGCCCGCAGTTGTCCACTAAAGTGAATGGTGCCTGAATCCGGTTTTCTCCAACTTATGAATTTCATTTTTTGCTTAGTAATAATATTGAAATGTCGTTTGCACTTCTATTTAGTAATACTATTGTAATAACGTTCGCACATTGTTTTTGCGATTGTAATAATTAATTGCGGACAATCATTTGATATGTCAAGTGTGTCTTTACTTACTATAAAATGCGGGTAGTGCACACCGCATAATATATTCCTCCTTCTCGTAATATGTGAACCACACAAATTGGCATTCCTTGTTCATTACTTGTGCATATATATTTTCCCCCCAATCTGTTTTTTCTAAACAGTGTGAAAACCCATGTGTGGATAGGGAAATTGGATTAATTAATCTGTTTTCTTTATGGATGGTGTGTTGTGGCTGCAAATGACTACTACTAAATGGTGTGTTATGGCTGCAAATGAGTACTACTAGATTTCTGTAGTTAGATAGGGAGGGTAGGGGTAGAGGCAGATCATGATGTAAGAAATTAAAATTAGGACCCATTGAGAGTGTTAACTAGCAGTAAAGAAAAATTAGGAAAAATTTAGGGAGGGTAGGTAAGTGTAAGTGTTTACTATGTAAAATTTGACGTTGTACCATGGCATCGGTCGTACGTGCTTTTTTGGGCATTGATATTGCACTATGAACTAACCACTACTCTAAGCATGCACTGTTTACCCTCTCACAAGATAAATGATGCAAAAAAGGCCAAAATTTGTTGTGGAAGAGATAAATTAATAGAACAAGGACAGAATCGTTGCATTAGCATACTCTTAACTTTAATTTTAATTGGGAGAATAACATAAACCATTTCCAAGTCCAAGAATTGCAAGTGTCATATGGCACAAGTATATTACCAATCTCAAAAAACTGGATTTCATGAATGCCCCAGAAACATGAACCTGGCGTCTTTTATTTTTATTCCATTTTCTGCTGTCCCTTTTTACTGCTTTTATGTCAAGTGTGTCTTTACTTACTATAAAAACAGATAATCTGAACAGAGAATCATTGCCCGATGGGGGAAAAAAACAGCCGAAGAGCATTTTATTAACAACGAACACTCCTTATTGTACTCTAGTGGCTAAAAAATGAAGATAAGAATTACATGAGCAACAGGCAATTAAGTTGCTATTAGTCTTGGAAACACTACTGTTCATGCTAATGCCTCCCTATTATCCTGAGTGTTAACTACTGGTGCCCGGTGTGTGCGGTGCACCGGTGAGCAACCGTTTCATCCTATCCTGGTCATACTTCCCGGCTTGTGCACGAACATACTGCATGTTGGAATTCACTGCGCTGAGCAAGATGTTGTGCAAGTACCGCCTCCTCAAGGATCCAATTACCAGTTGATCCCCTGTCCGAAGTCCACTATCCCAACTCGCGGCATCTTGTCCAACAAATGATTCCATGTGTCTCATAGCATATATTCCCGAGTCCCCATTAGCAGCTGTGTCACTCCATGCCAAACGCACCCTCTCGGGTTGCATGGCCCTCAGTCGGAGAGCACGGACAGTGTGTTGTTTGGTATCGAGGTATGCGGCTAGGAGGTCTCTCTGCAAATTGTAATTACATAAATTAAAGGTGCACCATCCCATTGGTTTAGTACGAACCACACTCGGAGTAAGAATGGTTGTGCTTACCAGTTCTTCCGGTGCTCCCCCGTATTGGTCTGTGCACATGTCCGTGGACGACGAGCTATCGAGGATTACAAACTTGGGGTGCTTAAAATTGATGCACATCACATAAAAACGCGGCCTGCGCAATATGGGGAAGACATACTACAAGAAATAGGGCAGTTTCAGTTAACACATACTGTTGGGGGCTGAGTATTAAAAACGTGGGATGGGTTACCATGTCTACTGTAGCTGTCCCCAATAGGTCAGTGGTGTGGAATTCGATATCTAGCCGGCGTTTAAACCACGACACCCTTGCATCACGGCTTGCTGAGATCCCCGTTACTGTCCCAATCTGTAAATACAACAATTATTAGTTATCGCTGTGTCTGTAAAAAAAAGGGCAACTCCATAAACGCAATCCCCCGAATGGGCATAAAATTAATTATACCTTGCCAGCACATGATACATTAATTAACAAATATGGAGGTCATGACATCTTTAGATTAACCTGGTTCACAAAACACCATCCATATAGAAAACAGAATAATGAATTCAATTTCCCTACCCACACATGAGTTTTCAAACTGTTTAGCAACAACAGATTAGGAAAAAAATATATATGCAGAAGTAACGAACAAGGAATGTCAATTTCTGTGGTCCACATATTATGAGAAGGAGGAATATATTATGCGGTGTGCACTACCCGCATTTTTTAGTAAGTAAAGACACACTTGGCATGGTAGCAGTAAAGCGGGAGAGCAGACAATGGAATAAACAGCAGAAAATGGAGAATGGACACATACCGTAGCAGTTGTTGAGAAAAACAGACGACTGAGCATCCCACGCCTCCGAGGTTGCTCCCTAGCGTTGAGCACCGAACACCACGCATCTATTATTACCTTGGCCACATTCGTTCCCTCCTTCAAGGTTAAGAAGTCCGCCCACCTAGCTTTGCGTTCGGCATGTTGGAATAAAACTTGATTCCTGTCATATTTTACCCCAACAAGGGTCAGCACATGGAGTTCGGGGTCAGTAACAGATTAGGTAGCGCATGAGCCCCACGTGACTTACCGATCACTATGCGGAGAGCCAAACAGCCACATCCGTACGACATAAATCGGTGGAAGTGAGATGCTAGGGTACCCATCGGCGATGCTGAAAAACATGCCAAACAATTCATCCTCGGGCTCTTGGGGCTTCTTGCCCTTGCGGCGTACATCAACTCTCAACCTTGAGGCCCCCTGCATTGTTGTCCCCGCCCTAGTCTCCCGTCGTTGTACCTGCGTGTACGGGTACCTGCGTTTATTAAGACGGACAAACATGGAAATATATAGTCGTGCATGCGGGTGTTAGAGTTCATGCCTGTGGAGATGGCGTCCGTATGTCCGTTAGCTCTGTCGTGCGGTTGTCGACACTTGGGGTTTGTAGCTCCTGTGTGAAGCCTAAGCTAAAAGATAGTGCATCGACCCCATCAAACTCTTTTGTGGTCGCTTGGCCTGGCCCCCCGGAAGTTGCTGACCCCCGTCTTGCTGCATCCTCCACCCGGTCCAATTCCCTTAAAAACTGTGTGTCTTGCCACATAGCATCATCCGGGGGAGCTATGGATGCAACTGGCGGCTGAATTGGTGCGTTGCTGCTGTGGTGCATGCCCTCTGGCGTCCCCGGTGTCTCCCTCCTCAACAAACTAGCCGCATCGCATACACTTTTGAACTCGTGGTGGTCCCGAGCCTGAGTTGGGTCCTCCTGGATCATTTCAGTAATCCGTGTAGCCGCCGATAGTAAATCCTTAGCCACGTTCGTGAACTCCTGTTGGAACAACTGTAACCAAACAATTCCCAAAAAACCAAAGACCACGTTAAAGGTAGACCGACTGTGCCACACCAGTTGTGAAAGTATGCCAGTGTGCATTTAGAATGTTGTTTTGTAAGTAGTTTAGGTGTAGTCTTGTTGCATTCCATATTTTAATTGTGGTTGGTAATTTAGGAGTGAGTTGCATAATCTAATGCTTACTGCACTAGTGCTTAAATAATTAAATTCAATGAATTAATTGCCTTCTGTGTTCATTTTAAAGTGCGTATATGTTAATACCCTATGTAAACCCCAATGAAGAGGACATACCATGCGGGCATTCGTAGCAGGCACGTGGTGCACCGTAGGAGCAACGGCACCTCCCTGGCCCGATGCAACTCGTTGGACAATATGACTCCGTGGTCGCGTGGGGACCGCTTGGGGCAGCGCATCCATCTACACAAAACCATATTCCACGCACTTAAGGTTTAGTAATAACCCCCCCCCCCCCCCTCCCCGATAAGGTTTATCTGTACAAAAGTGTCAACTAATAAACACCATAAAGATTGAAAAAGACATACCATGCGGGAATTTGGAGCAGGAACGTGGTGTGGCGTGGCAGCAATGACATCCTCGCGTGGCAGCAATGACACCGGTGCAACCCGTTGGACGGTACGACCCCGTGGTCGCGTGGGTATTGGTTGGGGCAACGCATCCATCTGCACAAAACCATCCACTTGAGGCACATTATCAACCCCCCCACCCCTAAACACCACCCCAGTATCACTAGTTATACAGAAACTATTGAAACTACACTTTACCCCCCGCACGGGCTCCTTGTGGGTTGGGAGTGGCCCCCCGTCGTCCCCCTCGTCTTGCGATACCCCGTGGGGCTGCGAACGGCGGGACCGCGGTGCTGAACCACGTATCGGTTCATCCAGATGGCCGGTCCCAAAACCCCCACTATCTACCTCCCTCCTTTCCCGTGTTTTTAGCTGCACTGGCGTCCACCCATAGAGCGCTGGCACGGTTCTCGGTACATCCCTCGACCCGACGACCACCCTATCAACATATAAGAGCTGCACCAAGCAAATAACCCACATTACAAACAATACACATACCCCCGCATACGCATGTACCCATATTACCCTATACTTACCGTCAAGAACAATAACGGCCCCGGGAATTTCCCTGAAGAGCTTTGCTTCCAACTTGCGTGTGTACTGGCTAGTGTACGCAAGAGGTACCCACACCAATTTAGCTCTCTAATGCTGGTGGTGTCCCGAAACATATGCACCGTCCTTTGGTTCACATATCCGTTCAGTGTGCTAGCAATGAGGCTGCTAACCGCTATCACACAAAAATGCCTCTTAAACCACACGCCGGACACATTCTGTTCTAAGATCTGCGTGGTAAGAGCCTTTACGGTGATATTGCCTTCTTCCTTCCTAACTTTAAGCCTCCAAGCTTGCAGGTCAGGGTTTACCAGATGGCTATCCCGCTCAGTGATCGGGACCGTCCCATGCGGGAGCCCCAGTACTGCTGCAACATCTTCCTCCGTGATGGTGATTGACCTCCCGTGGCTCAATTTTAACTTCATCTCCGTTGGGTCAAAATTTTTGAGTAACCAATGACCAAGCCGCACGGGCAGCACTTGAATCCGCACTCCCAAAAGTCCCTCCATGCCCATTTCACACACGTCTTGCCTCTGCCGTGGTGTGAGCGAGCCAACAAGGCAGACAAGCTCCCTCGGGCTCCCCCGTGTCTTAAGCCGAGGGAACGGGGGGCTTACAGGGGCCGGCGCACCATGAAGTAATCCCGCACCCTCAACCTCATTGAAGTCCGCTGGCGGCGTGAGAAACTCGTCGTCTGTATCGCTACCACCCACCGGGTCCTGTCCGTCGCGCCCTACATTACCACAAAGACAAACCACAGCTCGATTATTGCACTAGGTACTCATACCGTATTTTAAGAAACACATAACACGAATTATGCCTAGCAATGGGCGTTGGGTTTAATTTTTCTGGAAATGAAAAATGAGAGAACTATAGAAGACAGACAACTGAAAAGATATACTGCATATCTAGTTTTACTGTTAGCATACATGCATCAAAAAGGGAATGGCCATATGCATTCTCTACAATAAAAACAATTAGTTAATATGACATGACATATAGAGAACATCCAAACTCTGCATAAACATAAACTCGGGGGGATTTTTTGGAACGGCTTGAAAAAACAACAAAAACAAAAGGCAACGCTGCCTACTTCCCCATCTTTTTCCATAAAGTCCCAACCTACTGCCCAAAAAAAATTAAATAAATAAATAAATAAATAAAATAACGTAGACTTTAACATGTTTTTTTAAATTCCATGATTACATTCCATATTTTGCTTAATTCAACAAAGAAATAAGTCCCTTATCTTTCTTTTACTAATAAAATTGAAATACAAAACAGATCTGGAAATTTTCTGTGTTAAAAGCATCTTTCTTTTACTAATAAAATTAAAATACATTACATTTTGTTTTCTTGGAACCTTAGGTTCAGTATATATATACATAGAATAAATTACTAGTGCAAATTGATGATATGTGCGACTGTGAGATCGCATATCAGCCGTGCATTCCGGCTGGTCTAATTAAACAGTAACCCAGCCGGCAATTAAACCCCACCATGCGAATCACAATCGCCAGCCAAAAGTACTTAATTACAGAATTCGTATTAATTAGACCGCAAAAGTACCCAACTACCAACCGTGTATTCGTATACCACCAGTCCCATTAACACCAGAGTATTGGCTTATACTACAACCATATCACTACTAATTGCATACATTTTTTTTGTTTGTTTTGTTTTGTTTTCTGTTTTAGCAGGCCACCATCAAACCTACTCTCCCAGGAGTTCGCTTGAACTTGTATCTACCTTGATAACTTTTAAAACACAGCTACAATATTTAATAGTGAAGATGGTGAACTGCAGGAAAATAGAAGTTCTAACGGGAATCCCGCGGTCAGACCTGATGCCAAGTTTGTTGGGGGAAATACTCGCTATACGGATGACATTTACTTTGCTTTAAAATGCTAAAAGAAACTTCAACAATCATAATGATAGCCTAAGAAAAGGTTATTAATTTATCCCCTATGCTTTATTGCTAAAATCCTGTCCTATTGTTTGATTTTTTTATTTTATTTATTTATTTACATGCTCTTGCTTGCAGATTCTAGTGTGGTTTCTGTAACTATTGTTTTTCTCTTATTTCTATAGCTAGGAAGATATTTCTCTAGGTCTCTACTTCTCTATGTTTCCTTGATACACAACTGGTTAAAGATAAGACACGTCAATTGCTAGGCTAGATTTGGGATTTGTGGGAATTATAGTCTGATTACCCAGCTTAAGTTGTGAAAAAAAATAGGGGAAAACAAATTGGGAAAAAGGAAAGGATGATAGCAGTAACATTAACCCACCAAACTTACAGAACCACCACTGAAAGTTCTAACAGCCACATACGGAGCTTTATACACAGCTAGCCACATACAGAGCTTCATACATACACCTGCCCTACAATTAACAAAAACCCCCCACATACAGAGCTTCAGAACCACATCCATTTTGTTATATACACATTTTATGTTAGCAAAAATGCACGCAATGGACATTACCTCCAACCTCCTGAATTGAGTAACCCCGTTGAGCCTCCTACCACCCTCCGATCACCAACCTTACATAGTCACCAATGCAGGTTGTAAAAGACACACATAGAGCCACATGCATACACCCCCCAGCCCCACTTTACAAAAACCCCCCGAGAATTCGCATAAACAAATATAGAACCGAGACAAACCTGGCACACCCCACTGGTTCGCACTCCGCCGACGGGCAGACACCCTAGAAGCAATCCCCGCCATGGCCCGCCCGGAGTTGTGCCCGGAGTTGTGGCTATTGTTGAATGCCGGCGACCGTGAGCAACCCCGGCGCCTGAACCCCCTAGATGCTTCCGCGTGCCTGCGCGACAGAGCGGATGGTGGCGTCGTCGGCGAGAATGAGAGGCCGGACCAGCATCTCCTAGAGCGGCGATTGTTTCCTGACCTTGCTATCGACACTCACCTGGCGAGACCAACAGCTACGCAGTGCTCTGTATAGTGAAATACAAACCCCCGATCCCGCTAAACCCACACCAATTCTATAGGCCCCCGTACAATTACCAAACCGCCCACAAATAACTCAGTCTACGCAAGTGCCCAATCTGGCGGAGTGCACCATGGTCCCGTGCACACTAATCCTCATCTGTCGCACAAGCAAAAATGCACGGCCAAGATGTTTGTGCACGTGTGGACATTAACACTAGTTTGCACTAGAATACTTTTCTATATATATATATATATATATATATATATATATATATATATATATATATATATATATATATATATATATTATATGAAAACCATTTTGAATCAGGAAGATATAAACTTAGGAGACTCTAGCTTTAAAACCAGGGATAGACTCGACAGATAGGGAAAAACACATTAAGCGATGATAGATAGTTATATAGAAGCAATATCACAAAGAACATGTATCTAGGGTCACCGTTCACTTTCAGATCATTCACATAATCATTCAATCTTCATTCAAGTCACACAAGCATATTTTTGTGGCGCCACGGGACCAATCGCATGCCCCGAACATGAGGGTTAGTACATATAGTACTAACACGGCCCCACAGCACCCTACCTCATACCGCGGCATGAAGGGGTTGATCACAACCAACCGTATAGACCGTCGACGAACTCGATGGTGGATCACAGCCCTACACACCGCTGACGCGCTCAATCGGTGGACTGTGATCCTCTTTACAAGGGGGGACTGCGACCCGACACACTGCTTGACGAACTCAGTCGGTGAGTAATAGTTGATCAAGCCCTACACACCGCCTGAGGAACTCATTCAGTGGGCGATGATCTTCGGAGACTACGACCCTACACACCGCTGGCCGATACACTTGGTGGATCGCAGCCAACCGTAGCACTACACACCGCCTGATCACTCATTCGGTGGGCTACAGCCTTCCTCGGGCTAATGGCCCTACACACCGCCAGGCGCATCCAGTCGGTGGACCATAACACACGAGACCCATGTGGACCGCAGCCCAAGAAGTGAATCACTGACCGCAGCCAGGAAAATGAACCGCAGCTCATAAGTAACCATTTAACCGCAGCCAACTTCTGAACCGCAGCACAAGAACTCCCAATTTGATCGCAACCAAATTGGGGAATCACGCATCACATAACACATAGTAGCACGTATTGGCACATTGGGAAGGGGAGACGTATAAATAAACTTACGTGTGATTATTCACATACTAAGAATAGTCCTAAGGGGTTCATACATCTTCCACCTAGGCCAACGGGTTACCAATTTTAACTAGCATGAAATTCCTAAGACTCTTCTACCCTACGAATGGCACCGACAATCGGTGTCCGTTGGGGCACCACGGGGATTGGGGAACATCAAATGGGGAAGCCAAAGACCCCAGGGTGGGTGACGAACTAGCGGGTAGCCGGTGGGTGGAGGGCTACCCGCCGGCGATGAACTTCCGGGCAGCGGGTGCCCGGCGGACAGACGCCTGCCCGCCGGCTGCCCACTGCCTGGCGGTTTTTCTTTGGGCAGCGGGTAGGTGGCGGGTCCCCCTACCCCCCACTGACTCTTTACCAAATTAAACGCCCCAGGATCCTTTATGGAACCTGGAACCATGCTTAGACACTTTTAAACGCAAATAACGACACCATTAATGGATCAAAAGCAAGAATCATAATGAACACGTCCTACCATGACTTCTAAACATAAATAACACCCGAACATGCGAATTGCCACCCAAATGTAAATCAAGAACATCACAATTCAAATTCCCAATCCTACCTAGGGCTCTAATCCCATCCAAATCATCAAAATCATATTTTATCTCTATCATCAAGAAACATCAAGATTTATCAAGAATCATCACATAAATATCAAGAACCTCTTTTTGACATCAAGATCACATATAGAATCATCACATCAATCAACAGGATTATATCGCGAATAACATAAAGGAATTCATCAAGACACGAGCATATAGAGGGAGACCAAAGGAGAAGATTATAGCAATGAAAATAGGTTTTGTTGAGACATGGGTTACCTCTTAGCCTTAATTAATTTCCTTGGCTATGAAGGGTCTTTCTTTTTAGATTTCTTCTTTCTTGATTTCTCCTATGGGAATTCTTGGGAATTCTTGTGTGGTGAAAGTTATTGTGGTGTGAGTTCTAGGTGCCTCCTATGTTCCTATTTATATATCTAAGAGTCCTAATTAGGATCTAAATGGTATGGGTTTGCTAATTCTATTTCCTATAGGACTAAGGGATGGGTTTTAGGGATAAGGGTTCATGGGCTTATGGTGGACCCTTCCTGATTAATTAATGAAATTTAATTCTTTCTTTTGGGTAAATGATTAAATAATTAATTGGTTTAGAGGTCGTAACACGGGGTGTTACACTCCCCCTCCCCCCTTAATGGGAAGCTTCGTCCCCGAAGCTTTGGTTTTTGCTGAGTTGACCTCTTCCCTTATCCTACACCTTTGCCTTGGTTACCTTGTGTGAAGAGTTCGGGGTAGCGTTCCTTCATTGTGTCTTTGAGTTCCTATGTTGTCTCTTCGGCCCCGTGGTTGGTCCAGAGCATTTTTTCCATTTCTATAGTTCGCTGGCGAGTGGTTCTTGTTTTAGTGTCCAGGATCCTTACGGGTTTCTCTTCGTAAGTTAGTGTGTCATCAAGGTCCACGGCCTCGGGTTGCAGCACGTGGCTTGGATGGTGTATATATTTCTTTAGTTGGGATATGTGGAATACGTTGTGTACTCGCTCCAGTTCGATGGGTAGGGCGAGGCGGTAGGCCAGGTTTCCGACTTTTCCTAAGATTTCGTAGGGGTCGATAAACCGGGGGCTGAGTTTCCCCTATCTTCTGAACCTCATCACCCCTTGTGTGGGTGAGATTCTTAGCCAGACGTTTTTGCCGGCGGCGAACTCGACTTGCTTTCTTCCCAGGTCGACGTAAGATTTTTGGCGGTATTGGGCGGCCTTCATTCTTTCTTGTATGTGTTTGACTTTAGTTATGGTGTCTTGTAGGTATTGGGGTCCCAGTGCCACGGGGCTGACCATGTCTTCCCAACATAAGGGTGTTCTGCATTTTTAACCGTACAGTGCTTCTAGGGAGCCATGCGGATACTTGCGTGATAGCTGTTGTTGTAAGAGAATTCGATGAGGTCTAGGTGTTCTTCCCATGTCCCCTGGAAGTCTAACATGCAGGCTCTTAGCATATCTTTGAGGGTCTGAATGGTTCTCTCGGTTTGACCGCCGGTAGTGGGGTGGAAGGTAGTGCTTAGGTTCAGCCGTATCCCCATAGTTGTTTGTAGAGACTTCCAGAATTGTGAGAGGAATCTGGGATCCCTATCGGACACAATGTTTCGGGGGATTCCATGGTACTTCACTACTTGGTTTAGGTAGGCCTTGGCTAGTTGTGTCATTGTCCATGTTTCTTTCATGGTAATGAACCGTGCTGTCTTGGTTAGCCGGTTCACTATCACCCAGATTTTATCTTTGCCTGTTGGTGTTGTGGGTAATCCTCCGACGAAGTCCATTGATATGGAGTCCCATTTTCCTTGTGGCATCTCAAGGGGTTGTACGAGTCCTTTGGGCTTGCATCGTTCGGCTTTTACCCTATGGCAGTTTAGACATTTGCCCACGAAGTCTGCGATTTCCTTTTTCATGTTGGGCCACCAAAACATCTTTTTCACATCTTGGTATAGTTTGTCGCCTCCGGGGTGCACCGAGTATGGTGAGTTGTGCCCTTCTTCCAAGATTTGATGTTTTAGGTGGGGGTGTGTCGTGGGTACGCACCATCTTCCTTGATAGCGGAGGCTACCATCTTCGCATATTTCAAATGATCCGTCCTTTCCCTGAGTTAGGTCGAGCTTTATTTTATCTAGTTCTGGGTCTTGTTGCCCGGCTCTAATCTCTTCGAGTAGTGTGGGTATGATCCTGACATTGAATAAGTGGATTTCAGAATTTGTTTGTCCTTGCTTCACTACCTCCAAATTCAACCTTTGGAAGTCCTTGCATAGCTCGTCTGACAGGATCCAGGTGGTGTTGAGGGAGTGGTTAGTCTTTCGGCTTAGGGCGTCTACTGCGACGTTAGCCTTCCCCTCGTGGTACTGAATATCTAGGTCATAATCTTTTATAAGTTCCAACCATCTTCGTTGTCGCATGTTTAGATCCTTCTAGGTGAAGATGTACTTTAGGCTTTTATGATTTGTATAAATCTTGCATTGTACTCCGTATAGGTAATGCCTCTAAATTTTCAGGGCGAACGCGATGGCAGCTAGCTCAAGGTCGTGTGTGGGGTAGTTTTCCTCGTGGGTTTTGAGTTGTCTGGATGCGTATGCTATTACCTTGCCCCTTTGCATTAGTACGCATCCCAGTCCCTTTTTGGAGGCGCCGCTGAAAACTTCGAATCCTTCCACTCCAGAGGGAAGGGCTAGGACGGGTGCTGTGGTCAGCTTTTCCTTCAGTTCTTGGAAGGCTGAGGTGTAGTTGTTGTCCCATTGAAAGGGGGTTTCCTTTTTCATGAGTTTAGTGAAGGGTTGGGCTATCTTGTTAAAATCGGGTACGAACCTCCTGTAGTAGCCTGCCAACCCTAGGAAGCTTCTAACCTCCGAAAGTGATTTTGGTGTGGCCCATTCTTTGACGGCGTGGATCTTGGTTGGGTCCAACCTGATCCCCTCTTTGGTTATCACGTGACCTAGGAAGGCCACGTTGTCTTTCCAAAATTCGCATTTGGAGAATTTGGCGTATAGCTAGTGTTCCCTCAGGGTTTGTAAGGTTGTGCAGAGATGCTTTTCGTGTTCTTCTTTGTTTCGGGAATAGACCAGGATGTCGTCGATGAACACGATGACGAAGTCATCTAGGTGGGGGCGGAACACTCGGTTCATGAGGTCCATGAATATAGCGGGTGCATTGGTGAGTCCGAAGGGCATTACCGTGAATTCGTAGTGGCCGTAGCGGGTTCGAAAGGCCGTTTTCTGGACATCTGGGTCGGCCACTTTTATCTGATGGTACCCGGATCTTAAATCGATTTTAGAGAACACCCCTGCTCCTTTAAGTTGGTCGAACAAGTTGTCAATTCGGGGAAGAGGATACTTATTCTTTATTGTAACTTGATTTAGTTCCCTGTAGTCGATGCATAGACGCATGCTCCCATCTTTCTTCTTGACGAATAACACTGGTGCTCCCCATGGTGAGGTGCTGGGGCGTATGTATCCTTTATCTAGTAACTCCTGAAGTTTTGTTTTCAGTTCTTTCATTTCTTTTGGTGCCAGTCTCTAGGGTGGCTTCGAGATTGGGGCAGCGCTAGGCATCAAATCTATGGTGAATTCGACTTCTCTGGTTGGGGGTGCCCCGGGGATCTCGTCTGGGAAGACATCGGTGAATTCCTTTACCACTGGGATTGTAACACCCTAGATTGTCGAGGGTCCGGATCCATTCCTCCAGGATTACGGGGTCCCCTCCTCCGAGAACGTGGGTGGTCGATGGTTTGAAACTTGTCGGCCGACGTCTGAGTTCGTGTTTGATGGAGGTGGCGGGGGCCTGTTGTTGCGAAGAGCTACGTCGCTTAGTGTCTGGGCGACTTGCGTTAGTTGTTGTAGCGTTTGGGTCAGGGGGTCGTGTGTGGCGGGTTCTGGAGTTCTTGATTGTCTTCTGTTTGGCGCCATGCTGTCATCTTTCTGGGTCAATATTTATAAGAACGTTAAGTTAGAGCTTGGTGCTCTTCTTTCGATGCGGTAAGCGGGGGAAAAAGTTCTCTTTAGATGAGGGATGGATAAAGTGAGGGGAGGTTATGTGTAGGTCTCACAATCTCACTGCGCATCCTAGGATTTCCGAATCCTATGTCCCTAAGTACCTAAAGTTCAAGTCTATGTCCTAAGGTCTGTCTTAATAGTCTTATCCTAGGGTCAAACTTAGGCTCTGATACCAACTGTAACACCCTAGATTTTCAAGACTTTTAAAACTTATATAATAAAGGTAGAATCTCATTAAATCCCAAATTACGATACAAAGAGTACGGGGTGCTATGCCACACCCGAGCTAGAGAACTCAGGTGCACAGGCTAAATTCTAAAACCTCAATCAGTATCAATACTAAATCATGGCACGCAGGCCGAAAATGGAAAACTATCTAAGCTACGCCTCAAGCTTCTAACGCGCTCCAGTGATCTACTCGTCTGTGCCTGAAAGCCAAATATATCTGTTCAGCGAGAGATGCTGGTAACCCACTCCAACGCGTTGAAATACAATACATATAGACATATATATAGATATACGAAAACCATTTTGAACATGAAGATATATCCTACGAACTCTAGCTTTTAAAACAGGGATAGACTCCACAGATAGGGCTAAGCACAGACAGCAGTTATACCAAGCATATATAGTTTACAACAGGCAAGACAGGTAAGATAAGAACAATTAATAATCATAATCCAACGTATACGATTCCCAGTATAAAACCCATAGTCACATCCCCAAGGTACTCATAACAACAACTCATCCGTATCTCATCACATAGCACACTTTGTTGGCGCCACAGGACCAATTGCATGCCCATACATGAGGGTCAGCGCATATAGCTCTGACACGGCCCCGTATCGCAACACGGAGGGGTCGATCGCAACCGACCGATGAACCGCAGCTCATCATAGTTTGATAGCAACCAAACAGTGGACCGCAGCCCAAGAGTATGTCATCTGACCGCAGCCAGGAAATATGAACCACAGCTCATGTAGAAACGTTTGATCGCAACCAAACGGTGGACCGCAGCCCAAGAGTATAAATCTGACCGCAGCCAGCTTCTGAACCGCAGCTCAGGAATAACCAATCCGATCGCAACCGCATTGGGTATCATGCACACATAACACATAGCAAGCACATGCAACCCACATTAACACATTGGGAAGGGGAGAAAACGTATAACAAAACCTATGCGTGATCCTTCACATACTAGGAATAATCCTAAGAGGTTCATACTTCTTTCACCTAGGTCAACAGGATACCAATTCAACTAGCATGCAATATATAAGACTCATACAACCTACGAACGGTACCCGAAATATCAAACTAGACATAGGCACGATAGACGGAGTCCGTTGGGACACCACGGGGGTCGGGGGAACATCAAACGGGGAAGCCAGAACCCAAATTGGGGTGCAAACCAGCGGGTAGCCGGTGGGTGAGGATTCACCCGCCGGCGGCAGCTATTCCGGGCAGCGGGTGCCCGGCGGGCAGCTACCCGCCCGCCGGCTGCCCGCTGCCGGCGTTGCCCAAATAGGCCGCGGGTAGGTGGCGGGTCCCCTACCCCCCACTGACTCTTTTTCACCAAAAACGCCCCGGGAACCTTTGTGGAACCCGAAACCATGCTTAGACACCTTCAAGAAACATACGGCACATAACCTATCATGCTTGTCTAAACATAATCAACACCCAATCATGCGAATTCCCACCCAATATACCAAGAATAATTCCATACGAATCCCACGATATAACCTAGGGTTCTTATTATTTTTAAATCAACAAGAACACAATTCATCTTCCAAAATCAAGATTCGATAGGAATATCATATAAATAACAAGATCCTCATATAATCATTAAGAACATCAAGAACGCCATATAATCATCAAGAACGTCATATAATCATCAAGAACACCATAATTATCAAGAACCTTTCACCATCAAGATCACCCATGGAATCATCCCACCAATCATCAATAATAATATCACAAATCATGAATACACAATAATATGGGGAAATCCTAAGAGGGGAATCATAGCTATGAAAATAGGTTTTGTTGAGACATGAGTTACCTTTTAGCCTTAATTAATTCCTTGGCTATGAAGGGTCTTTCTTGAAGCTTTCTTCTTTCTTGATTTCTCCTAGGGGAATTCTTGGAACTTCTTGTGTGGTGAGGGATTATTGTGTTGTGGGGTTCTAAGTGACTCTTAAGTCCCCTATTTATATATTTAGGAGTCCTAATTAGGAACTAATATTATAGGCTTGCTAATTCTATTCCTTTTGGGACTAAGGATTGGGTTTAGGGATAAGGGCCCATGGACTATGGTGGGCCTTTCCTAATTAATTATTGTGATTTAATTCTTTCTCTTAGGTGATTAATTAAATGATTTAATTGGTTTTAGGGATCATAACACGGGGTGTTACACTCTCCCCCCCCCCCTTACAAGGGGGCTTCGTCCCCGAAGCCCGGTGTGTTAATCCATTCTTTCACCCCTAGGCATCCCGCGTTTTGGCCTCCTGGTTAGGAATGTGGCCCCACGTTTTGCCTTAGCTGGGGTAGACTTGATTTTTGGTGGTGTTGTGATAGAAGGATTTTGGGTCTACCTCGGTCTCCTGCTCCTGAGCTGGACGCCTCGCGAGTGCCCAAGGTGGCCTCGATTGCTGCCACCCTCTGATCTAGTACGCGTGTCGTACGGATCAAGGATGAGAACCCTTCCTCCATGATTTGGTTTTGCCGGTTGAGCTGTGCGAGTATGCGTTCATTGATTGAGCCCTCGTTTTGCTCCCTTGGGTTCCCTCCTGATCGTGGTTGCACCGACGGATTGGGTTCGTCATCCTCCTCTTGGTCCTCATTTCCCTCCAGGATTCCGCAATCTTGCATTGCCCGTTTGAGCTTCTTGTTGGAGATGTCTAATTGGTCGACCAATTCTCTTCGTTCATCCTCGGGTTTTTGGCAAATTTCTTCGAGGGTGTGGTAATGTCCTCCCTCGGTGTAGTAGATATCATTGCGGCGTAGGTTCTGGGCATTAAAGACCATGCCATTTGCGGTCTTGACCTCGGTGTGGCTTAGGTCCACCCCCTTTTTCTCCATGATCCAACTTAGGATCATCCCGTAGGGTAGGCTAAGTCGGTTGCTTGATTTGCAAAACTCCATGTGTTTTAGCATGAGGGCCGGCAGGTTGAACTTGATTTTGTGTTTCAAGAAGTAGGCAAAGGTGCACTCTAAACTCCCCACGTCCTTGCTCTTATTGTTTGTGGGCAAGAGGCTATCGGTTACAATCATAACCAATATCTTTTGTTCCGCCGTTAGCCATTTCCTATTTGGTCGTGTGGCCGAGGTGAATCCTTCCTCTTTCCCGAGTAGGTACCCGAGATAGTCTTTGTACCCCGTGCTTTGGGTATCAATCCACCCTTTTCGGTCGTAGCTTGACACACCCGTGGTGGTCAATTTCAAGAGCTTGGCTAGGCGGCCTTCGGAGAGTATGATTTCCTTGCCTCGGACCTTGGTGGTGATTTCTAGCTTATCACCCCGTTTGGTGGCTACTAGATGTTGATAGAATTCTTTCACCAATTCGGGGTATGTATCCCCCTTGATGGTGAGATACGTATCCAAAAGTCCTTGGTGATTAAGCATATCAACCAATTCCGGAGAAAATTGGTCGGATTCAAGGGCTTTACCTCCGATTACGGTATAATCGGCGTTACTCCATTCTGGGGTACGGATTCCGAGGGGCTTTTTTGGCATTGTGGAGCTTCCCTTGGTGGCGAAATTGTCCGGTAGATTTTCCGGTGATTTTTCGGTGGGACGGCGGCGGAGCTCCGGCAGGTTTTCCGGCGGGCAGTTTTCTCCGTTTGCGAGGGAGGTGACGGCGAGCTGAGTTCCGGCGTCGGCTCGGCGTGGGGAGGCGACGGCGTGTTGGCGTCGAGGCAGCAGTGGCGGCGTGTGGTAGCGGGGTTCGTCCGGGTGGGTGGCGGACGGTGACGGCGTCGCGGTTTGCCTCCAGGTAGCGACGGTGGTGTGCGGTGGTGTGTTGCTTGGATGGCCGGCGGTGGTTCGGCCGGTGACGGCGACGGGTGGGTGGTGGTTGCTGGGTGTCGTTGGGTCGACGGGGGTGAGAGGGAGAAGAAGGGAGAGAGAGAGAGGGAGGGTGTGGAAGAAGAAGAAGAAGAAGAAGAAGAAGAAGGGTTTTTGATTTGGGGATTTTGTGGGTTTTAGGGATTTGTAGGGGCTTTAACAAGGGAGTGTTCCCTTGAGGTTTCAAGAAACACCCTTATTTTAGTGGTCAAGACCTTGGTCTTGTGAGTGGGAGGTTAAGGGTTCAGTTCCCATTGGTAACACTAGGCTCTTTGATGATGAGGCCCTTGTCTTTTTCCTTCTTTTGTCTTCTAGTGGTGAGGGCATGGCTAGTTGTATAGTTTTAGTTCTACCCCCCGTAAGTAGGACCGGAATTCGAACTAATCTTTTATTTATAATATTTCCGAAGTAATGAAGCTAAGTAAGTAATTCTACTACGGAGGTGATTACAAGGAAATCACTGAACTATCCTAGACAGAACTCGTCCTCTTGATTTCCGTCCGCGGGGTTTGTATGGTCCTCGTCTTCTGGGGTTAGGTTCCCTTCCTCGGGGTTGCTCTCGTTCCCGAGGTCGGCTTGAGTGCGGCTCATGACGAATATTTTCTCGGGAGCGCCGTAGTTCCCTTGGTGGGTGGTGTTTCCGTGTTGACCTGTGGTGGTGGGGCGTGGCCTTTGGGGTTGAACGCACTGGAAGGCCTTGTGCCCTTCTTCTCCGTAGTTAAAGCATCGCCAGGGATTGCCCATGCAATCTTTCCCTCTATGGCTTTTGTTGCATTTTGGGCAAGGGAAGCTTCTTGGGTTTGCTTCATTGTTCCCTAGGGACGGTCTTTGGTTGGTCGGGTTGCTTGGTCTTGTGTTGGTGTCATTCCTTGTTCTTTTTACCGTGGTGCTCCCCCTCCGGTGTTCCTCTTTCGTATTTGTTCCTGAACCCCGCGCTGGAGTAGTTGGATTCGATAGAGATTGGCGGCACTGGAGTAAGCCTCGTTGAGTGTCCGAGGTCTGCTTACCACTAGTGCTTTTCGAGCTTCGAAGTTGAGGCCCGAGACGAATCTTTCTATTTTGGTTACTTCGGTGGGGACTAGCTCTGGTGCGAAGCGTGCGAGTTCGAGGAATCGCTTGTGGTATTCCATGACGGTGGCTGTCCCTTGTTTTAGGTGGAGGAACTCTTTGTACATGGTTGGTTTTACGTGTGTTGGGTAGAATCGTTCTCGTAGTCGTGTTTTGAGGTTTTCCCAGTTGAACCCTGGTTCTTGTTGGTAAGCGGGACCCTCGTGGATCCACCAAAGATCGGCCTCGTGTCCGAAGTAGAACGAGGCTATCTCCACGCGACGTTCCTCTGGGCATTCCACTAACCCGAGAATTTTGTCGAGGGTCCGGATCCATTCCTCCAGGATTAGGGGGTCCTCTCCTCCCGAGAACGTGGGTGGTCGATGGTTTGAAACTTGTCGGCCGACGTCTGAGTTCGTGTTTGATGGAGGAGGCGGGGGCCTGTTGTTGCGAAGAGCTACGTCGCTTAGTATCTGGGCGACTTGCGTTAGTTGTTGTAGCGTTTGGGTCAGGGGGTCGTGTGTGGCGGGTTCTGGAGTTCTTGATTGTCTTCTGTTTGGCGCCATGCTGTCGTCCTTCTGGGTCAATATTTATAAGAACGTTAAGTTAGAGCTTGGTGCTCTTCTTTCGATGCGGTAAGCGGGGGAAAAAGTTCTCTTTAGATGAGGGAGGGATAAAGTGAGGGGAGGTTATGTGTAGGTCTCACAATCTCACTGCGCGTCCTAGGATTTCCGAATCCTATGTCCCTAAGTACCTAAAGTTCAAGTCTATGTCCTAAGGTCTGTCTTAATAGTCTTATCCTATGGTCAAACTTAGGCTCTGATACCAACTGTAACACCCCAGATTTTCAAGACTTTTAAAACTTATATAATAAAGGTAGAATCTCATTAAATCCCAAATTACGATACAAAGATTACGGGGTGCTATGCCACACCCGAGCTAGAGAACTCAGGTGCACAGGCTAAATTCTAAAACCTCAATCAGTATCAATACTAAATCATGGCACGCAGGCCGAAAATGGAAAACTATCTAAGCTATGCCTCAAGCTTCTAACGCGCTCCAGTGATCTACTCGTCTGTGCCTGAAAGCCAAATATATCTGTTCAGCGAGAGATGCTGGTAACCACTCCAACGCGTTGAAATACAATACATATAGACATATATATAGATATACGAAAACCATTTTGAACATGAAGATATATCCTACGAACTCTAGCTTTTAAAACAGGGATAGACTCCACAGATAGGGCTAAGCACAGACAGCAGTTATACCAAGCATATATAGTTTACAACAGGCAAGACAGGTAAGATAAGAACAATTAATAATCATAATCCAACGTATACGATTCCCAGTATAAAACCCATAGTCACATCCCCAAGGTACTCATAACAACAACTCATCCGTATCTCATCACATAGCACACTTTGTTGGCGCCACAGGACCAATCGCATGCCCATACATGAGGGTCAGCGCATATAGCTCTGACACGGCCCCGCAGCACCCTGCCCCGTATCGCAACACGGAGGGGTCGATCGCAACCGACCGATGAACCGCAGCTCATCATAGTTTGATCGCAACCAAACAGTGGACCGCAGCCCAAGAGTATGTCATCTGACCGCAGCCAGGAAATATGAACCGCAGCTCATGTAGAAACGTTTGATCGCAACCAAACGGTGGACCGCAGCCCAAGATTGTAAATCTGACCGCAGCCAGCTTCTGAACCGCAGCTCAAGAATAACCAATCCGATCGCAACCGCATTGGGTATCATGCACACATAACACATAGCAAGCACATGCAACCCACATTAACACATTGGGAAGGGGAGAAAACGTATAACAAAACCTATGCGTGATCCTTCACATACTAGGAATAATCCTAAGGGGTTCATACTTCTTTCACCTAGGTCAACGGGATACCAATTCAACTAGCATGCAATATATAAGACTCATACAACCTACGAACGGTACCCGAAATATCAAACTAGACATAGGCACGATAGACGAAGTCCGTTGGGACACCACAGGGGTCGGGGGAACATCAAACGGGGAAGCCAGAATCCCAAATTGGGGTGTAAACCAGCGGGTAGCCGGTGGGTGAGGATTCACCCGCCGGCGGCAGCTATTCCGGGCAGCGGGTGCCCGGCGGGCAGCTACCCGCCCGCCGGCTGCCCGCTGTCAGCGTTGCCCAAATAGGCTACGGGTAAGTGGCGGGTCCCCTACCCCCCACTGTCTCTTTTTCACCAAAAACGCCCCGGGAACCTTTGTGGAACCCGAAACCATGCTTAGACACCTTCAAACGCAATTGATAACACACGTAGACAATTAACGGATCAAAATCAAGAAACATACGGCACATAACCTATCATGCTTGTCTAAACATAATCAGCACCCAATCATGTGAATTCCCACCTAAAATACCAAGAATAATTCCATACAAATCCCACGATATAACCTAGGGTTCTTATTATTTTTAAATCAACAAGAACACAATTCATCTTCCAAAATCAAGATTCGGTAGGAATATCATATAAATAACAAGATCCTCATATAATCATTAAGAACATCAAGAACGCCATATAATCATCAAGAACGTCATATAATCATCAAGAACACCATAATTATCAAGAACCTTTCACCATCAAGATCACCCATGGAATCATCCCACCAATCATCAATAATAATATCACAAATCATGAATACACAATAATATGGGGAAATCCTAAGAGGGGAATCATGGCTATGAAAATAGGTTTTGTTGAGACATGGGTTACCTTTTAGCCTTAATTAATTCCTTGGCTATGAAGGGTCTTTCTTGAAGCTTTCTTCTTTCTTGATTTCTCCTAGGGGAATTCTTGGAACTTCTTGTGTGGTGAGGGATTATTGTGGTGGGGGGTTCTAAGTGCCTCTTACGTCCCCTATTTATATATTTAGAAGTCCTAATTAGGAACTAATATTATAGGCTTGCTAATTCTATTCCTTTTGGGACTAAGAATTGGGTTTAGGGATAACGGCCCATGGACTATGGTGGGCCTTTCCTAATTAATTATTGTGATTTAATTCTTTCTCTTAGGTGATTAATTAAATGATTTAATTGGTTTTAGGGATCGTAACACGGGGTGTTACAGGGATGGTCTGGGGCTCGGCTATTTTGGTGTCGATGTCCTTAACTGAGCATAGGAAGGCTTCGTGCCCTTGGGTCAGATATTTCTTCATTTTCATCATGTTTACCAATTTGATTTCCGGGTTCTTGTGGGTCCGTGGTAGGATACTCGTTTGCCGTTTGGTCCCCACAAGACTACTTTTTGTTCGCCGTATAGGATTTGTGCGTGGAATTTCCCTGGCCAGTGCATACCCAAGATCACTTGTATCCCATCTAGTCTGAATCGTATTTGGTCGCTAGGGAATTCCATTCCCTCGATGGTGATCATTACATCCTTGTACATGCGGTCACATTTTATGATTTCGCCGGACGCCACCTTGACTTGCAGTTGTACTCTTGTGTTTGTGTTCAGACCAAGTTGTGCGGCAAATTCGGCTGCTATAAATGAGTTGGTAGCTCCTGAGTCAAATAGTATGGTGGCGGGAGTGGTGTGTATGAGGAAGGTTCCGGAGACTATGTTGCTATCTCTGATTTTGGCTTTGCTTATGGTAAGGATCCTTCCTTGAGTGGCTCCCACCTGCCTTGTGGGGGCTAGTGTTCTAGCTTTGTGGGGTGAGGTGGCCCTGGCGGTTTTTGGCTCCCGGAGGGGGTTTGTGTGGTTTCCTTCGATTTTTCTTTTGTGTCTTAGGTGCGTTTCTTGTGGCTTGCTTGGTATTTGTTGTAGTTGGAATGCCTTGGCATAGGCTTCTTCGAGAGTTCTTGGTTTTCGTATGGTTAGGGCCTTCTGGTTCTCGAGGTTGAGGCCCGTTATAAATTTCTCGATTTTGATTGACTCTTTAGGTACCGGTTCGGGTGTGAGGCAAGCTAGCTTGAGGAACTGCCGGTAGTATTCTGCGATTGGGGTTGCTCCTTGTTTTAGATGGAGGAATTCTTCGTATATGGTTGCTTTCACGTGACTGGGGTAGAATCGTTTCTGTAATGGTGTTTTTAGGGCCTCCCAGTTGAATCTCGGGCTTCGTTCGCAACTGGGTTTCTCGTGGACCCACCAGATGTCGGCTTCGTGCCTGAAGTAGAAGGAGGCCGTTTCTACTTGGTGGTTTTCCAGGCATCCTGTTGCTCTGAGTATTTTGTCAAAGGTTCCGATCCATTCTTCGAGAATTGTGGGGCTTTCATCCCCGGAGAAAGTAGGCGGTCGGTGTTATGAGATTTGGCGGTGGATTTCCAAGTTTCTGTTTGGTGGTGAAGGGTGGAGGACTGTGTTGCTTAGTGTTTGGGATACTTGGGCCAGACGTTGTAGATTCTGAATCAAGGATTCTTGTGTGGGGAGTCCTGGTGCCTTTGCCTGTTTCTTTGTCGGTGCCATCCTGGGGGTTCATAGGCCGATATTATTTTGCATCCTTACCTTGATGCTATGAGTGTAGGGGAAATTCTTTTAAATTAAGTGTGACTTAGGGTGAGAGAAAGTTTAGGGGTCTCACAATCTCACTGCGCGTCATATGATCCCTAAATCCTATTGTTCCTGAACTCCTAGAGTTTAAGCCTAACGTCCTAAAATCTAGTCTTAAGAGTGTTATCCTAGGGTCAAACTAAGGCTCTGATACCAACTGTAACACCCCGAAATTTCGAATCTTTTAAAACTTATATAATAAAGGTGAATTCTCATTAAATTCCAAAATTAAACACAAAAGTGCGGGGTGCTATGCCACATCTGAGCTGGAGCACTCAGATGCACAGGCTAACTAAATATCCTCAAAGAAATGTCAATACATAATCGTGGCACGCAGGCCGAAAGGGAAACTAACTAATCTACACTCCGGATCTCTAGCGCGCTCCGGGGTCTACTCATCTGTGCCTGAAAACCAAATATATCTGTTCAGCGAATGATGCTGGTAACCCACTCCAACGTGCTGAAATACATACATATATATATATATATATATATATATATATATATATATATATATATATATATATATATATATATATATATATATATATATATATATATATATATATATATATATATATATATAGGCGGGTTCAGGTGCGGCATTGTCTTACGGTGCGGTTATTTCTTATGGTGCGACAACACCAATAGTTCACCAAATATGCACCATCAACGTTAGGAAATACACCACACAAAACAGAGTAAACAGAGCCCTGCATCACCAAACACACACCATTAGGTGTGAGTAAAAACACCATACACTGTTCGGAAATACACCATTGGGGGTGGTGAGTTATATGGTGTGTTTTTTTGAGTATGTGGTGTATTTTGTGATGTTTTATTACATTTCATTGGGGTGTGTTTTTATTACACTGTTGGTGCATATTGTTAACACTGTTGGTGTATTCTGGAATTTGACCGCACCGCCGCACTGTGTATATATATATATATATATATATACATATATATATATATACATATATATATATATACATATATATATACATATATATATATATATATGTACATATATATATATATATATATATATATATATATATATATATATATATATATATATATGTATATATACATATATATATACATATATATATACATATATATATATATATATACATATATATATATATATACATATATATATATATATATGTATATATATATATATATATATATATATATATATATATATATATATATATATATATATATATATATATATATAGAGAGAGAGAGAGAGAGAGAGAAAGAGAGAGAGAGTTAATACCCAAAATGGTCCCTCGACTATTGCTAAATTCACAAATTGGTCTTCGACTTTTAATTTCAACCAATTAAGTCCTTAACTTTGCAATTTTAACACAATTTGGTCCTTTGTCTATTTGACCGTTTGTTGACTGCGTTTTTTTAGGATATATATGTAATTTCATGGTCCATCGTCAGTTTTCTATGGTTCCAGTTGCATTTCTAGACCGCAATGTTACATTTGAATCCACTGCCGGCGCTGCACCCCATGCCGGAGAGATTATAGCTTTTGATAGATAGATCGCCGATGTCCCTGGAGTGAGTCTTCGAGAAATTCGTGACTCCAAGCGATGTAGGCAAGCTGAACCGGCTCGGAATCCCCAAGCAGCAAGCGGAGAAGCACTTCCCCCCTCCGAAACGGCGTTGTCACCTCCAAGAGCGTTCTCTAAGCTGAACTGGCTCGTGATCCCCAAGTAGCAAGCAGAGAAGCACTTCCCCCTCCGAAACAACGATGTCACCTCCAAGAGCGTTCTCTTGAGCTTTGCACGTGAAACTACATATATATCCTCAAAGATCGCGGTCAACAAACGGTCAAATAGATGGAGGACCAAATCGTGTCAAAATTGCAAAGTTAAAGACTTAATTGGTTGAAATTGAAAGCCGAGGACCAATTTGTGAATTTAGCTATAGTCGAGGGACCATTTTGGGTATTTACTCATATATATATTATATGAAAACCATTTTGAAGCAGGAAGATACAAACTTAGGAGACTCTGGCTTTAAAACTAGGGATAGACTCGATAGATAGGGAAAAGCACATTAAGCGATGATAGACAGTTATATAGAAGCAATATCATAAAGAATATGTATATAGGGTCACCGTTCACTTTCAGATCATTCACATAATTATTCAATCGTCATTCAAGTCACACAAGCATACTTTGGTGGCGCCACGGGACCAATCGCATGCCCCGAACATGAGGGTTAGTACATATAATACTAACACGGCCCCGCAGCACCCTACCTCATACCGCGGCATGAAGGGGTTGATCGCAACCAACCGTATAGACCGTCGACGAACTCGACGGCGGATCACAGCCCTACACACCGCTGACGCGCACAGTCAATGGACTGTGATCCTATTTACAAGGGGGGACTGCGACCCGACACACCGATTGACGAACTCAGTCGGTGGGTTATAGTAGATCAAGCCCTACACACCGCCTGAGGAACTCATTCGGTGGACAATGATCTTCTGAGACTACGACCATACACACCGCTGGCCCATACACTCGGTGGATCACAGCCAACCGTAGCCCTACACACCGCCTGATCACTCATTCGGTGGGCTACAGCCTTCCTCGGGCTAATGGCCCTACACACCGCTTGTCTCGTCCAGTCGGTGGACCATAGCACATGAGGCCCATGTGGACCGCAGCACAAGAAGTGAATCACTGACCGCAGTCAGGAAAATGAACCGCAGCTCATAAGTAACCTATTTGACCGCAGCCAACTTCTGAACCGCAGCTCAGGAACTCCCAATTTGATCGCAACCAAATTGGGGAATCACGCATCACATAACACATAGTAGCACGTATTGGCACATTGGGGAGGGGGAAACGTATCAATAAACTTACGTGTGATCATTCACATACTAAGAATAGTCCTAAGGGGTTCATACATCTTCCACCTAGGCCAACGGGTTACCAATTCAACTAGCATGAAATTCCTAAGACTCTTCTACCTTACGAATGGCACCCGAAACATCAAACTAGACTCATACACGATAAACGAGGTCCGTTGGGACACCACGGGGATTGGGAATCGGGGAAGCCAAACACTAGGGGTGGGTGACGAACCAGCGGGTAGCTGGGGATTGGGGAACATCAAACGGGCCGCCGGCGACGAACTTCCGGGCAACGGGTGCCCGACGGGCAAACGCCTGCCCGCCGGCTGCCGGTGCCTGGCGGTGTCTCTTTGGGCAACGGGTAGGTGGCGGGTCCCCCTACCCCCACCTACCCCCCCCCCACTAACTCTTTACCAAATTAAACGCCCCGGGATCCTTTGTGGAACCCGAAACCATGCTTAGACACTTTTAAACGCAAATAACGACACCATGTAGGTAATTAATGGATCAAAAGCAAGAATCATAATGAACACATCCTACCATGACTTCTAAACATAATTAACACCTGAACATGCGAATTCCCACCCAAATGTAAATCAAGAACATCACAATTCAAATTCCCAATCCTACCTAGGGCTCTAATCCCATCCAAATCATCAAAATCATATTTTCTCTATCATCAAGAAACATCAAGATTTATCAAGAATCATCACATAAATATCAAGAACCTCTTTTTGACATCAAGATCACATATAGAATCATCACATCAATCAACAGGATTATATCGCGAATAACATAAAGGATTTCATCAAGACACGAGCATATAGAGGGAGGGCAAAGGAGAAGATTATAGCAAAGAAAATAGGTCTTGTTGAGACATGGGTTACCTCTTAGCCTTAATTAATTTCCTTGGCTATGAAGGGTCTTTCTTTTAAGATTTCTTCTTTCTTGATTTCTCCTATGGGAATTCTTGTGTGGTGAAAGTTATTGTGGTGTGAGTTCTAGGTGCCTCCTATGTTCTTATTTATATATCTAAGAGTCCTAATTAGGATCTAAATGGTATGGGTTTGCTAATTCTATTTCCTATAGGACTAAGGGAAGGGTTTTAGGGATAAGGGTTCATGGGCTTATGGTGGACCCTTCCTTATTAATTAATGAAATTTAATTCTTTTTTTGGGTAAATGATTAAATAATTAATTGGTTTAGAGGCTGTAACACGGGGTGTTACAGAATTTCCCTGGCCAGTCCATGCCCAAGATTACTTGTACCCCATCCAGCTTAAATTGTATTAGGTTGCTAGAGAACTCTACTCCTTTGATGGTGATCATTATATCTTTGTACATGCGGTCACATCTTATGATTTCGCTGGATGCCACCTTGACTTGCAGTTGTACTCTTGTGTGGGTGTTTATGCCAAGTCGCGTGGCAAACTCGGCTGCTATGAATGAGTTGGTGGCTGCTGAGTCAAATAGTACAGTGGCAGGGGTGGCGTGTACTAGGAAGGTTCCGGAGACTATGTTGCTATCTCTGATTCTGACTTTGCTTATGGTAAGGATCCTTCCTTGAGTGTTCCCTATTTCCTTTGTGGGAGTTGGTGCTATGGCCTCGTGGGGCAAGGTGGCCCTGGCAGTCTTTGGTTTTCGAAGGGGGGTTGTGTGATTTTCTTCGACTTTTCTTTTGTGCACCAGGTGCGTTTCCTGTGGGCTGTTCGACATTTGTTGTAGTTGGGATGCCTTGGAATAGGCTTCCTCGAGAGTCTTTGGTTTGCGTAGGGTTAGGGCCTTCTGAATTTCGAGGTTGAGGCCTGTTATAAATTTCTCGATCTTGGTTGACTCTGTTGGTACTAGCTCGGGTGTGACGTGAGCTAGTTTGAGGAACTGTTGGTAATATTCTGTGATTGGGATTGTTCCTTGTTTTAGGTGGAGGAACTCTTCGTATATGGATGCCCTTATGTGACAGGGGTAGAATCGTTCCCGTAATCGTGCTTTTAGGGCCTCCCAGTTGAACCCTGGTCCTTGCTTATAACTAGGTCCCTCGTGGACCCACCAGAGGTCAGCTTCGTGTTTGAAATATAAGGAGGCTGTTTCTACTTGGTGATCCTCTGGGCACTCTACTGTTGAGGGTTTGGGGTCTGCTTACGATTAGGGCCTTTCGGGCTTCGAAATTGAGGCCTGACACAAACTTCACTATCTTGGTTGTCTCTGTGGGGACTAATTCGGGCGCGAAACGAGCTAGCTCGAGGAACCGTTTGTGGTATTCCATGACAGTGGTCATCCCTTGTTTTAAGTGGGGGAATTCTTCGTACATGGTTGCCCTTACGTGTGCGGGATAGAACCGTTCTCGCAGCCGTGTCTTTAGGCTTTCCCAGTTGAATCCTGGTTCTTGTTTAAGTGGGTCCTTCGTGGATCCACCACAGGTCTCCCTCGAGTCCAAAGTAGAACGAGGCTATCTCTACGCGGCGCTCCTCTGGGCATTCCACTAACCCAAGGATTTTGTCAAAGGTTCGAATCTATTCTTCGAGGATTGTGGGGTCTTCTTCCTCCTGAGAAGATGGGTGGCAGATGATTTGAGACTTATCGAGTGACATCCGAGTTTTCGTTTGGCGTTGGTGGTCGGTTGTTGTTACGGAGGATTACGACGTTTAGTGCATGGGCGACCTGAGTCAGTTGTTGTAGATTCTGAGCCAAAGGATCGTGAGTGGTGGGTTCGGGGGTCCTCGATTGCCTTCTGTTTGGTGTCATGCCGATGGTCTACAGGGCTAATGTTTATTGTAATGATGAGTTAGTGTATTGCACCCTTACCTTGATGCGGTAAGCGTAGGGAGAGTTCTTTAAATTAAGTGTAGAATACAGTGAGGGGAAAGTTATGTAATGATAGGTGGGATCACAATCTCACCGCGCGTCCTAAGATTCATGAATCCTATGTTCTTAAATACCTAGAGTTCAAGCTTAATGTCCTACAGTCTTGTCTTAAGAGTCTTATCCTAGAGTCAAACTTAGGCTCTGATACCAACTGTAACACCCCTACAATTTTAAACTTTCAAAGCTTATGAAATGAAGGTAATACTATCATTAAATCCCAAAGACAGAGCATACTAAACATAAGTGTTTGGGGTGCTATGCCACATCTGAGCTGGAGAACTCAAATGCACAGGCCAAACTATCTAATTATCCTCAAAACAATGTCATTACATCATAATGGCACGCAGGCCGAAAAGGAAGCTAACTATCTAAGCCTTGGATCCTCTAGCGCGCTCTAGAACTATTCATCTGTGCCTGAAAGCCAAATATATCTGTTCAGCGAATAATGCTGGTAACCCACTCCAACGCGTTAAAATATAATATAGGTATATAGGTATATATAGATATAGGAAAACCATTTTGAAGCCGGAAGATATATATTTAGGAGACTCTAGCTTTAAAACCGAGAATAGACTCAACAGGTAAGGACAAACACATTTATCAGTTATAATCACGCATATGAAGATATTAGCATATTTCCTAAGGTCACAAGATTTATTTCACATCATTCACATCATTATTCAATCATTATCTCAACACACAAGCACACTTTGGTAGCGCCACAGGACCAATCGCATGCCCATACATTAGGGTCAGCGCATATAGTGCTAACACGGCCCCGCGGCACCCTACCTCGTACCACGGTACGAAGGGGTTGATCGCAACCAACCGATGAACTGCAACTCTTCATAACGTTTGATCGCAACCAAACGGTGGACCGCAACCCAAAAGTGTTATTTCGGATCGCAACCAGATTATGACCGCAGCTCATGTATAATGTTTGATCGCAACTAAACGGTGGACCGCAGCCCTATATAATATTTATATACCTGACCGATCGCAACCGGCCTGGTTAACAGCTGATGGTTCTCAACCCATCCAACTGTCCGTATAACCAATTTGATCGCAACCAAATTGGGGTATCATGCACACATAACACATAGCAAGCAAATGCAACTCACATTAGCACATTGGGAAGGGGGAAAAACGTATAAATAAAACTTATGCGTGGTCATCCACATACTAGGAATATTCCTAAGGGGTTCATACATCTTTCACCTAGGCCAACGGGATACCAACTCAACTAGCATGCAATACACAAGACTTTTTTATCTTACGAATGGTACCCGAAACATCAAACTAGACTCAAGCACGATAAACGGGGTCCGTTGGGACACCATGGGGGACGGGGAAACATCAAACGGGGAAAACCACCATCCCACACTAGGGAAACCAGCGGGTAGCCGATGGGTGGAGGACCACTCGCCGGCTGGCCCGCCGGCGGCATACTTCTGGGCAGCGGGTGCCCGGCGGGCAGTCGCCTGCCCGCTGCCGGCGAAACCAATAGGGGCAGCGGGTAGGTAGCGGTTTCCCCTACCCCCCACTGACTCTTTTGTAATATCTTGGTCCCGGAATCTTTCGTGAAACCCGAAACCATGTCTAGACACTTTTAAACACAAACGACGACGCCAAGTAGTCAAGTAATGAGTCAAAACCAAGAATCACATTAAACACATCCTAACATAACTTCTAAACATAATCAACACCCGAACATGCGAAATCACACCCAAACATACCAAGAAAATCACAACCCGAAATTCACGATTTAACCTAGGGCTCTAATCATATTCAAATCACGAAATCATAATTTTATCTTTAAAATCAAGAACATCAAGATTTATCAAGAACAACACACAATTATCAAGATCCTCTTATAATCATCAAGATTATCAAGATCGACACATAAGATCATCTCATCAACATCAAGATCATATCAATATCATCATAAAGGATTTATCAAGACACAAGCGTAGAATTGTATATCAAAAGGAGTCAAAAAAGAAGATTATAGCAAGGAAAATAGGTTTTGTTGAGACATGGGTTACCTCTTAGCCTTAATTAGAATCCTTGGCTACTGAGGTTCTTTCTCTAAGATCTCCTCTTCTTGATTTCTCCTACGTTTGGTGATAGGGGAATTCTTGTGTGGTGGAATCTATTGTGGTGTGAATTCTAGGTGCCTCCTATGTCCTTATATATATCTAAGAGTCCTAATTAGGGTCTGAATGGTAGGGATTTACTAATTCTTTTCCTTATAGGACTGAGGGTTTGATTTAGGGATGAGGGTACATGGTCTATGGTGGACCCTTCTTAATTAATTAAGGGGATTTAATTCTCTTTTAAGGGCGAGTAATTAACTAATTAATTTGGGCTAGAGGCCATAACACGGGGTGTTACACCCTCCCCCTTACAATATAAAAACAATATAATAATCACATCATTTAAATTTTATGATAATGTTCTTTTTAGTCTTTTTTACATTTATCAGTTTATTAAAAAACTAATTTTACCAGACAATTTTAAGCATATATGTGTGTGCGCGCGCGCGCCAATTATCAAATGAGTCCACCCCTTCCCATGAGTTCGTGTGGACAAGTCATATCTATTAATCTTTGTATACTGAATGGCTAGATTATGTGTTTTTTATTTAAATTCCTTTTTTGTTATTAATCAGGGGTTGTTTGGTAATTTGGGTGTGCATTTAAACTTTAGTTTATATTATTTTAAGATAGTGTGCATGATATTATGGATATATTTTGAGGGTAATGTAGGATTTATCCATTGATCTTTGATTTATGGATGACTAGGATTTTTTGTTTTGTTTGGTTTTTTAATTGCTAGGATTTTTGTTTTTTAATAGCATAGTACAAGAAGCACCTGGTTCATCCATGTGCAACAATGTGCACTTCTGTGAGCAACTATGTATATTACTGTGTGCAACAGTGTGCACTTCTGTATGTACACTACTTTGTGCAACAGTGTATACTCATACATGCAACAGTACACAATGATATGTGCAATGTTGTACAATTGCTTGTGCAACTGTTAACGCTACTGTGTTCAACAAGGTACACTTGTGTGTGCAATAACGCACAATTCTGTGTGCAACAGTGTACAATTATGTGAATGAGCATATTCAGGACGGCAACGAGTCCATAAACAGACGCACCCACAAGATTAGATGCATCACAAACCAATCACCACCACCACCACCACCACCATCATAAAATTTTTAAAAATCTTTTATTTTCAACCATTGATCTTCATATTTGAATGGATTGAATTTATCCACACGAATTCATGGGAAGTGATGGACTCATATGATCATTAGTATATATATATATATATATATATATATATATATATATATATATATATATATATATATATATATATAAAGGCATGCATGACCAAATGAGAACATGATCATCCTCATGTAAAAAGTAAGGACTAATATAAGCCGCCCATCAGGTAGCATATTATGTGTACGTAGCTAATAAATTATTTACATGCATTTAACATATTATGTGTCTTCAATTTATTTTTGAGTAAAAGACATTTTTGGTCCTAGATTTATAGTGGCACGGACAATTTTGGTCCTTAATAAAAAAAATCAGACAATTTGTGGACACTCTTATTATGACGGGGACAATTTTGGTCCTCCGTCACTCTTCCCTTTTTAGATGCGCCGTTTGAGAGGGGGTATTTGTGTCTTTTCATGCACCATCATCTTCATCTTCGTCCCCTTGGCCAGAAAAGTCGCCGGACTCGAGCGTGACATCTCCTTTCTTAGCTGCATGGGCATCGGCTTCTTCATCTTCATCCTCGCAACTCTTGTGGCTGGCTTCGTGGAAATAAAGCGGAAGAACGCCGCCGCCGCCGCCCACGGAATAAGCGACAAGGCAGACACAATGATTCCCATTCCAATTTTCTGGCTGGTGCCGCCGTACTGCCTACACGGGATGGTAGAGGCCTTCATGTCAATCGGCCACCTGGAGTTCTTCTACGATCAGGCGCCGGAGAGCATGAGGAGAACGACGTCGGCGCTATTCTGGACCGCCATCTCCACCGGGAATTACATGAGCACTCTCTTGGTATCTTTGGTCCACAAGTTCAGCGCGGGCCCTGGTGGATCAAACTGGCTTCCGGATAACAATTCGAACAAGGGCAAGTTGGAGGACTTTTACTGGGTCATCACATTGCTGGAAGTCTTCAACTTTGTTTACTATCTTTTCTGTGCAAAATTCTATACTTTTAAACCAATTCAGATCTAGAAGATGGAAGGTGGTGGTGAACCCAGAAAGGATGGGACGATTCAACTTGCAAACAAAGCCTTTTGTTCAAGAAACTGTGGACTTTGATATGTAACTTCTGGGTAATCAGGCAAGAATCCAGTGAAGGCTTATTATCGAGAAGCTGATAAGCTTACGAGCTCACAATCACCTCTCTCGATTCTAACAGCCAAGAAGATGAAAGGTCCATAAAGGAGGAAGCTTTAACTAGAAGTTAAAACAGTCACATGCGAGGATGGAGATGAAGAAGCGGATGCCCATGCTGCTGAGAAAGGAGATGTCACGCTGAGTCCGGTGACTTTTCAGGCCAAAGGGACGAAGATGAAGATGATGGTGCATGAAAAAACGCAAATACCCCCTCTCAAACGGCGTATCTAACCGGAAGAGTGACGGAGGACCAAAATTGTCCTCGTCATAATAAGAGTGTCCACAAATTGTCTGATTTTTTTATTAAGGACCAAAATTGTCTGTGCCATTATAAATCTAGGACCAAAAATATCTTTTACTCTTTATTTTTAGGTATAAAGGGTGAAAATTACAAGTATGAATGGTAAGGTGAAAATGTCAATTATAATAAATAAAAAAAAAAAAAACAAAACATCTATTTTATTTATAAAACTATAATTTGTAATAATCAACTTTCCTTCGCATTATAAAATTTTAACTTCATTCGTGTCATTATATGTACTCGCGTAGTTGAAAACATAAAAATGTTGAAGGGAAAATTGTAATTTATGCTCCTTCATTGTTAATTATAAATGTCGTCATTTTTAAATTATTAGTGGTGTAAATATTGTTTCTCAATTTTTAAAATGGTATATATATTATTCATCGCATACCGTACGGGAGGGGTGATATATGTACCGTTTTGAAAAATGAGGGGTAATATTTACACTATGGGAGAGTACTATATGTACCGTTTTGAAAATTGAGAGACAACATTTACACCACTAATAATTCAGGGGTGATATTGATAATTGACATATTATAGAGGGACATAAATTACAATTTTTCCAACATCGAATTATAATCCGCGTCTACTCCGGAATGACGAATTGTTATATGGAGCATGGTTCATACAATGTTATGTGAACCATAAAAAAAAAGTATATTTTTAATAGAGTTAATACCCAAAATAGTCCCTCGACTATGTCGTAATTACCAATTTGGTCCTCGACTATCATTCTTACCCAATTAAGTCCTCAACTATACAATTTTTACCCAATTTAGTCCTTTGTCAATTTGACTGTTTGTTGACTGTCAAAAGTGGAAATAAAGTTGTAATTTTACAAATTTTCTCCTTCCTCCTCATTTAGCAGCGCCAAACCATGTAGCAATAAGCTCCGGTTGGGTTCTAAACCTGTCAGTATCGAAGTAGTGGTTATGCATCGGATAGCCCATGAATTTGATTTCCAACGATTTTTTGACGATCGAAATCTGATCGGAGTGTATTGCTGCATGGTTTGGCGCTGCTAAATGGAGAGGAAGGAGAAATCTTGTAAAATTATAATTTTATCCCGACTTTTGACAGTCAACAAACAGTCAAATTAATACAGAGGACTAAATTGGGTAAGAATTATATAGTTGAGGACTAAATTGGGTAAGAATTGTATAGTTGAGGACTTAATTGAGTAAAAGTTACATAGTTGATGACTTAATTGGGTAAGAATGGTAGTTGAGGACCAAATTGATAATTATGGCATAGTCGAGGGACCATTTTGGGTATTAACTCTTTTTAATATACTAAATGACTAAATGTACATTATTTATATACTGAATATACATTATATAAAATAATGTACTTTTAGCACTCAAATAATGTACTTTCTCTGAATATAAGGTACGTTTTTAATATACTAAAAATACATTATTTGTGTACTAAATATACATTATTTGATATTATACAAAATAATATATTTTCAATACTTAAATAACATACTTTATATATACAAATAATTTATTTTTTATTTATAGTTCACAAAGTTGTGTAGATCATAGTCTACACAATAATAATTGTTCCGAGACAAAATCCCACCGACAATGGGACGGATTGACCGATGTGGACGATTTTAGTTTTAAAATTTTTATATTTAAAAATTACGAAAATGGAGCCCACTAATTTTGTTAGATCTCAGCCATTATTTTAAGGATATTTGTATAAAGGCCCACAGTTCACAGAATTTCATTCAATTTACACCCAAAACTGAAGACTAGAAAGTAGAAATACGGAGGGCGACAATGAGCTCGTCTTCCTCGCTGCGATTTCTCGGCCGTCCCTTGTTGGCGGCTTGTCTTTGTTCTCTTACCATTTTATTGCTGCCGGAACCGGTTGTGTCTGCGTGTAAGAACCCGCCGGTCATTTTCAATTTCGGGGATTCAAACTCCGACACGGGAGGACTCGTCGCCGGACTCGGCATCCCCGTCGTTCTTCCCAATGGCCGGACTTTCTTCGGGAAATCAACTGGCCGCCTCTCCGACGGTCGCCTCGTTATCGACTTTCTCTGTAAGTCGCCCTGTTCAATGTGCTTGCTCCTCACTTTTCTTTTATCCAAGTAATTTACTAATTTTTCTCTTTGTTACATTACATTTGCAAGCAATGCATTACTCATAAAAGTGCATTATTAATCAGCAGTTTGGTCTATCAATTGTTTTCCAAATTGTCAATGTAGTCCTTAATTTTTAAATTCAACCAATTTAATTATCGAATTGTTTAAAATTTCGTCAATTAAATATTTTTAGAGAATAAATTGATGAAATTTAAAAAATGTAGAAAATCATTATTTTGGCCCCTACAATGATTTAATTGATAAAATTTTAAATAATTCGAGTATTAAATTGATTAAAATTGAAAATTATAGATTACATTAACCGTTGAGAAAACAATTAAGAGAACCAAAATGGTGATTAAGTCTTGAAGTTCAAATCGTTTTGCTTGGTTTTAATAACAATCACTATTTATAGATTGCAAACTAAGGGTGTGTTTGGTTAATGACTTTTGTATCTCATTATAGATTTTGATGATATCACTTTTATTTGCTTACTTTTGTTATTCTACTCTTGAATTCAAATCTTTTTGTAATAACAAAACTTATTATTTCTTTTATTTTTTTACTTTTGAATAATAAAAAAAAACAAAAAATAATAATTGTCTATTCATTAAATATGAAAATATATATATATATATATATATATATATATATATATATATATTATTTTGATTCTAATTCCTATTTATTATCAAAATAACTCACTCTATTCAAACTCATCACTATTATAAAGTTCGGAGTATTTATTTTTTATTACTATTTAGATTTCAATATTTAAACTTATTAACCTGCGGCCCGCATGAAACGACAGGTCAAGGATAGGCCTCGACACTAATTAAGTAATTAGCGAAAAATGCTACAATGTACTCTCATTTTGTATTCTCAACTTATATTTCCACACACAATACTTTAATGTAGACATTGTATTAGGATCCACATGAAAAAATAATCTATCAGAATCCATCACATCAGAGAGTAAAATTTAGGAAGTAAGATTAGAGAATATATGTAACAACTCCTAATTAGCTGTTGACTACAATTTTAGGCCTGTCACGTTAGTTTGTATCTCAATTCACAACGTCCCATTATAGTAAACTTGGGTCAAGTTTCTGTTTTTAAATTTTATACCTTTTTCTTTTTTGAGAGAAAAAGTCTTATACCTTTTCTTAATGGCCATAAATGTATGATTAATGTGGTGTTGGATGTTGGAAACAGTGCATGGAAGTAAATTTGGTTTGGTTGTGTGTCTTGTCTATACTTGAATAAAGTGAGTGAGTGGGTGGCTCCATATCAATAGGTCGCACGTCAAATTGCCTTACAGATAATAATGTTTCCAACAAATGGTCCTCTGGAAGACTGGAAACATTATCATCTTCTGAAGAAGGTAATAATAATGTTTCCAGTCTTCCAGTGGACCATTTCTTGGATCACATTCACATATGGATATGACTTCAACTTGCATGTATAGTTAGTCATTAGTTGGATCATCTACTCGTACTACAAGTTGTGGTCCTTAAATATTGGGTGGAGACAAAGGTCAAGTCTAACATCCTGCTTCTTAAAAATATGGTGATTATATTTTCATTGTGATCTGTGAGTTATAACTTTTAACGTAGTGATAAGCGAATGATGCTAACATTAAAATATGGAGTACCCTGTCAGTAAATTAGTAATGGTCAACCTGCCACAAAAGGTAAATTATTGTCCACACAATGTTATGTGAACCATAACAAAAAGTATATTTTTAATATACTAAATGTACATTATTTTTGTACTGTATGTACATTATACAATATAATGTATACTCGGTACAAAAATAATGTACATCCCCTGAATACAATGTACATTATTTTTGTTCTGAATGTACATTATTTACACTATACAAAATATGGTCTATACAACTTGTGTGGACCATAATGATTGGCCACAAAATGTTTGGGCCATGTGGCTCCTCAATCCTTTTTTTAGTTTTCATTTTTTGGATGATGACTAGGCCGGGAAACCTACAATCGTTTCGGGTGTACTTAAACACTGTCTTTTGATCTTAGTTGGAAAATGATCACAAAGAAGCAAATTAGTCTAAATTTCCATAGTTGATCGGCTCAAATTAAGGGAGCAATGATTCGAACTCGTGACTTTATAGTTACAACTGTGGATCTCTTTCCATCTTCGTTTTGGGTTACCTCTTTTCCTCTTTGTTCTCAACACTTGCAAGTAACTGCTAAATCTTGATATTATTGAAAGAGATATCTCTTCTTAAATACTAGCTTTTTTTTGGGGTAATTAATCTGCAACTGTTAATGTGATAACTTGTCCATGCCTGTTGGATTTCATCTATCTCCTAATTTTCTTCTTGGGATCTTGGAATGTTAAAAACTGGAAATAAACATGTGACATAATTTATGCAGGCCAAAGTGTGAACACAAGTTTTCTACGCCCATACCTTGACTCTATGGGATCTACTTTTGTGAATGGAGCAAATTTTGCCGTTGCGGGGTCCACTACATTGCCTAAATATTTACCATTTGCATTGAATATTCAAATCTTACAGTTCCTTCATTTCAAGGCTCGTTCCACTGAACTTGTTGCTGCTGGTAATCTCTCAAGTTTTCCCATTTTAATTTGAATGTGATATTACGCCAGAAGGGCGCAATTTTATTTCTTTATAGATTGTCATCACATTTTCGAGAGGTAGGGTGCTGGACTTGCTCTTCACCGACCTCTACCTAACACTAATATTGTTTTTTCCTAGCTACTACATAAATTCACTATACCTATCATGCATTCTCATCTTTGTTTAGACTATCATTTTTAGCCATTGTCACCATTGTTTTAATTTTGCTTGGAAATGTAAACTTGATTTTGCATTCAGGTAATGGGCATATGATTGGCAATGAAGGATTCCGCAGTGCTATTTATATGATAGACATTGGACAGAATGACCTCGCAGATTCATTTGCCAAGAATATGTCTTATATGCAAGTTGTAAAGAAAATCCCTTCCATTATTGGGGAGATCAAGATGGCAATTGAGGTGAGCATACAATCAAATTCTTTTTCATGGGCGTTCCCAGCTGCCTCTTCTTCTAAACCTAGAAACTGTTACTTGAATGATGTTGGGCGAGGTCGGTATGGGCCAAGTTCAACACCATGCAGCTAGTGGAATGGTTGGACGGAGGCCAATAAGGGTCAAGTTCAGCATCATACGACTAGCGGGATTGTTGGGCAGAGGTCAGTAAGGGCCAAGTTCAACACCATACGACTAGCGGGATTGTTGGGCGAAGACTGGTAAGGGCCAAGTCCAGCACTATGTGGTTAGCGGAATTGTTGGGCAGATGCCAGTAAAGGGTTACTCCAGCACCTTGGCTCTCGAAAATGTGTGACAGTATAAGGAAATAAAGTTATACCTTCACTACTAGCCATAGCTTTTGGTGCAGTGGTTAGCGCTTGATTCTAACAAGTGATATCAAAGCTAGGTCACAAGTTCGAAAACGTGTGGCGCCTTCGCTACCAGCTATAGCTTATAAAATTGATGTGCAATGCAGACCATATATTCTGAAGGTGGCAGGAAATTTTGGGTGCACAACACTGGTCCATTGGGATGTCTTCCTCAAAAGCTTTCCCTAATTCAGAGAGCCACGGGCAATAATGTTGATCAGCACGGCTGCATTGCAAGTTATAACTCTGCAGCACAACTATTCAACGAGGGACTGAACCGATTATGTGAGAAGTTAAGATCTGAGATGAAGGATGCTACCATCGTCTATGTTGATATATATGCCATCAAGTATGATCTCATAGCCAACTCCAACAAATATGGTAACCTCATTCCTCCTTTCTTCTTGTCCTCTCCACTCAACTTCATCTACAAAGTAACATACCAAATTGAATTCAAGAATCAACTAAAACTTTAAACTTAATTATGTATATTATGAGTTAATACTAAATTTAGTCGTCGACTATAGTGATTTTTCTCAATTTAGTTACAAATGACTTTTTATGCTTAATTGGGTCATGGATCTTGATGGTTTTACCTAATTGAGTTCTCTGTCTTGGTTGTTAGAGTGAGGACCAATCATTATTCCATGAACCATAGTCCACATAACTGTGTGGACTAGGAATAAAAAGTACATTTCTAATGTACTAAATGTACATTATTAGTGTACGTACTGAATATACATTATTTGATAGTATATTGTATATATACAAAATAATGTATTTTCAGCAATTGAATAATATACTTTCAAATAATGTACCTTCAATATACAAATAATTTATCTTTAGTATATTAAAAATATATTTTTTTATTTATTGTCCATATAGCTATGCATGATCTACACAAAATTTGTCATTAAAAACTAAATTGAGAAAAACCACTTTAGTTGAGGACTAAATTGGGTAAAACAACTATAGTCACTGACTAAATTAAGTATGACAAATTATTCTGGACTCGCGTCCATCTTGGGTCCAAATGCTCACAATTGTCACACTAAAATGTTCACAATTTAACTTTTAAACACTCGCAATTTGTGATGACCCTGTATTGTATTCACAAATTTTCAAAACTTAGAAACACAATTTATATTCTAAATGTTCACAATTTCCAATACTAAAAATACACAATGTAGGACCAAAGTCCACTTTGCAATGTGGGCCCTAGTCCATAGTATAACAACTGATTGAGTATTAATAGAGGGAAAATTACCCAACTATCGTAACAAACGACTCAATTAGGTAAAACTATTGAAGTCCAGGACCCAATTAAGCACAAAAGTCATTTAGGACTAAATCGATAAAAATCACTATAGTCGATGTTGAAATCCATTAATGGTGGTGTTGTGATGGTGGCAGGTTTTTGGAGTCCATTAATGGCATGTTGTGGCAATGGAGGGCCTCCATACAATTACAACATAAAGGCAGCTTGTGGGCACCCAGGGTCTGGAGCTTGTGATGAAGGATCAAAGTTCATTAGTTGGGATGGAGTTCATTATACCGAAGCAGCTAACAACATTATATCCTCAAAAATACTTTCTACACAATACTCTACTCCCAGGATTAGCTTCGACTTCTTTTGTCACTGATGCTACCATGTAAACTGGTTGTTGGATTGTGATCACAAAATAAATGTCATATTTTATTATAAATTACAAAATATTATTAATTCCACAAAACCAAATATATGTTAAATCAAACTAAAATATTCATTACACATCACATACTACAAAATATTTTCATGCCGTACATTAGAGTTGTTATACCATGGTTCATGATTCACCTTGCAAAGTGGATCTTGGTCCTAAACGACGTATAAATTGTGTATTTTTAGTATTGTAATTGTGAACTTCTAGGATATAAATTGTATTTCTAAGTCAAAACACATAACAACTGTAGAAGAGAATTTGTTAATACAATACACGATTGAATGGAACTTCTAAATACAAAATAAGGTAATCAACGGTTGTAAAATAAAGGACTTGGAAAATCAAGTATTATCTCAACCTGTAAGATCGAGTATTTCCTTAAAAGGAATTTTACACACTAATCAGTTTATTTTTAGAAAAATGTCTTTGACACGCTATGGATAAGTACCTGACTTATCACACCAACGGTTGTCCAATAATCTCTTGAAGTATATAAAAGACTATATAGATAATGAGGATATTTTTGGGACTAGAAGTCTATTACCTCATCGCTAAGTGGAGCACTATCATAGAATCAAAAATTCCATGATCGCATCAGGACTGATATTGTACTCACAATGAAGTTACTAGCAACACCTAGCTAGTGCTCCAACTACAATTGAACATTGGAATAATATTCAAAATATCCTCAAAGTACGTTTGATTTATAAAGATTTTTGAAATTCATCATGCAATAAAGCAATGAGGCCACAAGGCTTATGAGTGCCATCTCCTAACCAGATCTGGTGGACCACGGACCATCAGGAGGGGGTTCCAGTCGTGGCTCTGGCTCAGGCAGGACGGATGAAGCCTTCACACAAAGTGTTTGTGGTGAGTAGATCCGGCGGACCATGGACCATTAGGAGGGGGTTCCAGTCGTGGCTCGGGCAGGACGAAGCCATCACACAGAGTGTTTTGTGGTGAGTAGATCGCAGGTTGAGGCCGAGGGCACCTTTCTCCGAGCGATCACTTTTGTTTCAACCGAAGCTTATTTCGAAGCTAGTGAGATTCGAACCCGGGCCTCCAAGTTTCTAAACCACCCCTTGAACGATCTAGACCAATTGTATTTCTTGAATTTTTTGCAAATTAAATTCCTTTTAATCTCTTCTTCAAACCCTACCCAAAAATCCCCAAATTAAAATCTTCTTTTCCCAATTTTTTCCCAAAACCCTTATTCCCCCCCCCCCCCCCCTCCCCCCCCCCCCCCCCCGCTTTACCCTTGAGCTTCAGCCGAGAACACCCACCACCGCCCGTCGCCCTCTGCCCGTCGATCGCCACCACCCGTCGCCGCCTCGTCGAACCTCGCTGGAAATCGCAGCTGGCCGAGAAATGGAAAAGAAGAAGGAAAAAGGAAGAAGCTTTGGGTCTACTTCGTCTTGGACATCTCAAGCCATGCCTAGAAGGTCAAAAACCGCAAGGAGAGTGGAATGGGTGGATGCCTATTACTTGGTTTTGGAAGGTAAAGCTTTTGACCCCGACTCTTTTTCAAGTTCTATGTTGGAATTGTTGAATTATCAAGGATTGTTGGATGGGTATCTCGCGATTAGGATCGAGACCTACCCGGGTTTGGTGAAGGAATTTTATCGTCACATGAGTGTGACAAAGGATGGGGGGAAGTTAGAAATGACCTCAAAGGTGGGAGGTGTGAAAATTTCCTTGGCTGAGAAACGGTTGGCTTAGCTCTTGAGTTTGACAACCACTGGGGTCTCACAGTACAGTGGTGACTCTTGGATTAAGACAAGCAATATGAGTTATCAGAATTATTTGAGTTTTTTGTTGGGAAGGACAAGTGGTTTTACTCAAGCCACGAGGCCAGAAAGGAAATGGCTTTCTGCTGAGCAAAAGATTTTGGTAATGCTTGTTTCGGATTGCTTGTTGCCTAACAACAACAAAAGTATCTTGTTGGGTAAATTGGAATGCACCTTTGCCTTTTGCCTAAAGCACAAAGTGAAATTCAACCTGCCCTCCTTGATGTTGCAACACATGGACTACTGTAGAGATCATAACCGTAAAAGTCTGCCCTACGGTATGGTTTTGAGTTGGATTTTCTTAAGGAAAGGGGTGAGAGTGGATGGCTTTGTACCCAAGTCGGTTGGCAAGATGGTTTTGGATGCCACGGATCTCCGGAGCTGCAATCTGTTCCAGTTGGACAATGGTAACTACATCACTCTAGAGGAAGTAACAAAGAAAGTTAAGAAACCCCCTGCCAAGAGGAGCTCCTTGGTTGAGCAGCTTGAGATCCCCGTCGGGAAGCTGAATCAGGTGGTGCAGAGTTTGGGAGGGGATGCTGAGGATGAAGAAGAAGAAGAGGAAGCTGAGGAAAGCAACCCCGAGAGCGATGATAGCTTAAGAAGGAAAGAGGTGAGGACGAAGAAAGAGCATGACACCATGACCCACGAGGAGCGTGTGGTGGCCCTTCTCCGTCAGCAAAACCGGATGATTGAAGAAGGTTTCTCCTTCATGAAGGCTCAACTTGTCACCGTGAATCAAAGGCTGGATGTGCTGGAAGCTAGCTCTAGCCGAGGTAGAGCCTAGGAAGCTTCTGACGAGGATGCCGAGGATTCGGAGGATGCATGATTCCTCCTAGGCTGGAGTTGGGGTAAGCTCGTTTCCTTCCTTTTTGGTTTTGGTTGCCAGCTTGTTGGTTGTTGCTTGCTTAGTTGTGCGTTTAGTGGTGCTCCCTTGTTTGCCTTGGTTGTTAGCTTGTTGTTTAAGCGGTTTGTTTAGTTGCTTTGCCTTGTTCGAGTTTAGTTTGTTCGTGGCGTAGGATTAGTGTAGATGGGTGTTGTTTGGTCTTAAGTTGTGTTAGTGGTGGTGTTGCTTGAGAGGTTTCCTCCATTACTCTGAAACCTTGCACTACTTTTGATCTTTAGAACCTTGTCTATTTTACACCTTGCTATCTCTTGTCGCATCTTTGATCCGTTACTATCTTTTGTTAACCCGTCGTGCCCAAGCTTCGGGGATGAAGCTTCTTGTTAGGGGGAGAGGATGTGACACCCCGTAAATCTAAATACTAATTGGGGATTAATTGAAGAATTAATCCAAGCTTTCTTTGTTAATCCATTTCTAAAAATCCTGAAATTTAATAGTCGAGTGACTAGAATTGGACTAGTCACTTAAGTCTATTGAGTGTACCTTGTGCTTCATGGTTTGTACCCGTGTCCCCTTGTCTTTCCAACCTTATTAAGGGTAAAAGTGGCTTTTTCACCCATGAATTGTTGTTCAAGCCATCCCTAGCAAGACATTGCATTCATTCATCATTCAAGCCTAAGTCTAAAACCCTCTAACATCTCTCTAAAAGAACCTAGCTTATTCTTCAAGCAAGAAAGTGAACCTCCTAGCCTTGCAAGGTCCTCCTTCAAGATTCCTACTTTCTTCTTCCCAAGCACAGGAAAGGGTATGGTTCTTAGCTTTTTAGTGTTTTTAGCCATCTTTTGGGTGTCTTTATCTAAAGTTAGAATCTTTCTTGTGTTTTGGTTTGTGTAAGAAGTTGGTGAGGAAGAAGAGCTCTAAGAAAGGCTTAAGAGGGTGGAAAGGAGAAGTTGTTAGGCTACAAAGGTAACCCATGCTATACAAAACCTATTTTCTTACCTAAATGATGATTATTGGCTTCTATTTGATGTTCTTGGTGTCATTTGTGAGATTTGATGCATGATCTTGTGATGATGCATGTTTAGAGCTTGTATTTAGGTTTCTTGAATGTCATTGCTTGGCTATTTCTTGGGTTCAAGTCATATCTTTGTTGTGTGTGAGATTTTGGGTGTTTTGGACTTGAACTTGACCTTGATGATGAAAATCCCCGAAGGGAAAATTGTGTACAGGGTGTACCCCGCGGGCGGAACGGCGGGCAGTGGCCTACCCGCCGCCCCACCCGCGGGGAACGTGTGTCTTTGGGGAGTGTACCCCGCAGGCAGAAAGCCATCGTGCCCGTACCCCGGAGACGCCGACAAACGAGCAGCTGGCTTAGAACCTGCAGCATCTGACCCAAAGCAACGCTTTATAATAGAGGCGCTAGCGCGAAAAAAAATGCAGACGTTGAGCGAAGCCCTCTTGCACAACAACAACCATCATGTGCATCCATTTAATATTTTTTTAATGGTCTAGATTAGATTAAGTGTGTGCGAACGCGCATTAAATGTGTGCAAACACACTAAATCGCGTTTGCACACATTTAATGCGCGTTCACACACACTTAATCTAATTTAGACCATTAAAAAATATTAGATGGATGCACATGATGTGTTCTCACGTTCTCACCTAAACACATGTTCTCATATGATCCTAAATTTATATATATATATATATATATATATATATATATATATATATATATATATATATATATATATATATATATATATATAAGTCTTTTTTAAAAAATACCCATTCTGAAATTTGAATTAATAATTAAAATACAAAGACATTACTCAACCTAACTCGAATTTTAAATTGTCTATACTCAATATTCACAATTCTAAGTATAATAAGATGTATAAAAACTTTAAGAATCACAACATCTATAAACATAACATATCCGGCCCGCCATTGTCTATAACTCAATATGCACAGTCCTAATCCTGGTCCTAGCAGTATAATAAGGTGTACTGAAATTCTAGGAATCACAACATCTATAAACGTAACATATCCTAATTTGGAAAAAGTTATTTATTAGCAATGTTATTTTTAGGTGTAAATATTCTTAGGCTCTTCTTTTCCTAATGTTGGTTGTAAATATTCTTAGGCTTTTCTTTTCCTAATCTTTTGATATTATTTCCTTTTGGTTTTGTATGTTTTCCTTTTCTGTCATTAATTTTCTTGGAGCTGTGGACAATCTCTTTGTATATATGTGTTGCATTATTATTAATGAAAGGCAATGTTGATATTTTACCTTCAAAACTCTTGATTTATTATTATTACAAGTAAAGCAACGTACACTATAAAAGACGATGATCGGATTCTTAGGGTCCGTTTGGAAAGCAGGAAAATGACTTCTGGAAAATGTTTTTTGGAAAATGAGTCATTTTCCGGAAAACATTTTCCTTTCCAGTGTTTGGTTGCACTTTGGAAAACTGTTTTTCTGTGTTTGGTTCATTTTCTGGAAAATGAGTAGAATTGTATAATTAAACATTTAAATTATTTTATTTAGAATATTACAACATATATAATAATATATAATAATATAATAATAATTTTAAACATATTATGGTCGTGGCGGCGGTGATGGTAGTGGTGGTGGTGGTGGCGGCGACGGTGATTGCGGTGGTATGGTCGTGGTGGTGGCGGCGGCGGTGGTATGGTCGTGGTGGTGGCGGCGGTGGTGTGGTGGTGGCGGCGGTGATAGCGGTGGTAGCGGCGGCGGTGGTATAGTGGTGGTGGTGGCGGTGACGGTGGTGGTAGTGGTGGTGGTGGCGGCGGCGACGGTGATTGCGGTGGTATGGTGGTGGTGGTGTCGGCGGCGGTGGTGGTAGTGGTGGTGGTGTGATGGTGGTGGTGTGGTGGCGGTGGTATGGTGGTGGCAACGGTGGTGGTGGTATGGTGTTGATGGTGTTGGTGGTGGTAGTGGTTGCGGTGGTATGGTGTTGGTGGTGTGGTAGCGGTGGTTGCGGTGGTATAGTGGTGGTGGCGGCAACAATAGTGGTGGTGATGGTGGTAGTGAGGTGGTGGTGGTATGGTGTTGGTGGTGGTGTGATGTTGGTGTAAAAGTTGGAAAATGACTTCCCCCAAAAAAAAGGGAAAGTCATTTTCCTCCAAAACAAGCCTATTTTCCAAAGTCAACGGAAATGATTTTCCAGGCACATCCAAACAATGGAAGCTTGGAAAATGATTTCCAGAACTCATTTTCCAGGTTTCCAAACACACCCTTAGTTTATGCAAAATCGCTCCTGAATGCTCCGCTGCGGTTTCTCCCTTGTTGTCTAAGCTTTTCCACGGGTCGTGGTAAGTCCAACAAACGCGCAGCGTCCCGGAAACGCGCCGCCGCTTCTTCCCCTCCACCGCCAGCGGATCCCATTCGCTCTGGTACTACATCTACTTTACGTCTATAATGGGTCAATCGTCGTTAAAGTTTTTTTTTTTTTTTCCATATTTTCTGTACGTGAGTTTATATATCAAATTGAAATAATTTAACTTAAAGGTCAAAGTTTGTGAGGTAATTTTTAAACCGTCCTGTGGTGGGACGGATAGTTATGCTGTGCAACCGAATGTACCATGCGCATGGTGCATACAGTTCAAAACGACGTCGTTTTGATTAAAAACGCGCGTCCCACTTTAAAAAAAAAAAATCAGGTTTGACTCTCAGCAATAGCATTATTGTAGATATATAGTTATGAAATTGTGGATATATAGTTATGAAATTGTGGTTATATAGTTATGAATTTATGGATATTTAGTTCATTCATTGTGGATATTTAGTTCAATCATATATTGTGGATATTTAGTTCATTCATTGTGGATTTTTACTTCATTCATTCATTGTGGATTTTTACTTCATTCATTCATTTATTGTGGATTTTTACTTCATTCATTCACTGTGGATATATAGTTATGAAATTGTGGATATATAGTTATGAAATTGTGGTTATATAGTTATGAATTTATGGATATTTAGTTCATTCATTGTGGATATTTAGTTCAATCATATATTGTGGATATTTAGTTCATTCATTGTGGATTTTTACTTCATTCATTCATTCATTGTGGATTTTTACTCCATTCATTCATTCATTGTGTATTTTTACTTCATTCATTCACTGTGGATATATAGTTATGAAATTGTGGATATATAGTTATGAAATTGTGGTTATATAGTTATGAATTTCTGGATATATAAAAATACTATTGCCGGGAATCGAACCTGATTTCTTCTTTAAGTGGGACGCGCGTTTTTTTTAACCAAAACGGCGCCGTTTTGCAATCGTATGCACCTTGCAAGGTGCATTCGGTTGCACAGCATAATTTGCTGTGGTGGGACAGGTTAGGACTTAGAAATTTTGGCCCACTAAAACACAAGCCTTGCGGTAGAGATGTCAATAGGGCAGGGTAGGGGCGGGGGAAATACCCCCATCCCCGCCCCCAACTTTCTTTCCCATTCCATATTTCTGTCCCCATCCCCGCAAGTGAAGAAAAATATGCCCCCATATATATATATATATATATATATATATATATATATATATATATATATATATATATATATATATATATATATCCACGGGGATTATTCGGGGACGGGGAATATAATCCTCACCCCGTTTATAAGTTATAAAAAAATTAAAAATTAAACGTTTAAATAAATAATGTATATATATTTATCTCCAACTTCAAGTAATGTCCAATATTTTACAATTAAACATGTTATCTAATTATGCATTTCATAAGCATGACATACAAATTAATGACAATAATGGTTCTAAAATTATATTTATTATATACAATAAAGTAATACATATGATGGAGCGGGGCGGGAAGAGTATTTGCTGCCCCGCCTCGGCGGGGAATTTAAAATTGCCCCAATCTCTATTCCCGAGTCCTTATTTTTATTCTCATTTCCGTCTCCGTAGCGGCAGGGAATTGAATTCCCCGTGGGATAAGGGTACAATTGACATCCCTATTTCGCGAGTTTTGATCCTTGTGGATTAGCGAGCTTCTCATATATACATAATGTAAAAATATATTATAGATTAAAATGAACTTCTTGTGAAAATCTAAATAAATCAAACATCTTAATTAATTTTATAGGTAATTTAATTTTTATATTTTTAAGATAATGCAAAACATGTTAATTAATTTTACCTATAAAATTATTCTCCTTCACCTTGAAAATATTGTTTCTAAAAATTTAATTGATAACAAAGTACCAAACCCTTTTCAAAGTTGCTACCTTTACTAGAAACTGGAAACTTTTACTCTTTCTTTCTGTGGTGAATTCTCGTATCAGAGAATTGAAATTTCTTGTTAAGAATCCTGTCTGGTTTTCTTTTAAGAACATGGTTCTGAAATTGTATTACAATGCCTCACTTTATTCCTCTCTGTGCTGAAGCAGATAATAAGGAGTTAAAACGAATTGATAAACTGTTCTATACATATGCTAATGATTCATCTGGGTTGATTGAGTAAGTATTCTTCTGCTCTGCTCATCACTTTGATTTTCTGCATCTTATTTACCTGCAAGAGTAGACATGGATTTCTAGCCCAAATGGTCGAACTGTTAACTTGATAACCAAAATATTACAAGTTCAGATTCCAGGGGAAGCAACATATCGGCCTTCTTGATTTGATCCGGCTAGGTTTACTTAGTGCATACCCTTAGTAGTGGCTACGGGTTTCTCTGGTCACTCAAAGAAAAAAAAAAACTAGATTTTCAGCCAAGTTGGTCAGGCTGTTTACTTGGTGACTACAATGTTACAAGTTCAATTCCCGGTGAGAGCAACCTGATTTTAGTCGGCTAGGTTTACTCGGTGCATACCCTTTATAGTGGTTGCGAGTTTCATGTCGTCACTCAAAAAAGAATAAAAAAAAAAAAACCTAGATTTCTAGCTTATTCATTTGTCAACTTATTCTTATCTTCCTCATTGAATAGCCCTAAAGGAATTGAAATTCTCTGCTCACATCTGGGAGTTGCCCATACTGACATCAGGATGCTAATGCTTGCATGGTATACTAATTCACTCTTTAAATTTTACTTTCATCTCTTTGTGTATGTTCTGAATGCTGTGATAACACTTATGGGTTGAGTTTTAGGAAAATGCAAGCTAGAAGACAAGGCTATTTTACTCTGGTAATTCAGATGTATCGATGTATAGTCTTAATATCGGTTTAAACTTTACTCGTTCCTATATTGGAAGTAACATTAGCTAGGCCGGTTATGATTTACTAGGAGGAATGGCGAAACGGGGCTAAAGAGCTAAAGGCTGATACAATAGAGAATCTAAAGAAGGCATTTGGACAACTTGAGGAGGAGGTATATATATATATATATATATATATATATATATATATATATATATATATATATATATATATATATATATATATATGATTTTCGTGTGTTTCATTCATTTGTGTCTGTGTTAAGCTCAGGTCTATGAAGTGTATTTTTTGCCAAGCTCTTAACTTGTTTCTCCTTCTCGTTTTTGCAGCTGGAAAGTCCATCAAAATTTATAGACTTCTATGCCTATGCATTTCAGTTTTGCTTAACAGGTATGTTATGATATATTCATATATATATCTTCTTCTGTTGCTGTGTTCTTCTTCTGCTGCTTATCGCCCTTTTCTCTTCCCGTCTTGTAGAGGATAATCAGAAGTGCGTCGAGACTGAAATCGTTTGTGTACTTCTGGATCTCGTGTTAGGCCCCCGATTTCAACCACAAGTTGCATCACTTGTTGAGTATATACAGGTGAGTTAGGTTGTTATTCTTCAATGGGGAATGCTTGCATTATTCAGCTTTTAATTGCCTTGTATCTGTCAAAGAAGTATTCTATTGTGTTCTAGCTTGTTCCTGTTCCCTTGTGCACACTCTCGGATAGTGACTGTGGGATTCTCTCGTTACTAAAAAAAAGACATCATTGTCCAGTTACGTGCACACTCTCGAATAGTGATTATGGTTTCCCCCGTTACTCAAAAAGGACATCATTATCCAGTAACAAACTAGCCTGCCATTTCACAGCCCATAAAGAGTGTCACATTTTCAAGTGTGGAGACAACCTTAATAATAATAATAATAATAATATAATAATAATAATAATAATAATAATAATAATAATAATAATAATAATAATTATTATTATTATTATTATTATTATTATTATTATTATTTAATGTTTTCAATTTGATAGAGATTATGAGCCCAATACCATGATGCGAACTAAATATTGTTTGTGTTCTGGTCAGGTTTAGAGAGTATACAAGGTTATAACCATGGATCAGTGGCTAGGATTTTACAGGTTTTTCAGTGAGGTAATACTTCACTTTCCTAATTCTTGAATGATTCAATTATTAATGAGTTAATACCCAAAATCGTCCTCGACTATAGTGGTTTTTCTCAATTTCGTCCTAAACGACTTTGGTGACCTAATATCGTCCCAGACTTTTGTGTTTCGCTCAATTTAGTCCCCCATTTGTTATTCCGTCAAATTGGTGTTAAATAAAGGGACAATTCAATAATGTCAATATTGATCTCTCTTTACTTTCAACTTGTGAAGTGCGAAATTCCTCTTTCTTGTACAAATTACACCCAGAATTACCCCCGGACCTACAAATCAAATTTTATATTCGCAGTTTTAGGAGTAATTCTGGGAATAATTCGTAAAAAAAAGGGATTTCGCAGTTCACATGTCTATGAGTAAAGAGATGCCAATATTAAAATTACTGAATTGTCTATTTATTTAACACCAAATGGATAGAATAACAAATGACGGACTAAATTGAGTAAAAATACAAAAGTCTGGGACGATATTAGGTCACCAAAGTCGTTTAGAACGAAATTGAGAAAAACCACTATAGTCGAGTATGATTTTGGGTATTAACTCAATTATTAATTAAGTTAAGTGCCCTTTTGTCTTTGTCTTATTCTTGATTTAGTCATACAATTAGTCAATTAGTAACCGAAAGTTGTCTTGTTTGAACAGATTAGCTTCCCAGATTTTAGCAATTATGAAGAAGACCTTGCTTGGCCATTGATCCTGGACGATTTTGTTGACTGGATGCATGAGAGAAAACACAGAAAAGCAGTGATATATAGCATAGAGACACAAGACCAAAGTCAAACCTTCCTTTGAAAGATTCATGGTAAACAACATTGGATCCACGATTCTTGGTTACTAGATTGTTGATTAGAAGTACCCTATTTTTTTAATTTTTTTTTTATTATATATATTATTGTCAGCTTTGGGGAATAAAATTTGTTTCTTTCTCAGTTTTTCTTTTTATTTTTCTTGAAATCGGAGATACTTTATTATTGCTTGTCACATCATGAGTAAAATTGAAAAAGTAAAAGTTGAGACAATAGAAATAAAACTAAATAGAAATTAATATTACATATATAAAAGCTCTTAAAATTATTAGTGTTCTCTTCATCCCTCTCTCTAATTGAGAAAATATTTCTTTATGAAACCTTACATCAACCACAAAATTTATCTAATTGCAAGAAGTATTTAACTTCAATGGATTTATATTTTTTTTAAAGAAAAAGTGATTTCTTCTATGGTGCCAATAATATTGTATACAATGGAGTATAGACGTATAGTATACGGAGAATTTCATTATAGAAAGTATTATTAAAATTCGTGTGATAATACATAATTGCTACAATCAAGTGAAGTATGATTGATTATATCAAGTAGGACTGGGCATTTCGGGTTTCGGTTCGATTTTTTTTTGTTTCGGTTTTAAAAAAATTAAATTATCCAGTTTAACAATAGAGTTCGGTTTGATTCGGTTTCGGTTCGATTTTTGTGAAATTCCACTATTTGAACGTTTGTTTTTTTGTCTGATCAATTGTTCAGTTGTTTCACTTGGAGTGCCACTTGAAGTGTTTTGTTGATGACAAGATGAAGAATCATCTATCTACATAGTTACTATTTGAAAAATAAGAATTATTAAATCACCAAATGTTGGGACTTACGACTTAGAGTTGAGGTCTGAGGACTTGAAGAGTTGAAATTATTAATTATTATAATATTTATATATAATACTAGCATTTTGTACGCGCGGTGCGTGAAAATTTATGCCAAACATTAAAAAATTGATAAATACAAAGAATTAGAAGTTATAGTTCAAATTATATTTCAGAATTCCTTGAAGTAGTAAATTTTAATCATCGTATTTGAAAACTATAGATATGAACAAAATTTATATTTTTTTTATTAATAATGTAAACAATTTTGATATAATTTATACTTTGTTTTTACAATAAATAAATAAAATATCTATAGTACTAATCTACTACCCGGTCGCATATATTGGTGTGTGTGCATGCCTATATATACACACACACATATGATTTACCATTCATAGAAATTTAATTAAATTATAATCAATAATTAAAGTAATTATATAATGATTTTAATAAAATGATAATTAAAGAATAGGAAAAAGATATATGTGTATGATAATAATGATAGAGTTATGAAAGTTAGAATTAAATAGTAACGGTGTTATAACGGTGTAAGGGTACTTTTGTCTAACAAGAATGTAGTAGGGATAATTTTGTCCATTATAATTGAAGTGTACAACATTTAATGAAAAATGTGTACCTTTATTAACATACAAATGTAGATATAAACACAAATATGATTATAGCTTAATGGGTAAAGCTCTTGCCTTATAATTAAATATAAATAATAAGGGTTCAAACCTCAATCACCTTAAACATTTAATACATTATTATATATCTATTATTTAAAATAATAAAAAAAAACCCAGAAAATCAATCGATTTTTCGTCGAACCGAACCGAATCTCACCGAACCGATCAGATTCCTCAAACCAAGTATCGTCCAGTTCGGGTGCCCAGCCCTAATATTATCAAGTACTATCAACATTTAAAATATTTAAAAGAATAATATTTAGTGTAACTTTAAGAATCTTGTTTGGGTAAGGGTGGGTCAAGTCTCAAAGAATAATAATAATAATTTCAAGAATCTTATTTGGGTAAGTGTTGGTCAAGTAGTTTAACTGCAATCTTGTGATGCTTTAGAACAAGAACCTTACCACGTGTTTTTTTTAAATGAATTATCCAAAGCTAACGATTTTGACTCTTAAATAATTTTTTGAAGTGTTATTATTATTATTATTATTATTTTTAAGACATTTTTTGAAGTGTTTATGAATCGTTTGGTTGTAAGGAGGGAATTAGGGGGTCCGAGAAATAATTGTTACATGGTGGATCATGGTTCACACAGTGTTTTGTGAACCGTGGTCAAATATAGTGTTTTTTTTTTTTTTTTCTGTTATCGTGAACTAATGGTAGTGTATCGTGTTACAGATATTTATATTGTCAGATAAAACTGTAGTAGACTTAAGATGATCTTTAGTGTTGCTATAATAAAACTAGTGTTTGTGCAAAATGAAATTTAAAAACAAAGCTCATGCAATAACGTATATTGTTAAATGAACTTGAATTGTAATTAAAATGATACTTCAGCGTTACAATAATGAATTTAGTGTCTATGGAAAATAGGGGGAAAATCAACAATTTTGTCCCTCAATTGTTGGCGAACTGTCAATGTAGTCCTTTAATCCCTTATTCATTGATTTGATCTCTGAAATAAATTATTTTTAGTCGAATCAACCCTTCCGTCCCGTCTTCCGTCGCTCAGTCGGTGAGAGGTCCAATTAAGCATGGGCGATGTCGTCTTTTCATGTCTTCAGCCCTTTCTTAATACCGAGGCGTTGAACTAGACTCCTCAAACGGTGAAGAAAGTCCTCAGTAGCCCTCAGAGCCCTAGTTCTAGAACAACGACAACATTCGAAGAGATTGAAGACTCCAAGCAACGAATTGAAGAAGAAAGATAATGTCTTCAACAACAGCTCTTCATCGGAATTCATGGCAGAGGTGCGATTTAAGTGCGGATATTTGGCTCCAATGAAGATGTCATGGAGTTATGCTAGCCCAGGGAAGAGATATAAGGCATGTCCAAGATATGGGGTAAATGTAAAATTTGGGGAGTTATTAGGTTAAATATTGTTATGTAATTCGAATTTGTGAATGATGTTTGGTCAGGGAAATGAGAGTTGTCGATATTTTGAATGGATGGACTATGATGTCACTGAACGTGTAACAAATGTGATTAGAGGTTTGTTGAAGAGGGCAGATAAGTATGAGAAGGAAATTGACAAGCTGCAATTTACAATTGAGAAAAAAGATAATGAAATGAAATTAATAAGAAGAGTTGGGAGTCTAATATGAAGTTTTTGTTTGGATTTGGAATTGGACTTGTATTTGTAGTTTTTGTTTGCAGTATATGGAAGAGGAGTGGTTTACCAAATGTAGGTTTAATGAGCTAAAGTAGCAGTGTAATTAGCTAGCTTTAAGTGTTGTATTTTTTCCCAGCACTAAAAGTTGTAATGAACTAATTAATGTGATGTGTTGTTTTTCCCCTAAGTTGTTTATGTCCAGTGAATGGTTAATAAAACTGCTATTGACATTATTCACAGTTTTTCCCAGTGCAATGTATAATCAAGAAACGAAACTAGTGCAATGTAGTATTGATAGTATGAGCCAACACCATTGCCAAAACAATTGTGCCAAAATCATAACCAAAACCATTGCCAAAACCATAGCATATTGACATTTTTCACAGTTTATAAGCCAAAACCATAGCATATTGACATTATGCACAGTTATAAGGCAAGACCATTGAGCCAAAAAAAGACCATTTTGACAATATGAACAAAAAACCATTCAACAGTATTGACAGTATGAACCAAAACCATTCTGCACAGTTCATAACCAAAACCATTTAATGGTTAAGCCAAGACCATTGCAACAAAACCATACCTGACAGTGTATACTAATATGTAAAGTCTTGTATGCACAATATATAACGAAAATTGCTTCATTCACAAAACTTATATGTTTAACTCACAAAATAGTTTACATGAGCAACCATGACCCCCATCTTACAAAACAGTTTGCAAACTTTAAGTCTATTACATATTTAAGACTTTACATTTAAGCCTACAAAACAGTTTGCAAACATTCAAGTTACATATTTCTTCCTTCTAAACAGTTTGCAGAAATTCAAGTTAAGGTAACTTTTTCTTCATGTTTGTAAGGCCTCCAACAGTTACATATTTCTTCCTTCTAGTTGCAATCTCATGATCAACAACTTGGGATGAGATGTGTGATGAGATAAAATTTGAGATGATTGGGATCACCATTGCTTCCTTCAATGGGTTGTGATGGTTGGGATGACATTACTTTCTGAAAATATGAGTACAAAAAATTCATAAACAACAGATTATATTAAGGATTAATATCCAAGTGTACTTACCATTTCTTAGCACAAAGTCTGAGACTTGTGTCTCAACTACTACATCCTGGAATTGCTCTTGCTGCTCATGGTCTTCAACTCCTTGCTAGTCATGATGTTCAGCTCCCTGCTGCTCTTCATGGTCTTCCACTTCCTCTGATTCTTGTACCTTCGTGGAATATAGACATGAGTATAGAAAAATATTTAATTGACAATTAAGAAAAACGGTTAAGCATTACTTGTTTATCTTTTGGTTTGCAAGTTGTCCTATTATAACCTCTCATACCACAAACTTTACACTTTTTAACTTCACATTTTTTAGTGGCTTTTGTTTTATTTGGCTTTTCAACAATTGGGTCTATCTTTCTCTTCCTCCCAGGTTGCGGCTTATATTTTGTGGGATTGGAGGTGGTAGGTTAGTTTTGTGCCATAATTCTGGAGCTCGGATAGGCAAGATTGTAGGGCTATATGCTCTCATGTAGTGCTCCACTAAATAACAGTCATGCACATAATCTTCTGGAAGAACACTTTTTTTCCTTATAGCTGCAATGGCATGTGTACAAGGGATGCCAGTGAGGTCCCATCTTCTGCAACTACACTGCCTAGCACTTAAATCAACCTTGAAAGGCTTGAGGTTGTCATCATCAACTTGATAAATTTCAGCAACAGATTTATATGCATTGAATCTAGCACCCTATCTTTTCCTTCTTCTTTTAACTTTAGAATTTTTGGACACACCTTGAATGGATGAGAACTCATTCTGTCCCCCCTATTCTTTTGCATCTTAGTCATCAAATATAACCTTATCTTTTCAACCATGGTTTGGATTGGCTTATCCCTGAAATTTAAAATGCAATTGTTTTAGGATTCGCACAAATTATTTAGAAGCAAATCTGATTTTGGGAATGTGCTGAAAAAGGCTCTAGAGTAGTGTTTTGGATCCCTTGCACTTAGCCATTCAAAAGCCTTAGGATTCAAGCACTTTGGCTCCTCCATTTTAGCTTGAAAGTCTGCCTCAGTAGTAGCCTTACACACTGCCCAGAATTGCATTTTCGGTAAATGACATGTAAACCCATCCTTCATAAAATTGGCATGTAGATGCCTAGCACAAAACCTATGCTCAAGCCTTGGAAACAGTTCCTCCACAACAGGTATTAAACCCTTTTGTTTATCAGAAATGTTGTCCAAGCACCAGGATTATTAGACAGATTTAAGTCAATGTCCAATAGCTCTAAAAATCAAGACCATGTATCCTTCAACTCACCCTCCACACTAGCAAATGTCCTTTGGAAAAAGGCTATTATCACCATCTAAACCTATAGCACTCAGTAGTTGCTCTCCTTTTTGAGAACCCTTTAGGTGGCAGCCATCAAGCCCAATAATGGGTCTACATCCTCTAACAAATTCTTCCTTGCAAGCTCTAAAGCAAATGTAAAGCCTTACAAACCTAGGCCTTCCATGAACAATGAATTCATTGTCTAACTTCATTCTGACAGTGGTTTCAAGATTACTTATTTTAAGCTCTTCACAGTAATCATTTAGTTGCTTGAACTGTTCTGAGTCTTGTCCATCTATTTGCTTTATAGCTTCTTTTTTTGCCAAATAGGCTTGGTTTCTAGTTAGCTGGCAGTTAAACTTAGATTTCACATGCTCCTGAAATGGTCCTCTACTCCATTGTGTATTCACCCTAAAATCATCCTTAAAGAATTTTGCCAGAAATCCAGAACAACAAGCTAAACCATTTGTCTACAAAAAACCTAATCTTCGAAAAAAAAAAAAAACCTAAGTTCAAAAACTTACGATTTGGCGTCATAGAAAACCCATTAATCTTCCGACTCGTCATGATATTGCTCCTTGGATTCTTCAATGCCTTCAATTTGCCTTCAATTTTGGTCGAATTTGGACTTGGACTCCACACAACGATGGTTGGTTTTGGTTGGGATGAGAAGAGACAGTAATTTCTTAGTTCGAATGGGCAATGGCGACACTTCAAGAAAGGGCTGAAGACAAGAAATGACAAAGTTATCCATTCTTAATCAGACCTCTCACCGGTTGAACGACGGACGACGACCGAAAGCGTTGATTCGACTAAAAATAATTGATTTCGGGGATGAAATCAAAGAATAAGGGATTGAGGGACTACATTGACAGTTCACCAACAATTGAGGACCAAATCGTTGATTTTTCCTAGAAAATAATGAAACTAAAAAATATAGCTCATACAATAACATATATTGTCAAATGAACCTGAAGTATAATTAAAATGATACTTCAGTGTTACTATAATGAAACTAGTGTGTGTAGAAAATAAAACTAAAAGACAAAACTCATGCAATAACATATATTGTCAAATGATCCTGAAGTGTAATTAAAATAATAATTCAGCATTGCTATAATGAAACTAATGTGTGTGGAAATGAAACTAAAAAACAGAGCTTATGTATTTTGTCAAATGAAACTGAAGTATAAATAAAATGATACGACGACATCGTTTTACTTTATGATCCACGTTGCTACGTGGACCCTAGTCCACAGTAAACTTTGCCAAGGATTTGAGTGGTGAAGACTAATATAGGAATATAGGAATAAAGTAAAAATTCAAATTATATTACGGAGTATTTGATTGACATGAATAAAATTACTTGAAATTTTAACTCTAGTGTTTGATATACATGTGAATTGAAAAACAATCTATAAACCTAATAAAAGCTAATAAAGTTATGTCCCTAATGGGAATTAAAAAATATTGGTATAATTGTTTGTTGAAATGAATGATTCATATTATCTTGAATTTAGTATTTTTTATTATTTTTTCTATTTTACCCTCTATTATATCATTTACTTTTTTTTTTTAAATGCCACTGCACTTCGTCAGTGTAAACTTTAGTAATTGAATATTCCGTTAACTATTTATTATTCTTAATTTATCATTGATTTTCATAAGGAATGTCTTAGGTACCTCATCCTAATCAAAATTGATATAATTGTTAAACATATACTATGAATATGTTAAGTTGTATTAAAAAATACAATATAAAATTTAACATGAACTTTTGTCAATAATTAGAATCGCGCATTGGGCATTTATGAAACGGTACACCTAATTTACAAATTACAATATATATTCAACACAAATGAGAAATTAAACTATGCCTATTATGATTATATTTTGGGGGAAGGATGATTTGGTTTTGTTTTTGAAGGTGCACTGTGCCAAGGCACTAAAACTGCAGTGAAGCATACTAGGGGACTAGATTAAATCAAAAATTCATTTCTGGTAGAAGTGGCAACCAAAAAAAAAAAATATGGATCAGGCCAATTAGTAGGTTTTGTGTTGCAAAAATTATGCTTGCGAACTATCTAGTGAGAGTATTTCTCTCTAAAACTGTTATTGCACCCGCTAATTTTATGAAAAATTATGCCAAAATTCATAATTATGCATTCTTGAAATATATGCTTTTATGAAAAATTTAATAATTATATACGTCAGGATACCAAATGATACTTTGATAAATTCTAAAACACTAATTTAAAAATACACATTGGGTATTGGACTATTCGCGCAATGCGCATGTGGTAACTAGTAAGTAATATAAAGATCAAAATGTCCATGTATAATAATAACTAGTAGCTAGTAATAGTAATCCCAAAATAGTTGATCAAGTAGGTGGAGCATGATTTTAAATCGAGTCTCAAACACTCTTATATCGAGTCCGTTGCATCTCTGGTCACCTAAAAATAAAAATATACTCTTATAAAATTACATTAAAACATACATTATTTGAAAAATAAATTTACAAGAATAATATGTTTAAGCTATACAACAACAACAATAATAATAATAAGTGTACATTTCGTGAAAGTGTATTTTCGGCTCAAAATCTCAACTTTTCTTTCCAAAATTCGAAATGGAAGTGAGGAAATTGTAATTTCGTAGAGTTCCTATTCCCCCAATCAGACATAGGAATTTCTCATATTTCAAAATTATGGTAAAGAATAATTATAATTTCCTCCAAGTAAACGGTGAGGTAGTGAGATTAATCATGAGATGGTACCGTGATGATATGATAATACTATGTGTATTCTCATTTTCAACTCTTAATTTTATTTTTATACACAAAATCTTGATGTAACATTTATATTGAGTCCCACATGAAAAAAGTAATTTATCTGTATCCACCACATTAGAAAGTAAAATTTATGAAGTAAGATTTAGGAGTATATATAATAGAACTAGGGATGATAATTAATTTTGATCCGTCCCGCGGATATCCACCCGAATGGCCGAATCCACACCCAGGCCACATGGGTCGGATTTTATTTATTTATTTATTTTTAGGTGATAGTGGGTGGTGTGTCTTTAAAAAAATAAACTCATGGTGGGTCCGATTGGATTCGGATTCTATGTAAAATAAAAATAAAAAAATAAAAAAATTGCGTGTGTGTGTGCCATGTGTGTGTGTATAATAGTAAAATAAGTACTACTATTTGACACAAGCTTTATAGTCGAGTGGCATAGCTGTGAGTTTTCAAATGAGAGGTCTCAAGTTTGAACTCTAGTGTGTGGGAAAGTAATCTGATGTAAATATCAATCTAATTACACTTTTGTTTCATTTTACAGTATTACTACGTTTTTCAGTTTCATTTTTCATACACACTAATTTCATTATAGCAATATTAAAGTATCATTTTAATTATACTACAGTTTCATTTGACAATATACATTATTGTATGAACTCTATTTTGTAGTTTCATTTTTCACAAAAACTAATTCAATATAATAATGTTAAAAGTATTATTTAATTACACTCCACGCTCATTTGATAATATATATATATATATATATATATATATATATATATATATATATATATATATATATATATATATATATATATATATATATATTATTGTATGACTCTGAATTTTAGTTTCATTTTTCCCACACACTAGTTTCATTTTAACAACATTAAAGTATCATTTTAATTATACTATAGTTTCATTTGAAAATATATGTTGTTGAATGAACTTTGTTTTTTTAGTTTCATTTTTCACAGCCACTAGTTTCATTTTAGCAACACTAAAATATCATTTTAATTCTACTACAATTTCATTTGACAACTATGATTCACATCGCACTATGAACCATGGTCCAGTGTATAACAATTGTAGGTGATAGATGTAGCCCTCCCCAATCTACCCGGTAAATTTTACTGTGGACCATGGTCCATGTTGTATTGTGGTTCATAAAGTAAGTATTATTCTAATTACACTTTAGTTTCATTTGACAATATTGCTCTGTTTTTCAGTTTAATTTTTCACACCCACTAGTTTCATTATAGCAATACCAAAGTATCATTTTAATTCTATTACAGTTTCATTTGACAACATTATTGTATGAGCTCTATTTTGTTGTTTCATTTTTCACACACACTAGTTTAATTATAATAATGCTAAAGTATTGTTTTAATTACACTTTACGTTCATTTGACAATATATGTTATTGTATGATTCTGAATTTTAGTTTCATTTTCCACACACACTAGTTTCATTTTAATAACATAAAAGTATCATTTTAATTAGGAATAAGGTTCAAATTGGCCACTGAACGAAAAAAAAAAAAAAAAAAAAAAAAAAAAAAAAAAAAAAAAAAAAAAAAAAAAGTGCAATTAGGCTACTGAACACTCCAAAAATGTGCAATTTCACCTGATAGCAGGTTACCCTCAATTTTTTAGCAGGTTATCTGCTTACGTGGCAGCTGAGTTGGCATTTTTAATAAATTTTAAAACATTTTTAATAAATTTTAATAATAAATTTTTATTTTAAAAAAATTTTTAAAAATAAAAACGACTTTATTTTATTTTTTATTTAATTTTTTTTCAATTTGTTATAAAATCTATTATTAAAATTAATTATTAAAAATTATTAAAAATTATTAAAAATGCCAACTCAGCTGCCACGTAAAGCAGGTAACCTGTTAAAATTGATGGTAACCTGCTATCCGGTGAAATTGCATACGTTTGGAGAGTTCAGTGGCCTAATTGTCCGTTTTTGGAGTGTTCAGTGGCCTAATTGCACTTTTTGTTCGTTCAGTGGCCTAATTGCATTTTCAGGTTACGTTCAGTGGCCAATTTGAACCTTATTCCTTTTAATTATATTACAATTTTATTTGACAATACGTGTTGAATAAGCTATATTTTTTAGTTTCATTTTTCATACGCACTAATTTCTTTTGAGCAACACTAAAATATCATTTTAATTCTACTAATACTTTTATTTTACAACCATAATCTATATAGTACTATAGACTATGATCCACTGTATAACAACCCAATCCACCCAGACCTATTGTAATCCCTAATAATAGAACTAAAATCATAAAATGTAATTATAGTTGTCGCATGATTTGATGTCTTTACTTCACAGAGAATCCAATGCAGGTAGTCATTTCCAGTGGGGATGATATAATGAGAGAGTGTGGCCCAGATTGTCAGGTTTAGGTTTGGCAAAAAAGAAAAAGATGAGTGTTATATATATAGCTAAAAAGATTAGGCGACAAATGAAAGCGAGGTTGGTAAAATCAACGAAAAAGTGCCTTCTTCGTGCCGAAAGCTACTAATCAACGTTAAATCTCCAAAATTATATGTTTATTGCCCCAATTCGTCTCACAATTATCAAAGAACGAGTAAATTTTATTTATATGTCACAATTTTATTAAATGGTAGAAAAAATAGAAAAATACAATTACTAATTACTAATGTATTTTAATTGTATAAAATATAATTATATAATTCAATTATCAATACAGTCAGCCGTATTTACTTAATTTTAAATTACTTTATCAACTATTTTCTTGAATTTTGGATAGAATTTTGAGTGGATTTTTATGGGGATCCGCATTGGTTCCCTACTTGATTGATTATTGTGTCATTTTATATATTAAAAAGAAAAAGAAAAGGATTAGGTTTGATGGTTCCAGGTTCTATAGTTGTATGACTTTTATCCATGATTTGGTAAGTTAGTTTTAAGAAAAATGGTAATTTATACTTCTTTATAATATATTCAATTATTAATGTTACTTCTGAATTATTAATATTTTAAATGTTGTCTCTTAATATTCAAAATAGTATATATTTTACCATCTCGTATCGTACAGAAAAAATTGAGGGGTAATATTAACATTACGGGAGGGGCACTACCATTTTGAAAATTGAGAAGAAACGTTTACATTACTAATAATTCAATAGTGACAATAATAATTGACAAATTATGAAGAGACATAAATTAAAATTTTTCCGTAATTTTACATTTTACTTTATTTGGAGGGAAATTAATCACTGATTAATGATTAAAAAAGTTTACAACATGAAAAAAAAAATTAAAAAGAAAAAAAAAAAGTAACGGTGAGACCAACCTGATTAAATAGCATATGGCATGTACAATGGTTGCAAAAGGCTTCTCGAGAGAGAAGCTGTTAGCAGTGTGAACCAAAAAAAAACACAAAAAGAATGTAAAAAATAATAATAATTTCCCCATAATTCGTCGTGAAAAACGTCGCTAGGAAGCAGTCGGATCGGATATCAACGGCGGCGGGCTTCTACTACTTTTCTTGCTCGAGGTTTTTGCAAGAGCCGGCGCCGGCGCCGGCGAACCTGAGGAAGACGATGAGGACGACGGCGTGGGTCTATTGGAGCCGTTTCTGAGTTTCTTGTTCTCCCCAGCTTCACTGGGCTTCTCCTCAATCCTATGGTGACGAACTTTCGTCGTGTTTAAGCTCACCGGAACTAAACATTTGCAGAACATACCTATTTGCGTCACAGTTGGTCAATTATCGTCACAAAATTCCATTTGCGGAAAAACATTAATCGCACTCTTCATAGCTCCTTTATTAATTAATTTAGATAAAGATCTAATTAATGCTATTTAATCAAAATTAATTTGATTTTTTGGCGACGAAATGCGTAGAGAAATTAAAGAATCGTCGCAAAAGATGAGGGGTTAGAGATTAGTTTACCGATTCGAGCGAGTCGGTTAACCCATCTGGGAATAGGATTTCCGGTGAGTCGAATGCAGGCATCGTTGCAGAAATGGTTACAGTTTTTGGTGATGAGATTATAAGCATTTCCTCTGTACTTCTTGGAGAGCTCCTCCATCAATCTTCTCACTTCGCCGGCGGCCATCTCCGACCACCCGACCAAAATCGACTTCCGGAATGTGAACCCCTCGCACTGCTTCGGCTCGCCTTCGAAAATCCCCGTCGTGGGGTATTCGTGAGCTCCGAACGCGTACTCCACGCCATGAACTGCTAACCCAGATTAACAAATCACAGATCTGATGATTGGGCGCATTAGATATGCGAAAAAGCAGAAAAAAAATGAAGAATTCAGAAGAAAAAATGGGGACGGAGAAAACCTTGAACGCCGGAGTGGTAGACGCCGAGGCCGACCCAATAAGCGTAGCCGTTAATGGAGGTGAGATCGTAGACGTTGAGGTAAACCGGCACTGATCCGCGGCCGCAGTTGACAGAATTCTTTCTGCAGAGCATTCTGCGGGGGCTGAGTTGGGGAGGCACGGCGGGGCGGAGCGCGGCGGCGTTGGAGTGCCGCACAGTCAACTTTGGGCGGACCAAAAGTGGGATGGATATATAATAAGAGAGATGATGAGAGATTGGAATCTGGAACTGGATGGTGAGCTGTGTAATTGCTATTTGAAAATTTGAAAAAAGTGTTTTTTGGGAGAAAGAAGTGTAACAGTCATAATGATATCAAGTGATGCCACTCAAAAACTAATCACATTTATTATACTCGGTATTATGGAATGATGATCTGTGATTCCTCCAATTTCCTTTTTCTTTTCCTATTTTATTTGTATTTTTTACTTTTAGACTCTATTAAATATAAAATTGTAGACACTAGCGTACCAACATTCAAGAGTATGTATGTGAAGAATAATGACTAGGAATCCAGTCTCAAAGTGAGGGGCTCCTTGTGTACAGTAAGTCTCTATGGTTTATTTGAGTTACCATGATTTACATTCTCGTAGATGCTCTATCGGGTCAAGGTTGGAGATTCAACCTTTTAGGAAGAAGAGTCTGTATGTTTGTTAAAACATATTTCGTGATTCACCTAATTTACCAATCGAGGCAATAATTGGGGACAATCACAATCGAGTTGGTCAAGCAGTTGGTTTGATACCCACAATGTTCTAAGTTTGACTCCCCATAAGAGTTGTAAGTCGCCTATTAGCTTTTCTGATTTGAGCTGGTCAAATATGGACAACCTAAACTAATTTATTTACTTCTTCGTAGTCTTTTGCCGGCTGAGGCGATGAGAACTGTAATGAATTGTAGGTATATATACAAGAGGAGGCTTAGGGAGACTAGGATTGTGAATCATAAGTAGACTCGATAGAGTCCTAATAAAGGCGAGCTTTACCCTTAGTGCACCTTCGAATACCAACAACAAACTTTTCCTTAAATCAAAGGATAGGAGCGATTATGAACCTTTAAGTTTGTGATTCAAATTTATTAATGGGAAAATTGTAAAAAATGCCTCTCTATAATATGCCAATTATCAATGTCACCCCTGAATTATGAGTGGTGTAAATGTTGCCCCTCAATTATCAAAACGGTACACATATAGCCCCTCCCGTAACGGACATGTGGTTCCCCGTTAGTGTACGACACCGTTAAGTTGGAGTAAATATGTAATTTAGTTGTTTTTTCCGTCCCTCAATTCGAAGTACCAGCGATGGACATCGGTGGGGAACCATAGGTCTGTTACTGGAGGGGCTATTTGTGCACCATTTTGATAATTGATGGGCAACATTTATAGCACTCATAATTCAGGGGTGACATTGATAATTGGTATATTATAGAGGGGCATTTTTTTACAATTTTTCCTTTATTAAATATGAAAAATTCTTAAAATTTACCATTAACGAGTTTATAAATAATCAAAAAATATGTTTTTCTTTTTCTTTCTCATAACTATTATTCTTGAGCTTCTATTCTTTTTTTTTTTTTTTTTTGAAACCTGTAAATTCGAATATTATTAATGAATATGCGAAATAATGAAATCAGGAGGGTCACCATCCCATAACATAGTAATACCCTGGTCAGTGACCCTAGATGCTAAAGTATGAGCAAAGATATTTAAACGTCTAGGAATAAGCTGTAAATAACATGTAGTAAACTGAGCCATGATGGCCTGCACTCAAATAATACTAACATACGATCTAGGATGTAAATCAACTTTGGAAACATAGGACTTCAACACCGAACAATCTGTGGATAGAGTTACTGAAGTAATCTGGCGGTCCCTTAACCATGATAAAGCCTCCTTACAAGCCAGTGCTTCTGCTGTGATAGCGTTCTCACATAACGGCAACCGTCCATTCATAGCCGCTACAAAGCCACCTTGGTCGTTGAGGAGAACTGCGCCAAACGCCAAACGCCGCAGCCCATGCTGTGATAGCGTTTTTTTTTTTAACTAAATGACGCGTTTTTTTTAAAAAACGATGTCGTTTTGGGCCCGTGTCCACAATTCATTGTGGACACGGGTCCAGGGCATAATTTGCCCAATTGAATTGGTGACAAAATATAGGCTATTGATTCTGTTTTTTGACTTGGCATCCTACAAGCTCGCAAATTATGCCGTGGAATCGTGTTCACCGAGAATGGTGAACACAAGTCAAAACGACGTCGTTTTTAGGCAAAAAAAAAAAAAATCGCGGATGTGGAGTTAACGGCGTGTTACTGATCAAATTATGAATTTTATGAAAATTCATAATCTCATAACAGAAAATTCATAATCGCATAACAGAAAATTCATAATCTCACAACTGAAAATTCATAATCTCATAACAGAAAATTCATAATCTTATAACAGAAAATTCATAATCTCATGGTTCCAAAGTGAATGTGTAGGCATGGTTCCAAAGTGAATATGCAGGCATGGATTCATAATTTATGAATGTCCGTGATTTCGGACGGGAATATGTAGGCATGGTTCCAAAGTGAATGTGCATGCATGAATTCATAATTTATGAATGTCCGAAACTCCGAAATTATGAATGTAATGAAAATTCATAATCTCATAACAGAAAATTCATAATCGCATAACAGAAAATTCATAATCTCATAACTGAAAATTCATAATCTCATAACAGAAAATTCATAATCTCATAACAGAAAATTCATAATCTCATGGTTCCAAAGTGAATGTGTAGGCATGGTTCCAAAGTGAATGTGTAGGCAGTCACGTAATTTAAAAAAAGAAAAAAAAAAAGAAAAAAAAAAAAAAAAGATAACGGTGCACTAATACCGTTAGAACCGTGTTCACCATGAATGGTGAACACGGTTCCATGGCATAACGTCTGCTACAAGCTCAAGTCACCATTTTTTTGACAGAATATTTTATACAGTTTCTTTTTATTTTCTAAATTTAAAAGTAAATTATCAAGATGGTTTATCCACATATAGTGATTTTATTTTATTTTTATCAATATATAGTGATTTTATTATTTTAGTTCTCGACTTTCAATTTTATTCAATAATATATCTCTTATTGTCAAATTTGTACAATTTTTAAGTTGTTCAGAAACTAAAATAGATAAAAATTTGGACAAAACAATAAATCCGAAAAATTAAAATATGTATAAATTTCATAGTGAAAAATATTATTGGATAAAATCAAAAGTCCATTAATAAAGTGGTAATCCCACTTTTGGGGTGTAAGTGAGTCAAACTACTCGCGAGCTACTCGAGTTTGATGCAATGAATGTTCAAATTTGATTAAGTTATTGTTAAGCTGAGTTCAAGGTTGAGACGTTGAGTAGCTCGAATAATGAATTTGAGCTTCTTAATACTCGGCTTGAGTAGCTTGTAATCCTTTTTTTGAATGCTACTAGCTCTGTTAGATTGTAGTATCTGTTCATATACTTTCTCAACCTACTGAAACACAAAGAGCCAATAACGCCTCCACTGAGGCTCGAACTCACAACCTTCCAAATGGAAGTCCAACCCGGATACCATTAGACCACATAATCCTGGTAGTAGCTTGTAAGCCTAATTGAGTTAATTTTTAAAAACTATATTTTATATATAATATATATTACTATAAATTTAATTAAATATATTTTTATAATATTTTTTTTTTGAAAATCATATATTTTTATAATATAAAATGACAAACTGATATTATATTGAGTTTCGTTATGATATTTTATTGTAAAAACATTTATTATTATAATCTTTTGTATTAAAAATATATAAAATCTGAGCTAAGGTCGAACAACTTGAGCTTTAAAAAAAATTATCTTTTAATTTAGCTCGAGCTACAATTTTTCGAATCGAATTGAGTTTCGAACTTTGACTACTCAAACTTGACTTGGATTGATTACACCCCTAACCACTCTAGAGTTAATGAATCATTTTCGATAATATTTCACTTTAAATTTTATGTGATGCGATATTATATTCTTGCACATAATAACTCTACGATGAAATTCTGAACTATTTACAAGCACATATATTATTTTTTTTTGTCAGACCACGAGGTATCTTGAGCAGACCCTAACGATAGGAGACACCTTTAAGCCCATACCATACTCAGACTAATCCACATTCGCATCGAGCTGGCCCAATTAAGGAGCAAAGTGTTGGCCAAATTGGTTTTTCCATAAGAGAGGGGGTTTGAACTGACAATTTATATCATGGACCAGGGTCCACATAGCTAGATCAAAACAACGTCGTTTGATGTTTAAGTTTTAACAAGTTCCTTAACTTCCCGTTTCTCATGTTTCAACTCAAAATTTTAATTTATTCTATATATGTATAGAATCCTTAAACTTAATGTACATAATTGCATAAGATGATGTACAGAAATGCATAACACGATATACATACACATGTTTTCTATTTTACTTATTCTCATATCTCATTTATGTCATATAGGCACATAATTGCATAATACAAGACATAAATTTGTAAAATAAGACACACAATATGCTTTGTATTATACAACTACTAATCAATTTCATGTACAGAATCCTTACGTTTAATGTATAGAATTGCATAACATGATGTACAGAAACGCATAACATGATGTACATACACATGTTTTCTATTTTACTACGAGATACATACACATGTTTTCTATTTTATTTATTCTCAGATCTGATTTATATAAATAATTTATATCCTATAGGAACATAATTGCATAATACAAGACATAAGTTCGTAAAATAATACAATATGTTTTGTGTTATACAACTACTAATCAATTTCAAGTACAGAATCTTTACGTTTAAGGTACAAATTTTCATAACATAATGTACATAAACACATAACACGATGCACAAAAACATGTTTTACAGTTAAAAAAAAAAAAAAAAAAAAACTCGGTAACGCAAACTGAAGAACAAACGGTCTCCGTTAAAATTAAAGTCCAAAACGACGTGGTATAGGATCAGAGTTCACAGTGGACTGTGGACCCTAGTCCACAGTATAACGATTGGTTCAAACTCCCAACCCCTCTTTAAGGGATGAGATTTATACAAGCATATATTGCCAAATCTTTTTTTCATTTAAATTTACAGTAATTACCTAATTACCATTTTTACCATTCAAAGGTAAAAGTTATGGATTGACAATACAACACTTTGAAGCTTCAATAATCTCACAACTCAGAAGCCTTTAATCTTTTGGCTAAAGCATCTTTGTGTAGGTGACAACAATAAACAACCAAAATGAAGTGTTTTGTGGGGCAATTCCATGATACCTACCCAAAGGAAACTTCATTTTGATAGTTTGGTCTTACTTTTGTTAGCCTGAATATCATGATAAGTTGGCAAATCCTTAATTTTTTTTATGACGATGAAGTTCTCACGTAAATTTTGTGTCGCTATTATTGTTTTTAACTTCTATTTTAAGATATTTCAGAAATTTTATTTTGCTCGCACATGAAGCTTGGTTGGTATGAGGGTGGAGGTGGCAAATTAAATTATACTATGCACTATGATCAACATTATAATATTTATTTTTAGTATATTTGAATGTTCATTTTTACGTATTGAAAACTTATTTTTTGATAACATACCTAAAAATAAATTTTCAGTACAAAAAAAAATAAACATTCAGAAAATAAGCATTCAATGTACTAAAAATGAACTTTCAGTATAATAATAATGAACTCTATGTCAATGATCCATCTGATAAAGTTGACCATGGTCCATGGTATAATGATTTGGTGGAGCCTGGAGGTATGCCAATTGATATACCATGCATGTACCAATATCCAGCTTGCATTGTGGACCCTATTTCAAAAAGTATGTGCCAGTAATTGATATATTCTGTACATCTAGTTAACCATTTATGTGTTTGTAAATAAATTGAAAGCGCATAACATGTTAACTATGAACACACGCATAAAATGATAACTATATACACATAAACTGTTAACTGCATGTACATAATATGTTAATTGCAGACACATAATATGTTGTTAACAGTTTATGTGTTTGCAGTTAACCATTTATGTGTCTTTGGTTATCATTTTATGTTTTTGTAGTTAACATGTTATGTGTATTCAATTTATTTACAGGCACATAAATAGTAAATTGCAAGTACATAATATGTTAATTGCAAGTACATAATCTGAATATTATTTTGAACTATAGTCCACAATGCAAGGTAGACTCTAGTCGCCCGTGGTATAATTTGCTAGAGGTATGGATGGTGGACTTCTTGTGGACACCAGACATTAATCTTCCTACATAAGAAGCTATTGAGTCAACGTGATTTACCTTTCCACCATCCGGTCGGACCTTGGGGCAAGAAATTTCCTTTGGGTGGGCAATGATTATTATTTTTTTAAATGAGAATATAAAAGATGCATTAAAATTAAATGTGGCAATATGTTGCCCAACAAATTTACGGTGATCAATTAATGTAATTAGTTATGGACTTACGTATGTGAGTTTATATTTAAATATAATTTTTTTTTCTAGAGTAAATATCCAAAATGGTTCCTCGACTATAACTAAATTTACGATGATCAATTAATGTAAGTAGTTATGGACTTACGTATGTGAGTTTATATTTAAATATAATTTTTTTTTCTAGAGTAAATACCTAAAATGGTTCCTCGACTATAACTAAATTCACAAATTGGTCCTTAACTTTCAATTTTAACCAATTAAGTCCTTAACTTTACAATTTTAACACAATTTGGTCCTCCGTCTATTTGACCGTTTGTTGACTGTGATTTTTGATGATATATATGTAATTTCATGGTCCATCGTCGATTTTTTAAGGTTCCGGTTGCATTTTCAGACCGCACTGTTACATTTGAATCCACCGCCGAAAGCAATCTGCCAAATCCTGTCGCCTTTCTTCATCCTCCCTTTGGATTCAATGTAGTTGAGTTCGTACCAGAGTGAAGAAGACAACGTGTTTCCGAACCAGTGCAGCGTCATCCTAGAGGCCTCCATGTGCTCGGGTGAGAGCTGCGGGTATTTATGGAGATCGTCGACAACGGCGCGGGCGCGGGCGTTAATACCGAAGTGTTCGAAGGACCAAATTTTGTTAAAATTGCAAAGTTAAGAACTTAATTGGTTAAAATTGAAAGTCGATAACCAATTTGTAAATTTAGCTATAGTTGAGGGACCATTTTAGGTATTTACTCTTTTTTCTATAAATGAAGTGTAAAATGGGTAAATAATTGGTATTTATGTGCTTGATGCCCACCAGTAAGATTCTCTTCACCGAGCCTGCCTCGAAGAGAAGTAGCGCATTCTTGTAGGCATTTTCTCAAACAGTTGGTGACTAGCTACTACACCTACACTTTGTGTCTAAGGTTCTTTCTATTTCTCTGTTGGTTTATTCTTGGCAGTTTCAGACTGTATCTATCTGCAGGCCAGGTGTAGCATGGAGTCTATGACTACACTCTGTTGTTTCTATTATTCGATTTTGAATGGTATGCTTGGGTACATGAACTTGTCAGCATATTCATGAAAAAGTGGGATTGAAAAAGCAGCTGCAGATTGGAAATGTTAAGGGAATGGTTGAAGAAAAAGAAGCATCTGATCCCCAGATTCTGGAGGTGATGAAGACTATCCAACTGGGAAAGGAATGATCAGATCAGATCAGAAACTCAGAGGCATAATCAAAATGCATCTGAGTTATGATCAATCTTTCAAAAAGCTAATTCTTGAATACAAGAGATTAAGCATACCCTATTTGGTAAAACAGTTAGCCTATAGGTCAATTTTGACTTATTTGACTACTATTAATTGTTTGATTTGGTTTAAAAATCAATATAAGTGTTTGGTTAATTAGTTTTTTGTACTCTAAAATGCTAAAATTCAAAAAGCTACTCAAAGAAACTTTTTTAATTAGCTTTTTGAGAAAATAAATTATACCAAACAGCATCAGCTAACAACTAATTTACCAAAAACCTTTTTACAAACAGCTAATGTTATCAACTAATTATATCTTCTAATTAACCCAATCAGCTAACAGCTAACAGCCATTTACCAAATCGGGTCTATATATTTCGATTATTGAATCAGTTAAGCTGGCCTATGATCCTAGTCCCCTCCTTAGTTCATAAAAGAAAATGATAGTATAGCTAGAGAGCATCTGTACCATAGAACTCAGATCAGATCATTGTGATAAACCAGGCCATGGATGGAGACAAAGAGGGAAACCAGATTCTTAGATCAGATAAGCACCGTTCCAAGGTTGCCTGTTATTTTTGTTTTCCTTTAAGGATGCAATTTTTGTACCGGAAAACCCCACCAATACAATGAGTTGTCACCGGATATCTCCAGGGGCAATATATTAATTAATTAAAGGAAGTATCTCTCAAGGGGCAATTTATAATTTTATATCATGAACCAGGGTCCACATAACATTATAGAAACTGAATTGAAAAGACGAGTTGAGGTACAAAATTCATAATCGTAAAATATAGAATTTCATAATATAAATATAAAAAAATACAACACAAGACACATAGCATTAAGGCAAGACGTATCTCAACCACATGCCGATGCTTGCGCTCCACCCTCCCATTTTGCTCATGAGTATACGCACAGGATTTCCTGTGACGAATACCAAGAGATGCAGAGTGGAGCCAAGCTTTTTATACTCTCCCCCTAAATCAGATTGAAAAGAAAGAATTTTGCGGGAAAAGGATCTTTCAACAAGTGACCGAAACTTATCAAATATGACATATAACTCAGATTTAGCACGCATGGGATAATACCACATATATCTAGTGTAATCATCCACAAACAAAACGAAATATTTAAAGCCATTCGCAGAGATTAATGGCGCAGGGCTGCAAATATAAGAATATATTAATTCTAAAGGTTGCGTACTAGTGGTTACAGCACGAGATAAATGAAAGTGAGATGATTTTCCCAATTGACAAGACGAACAAATATTTGGAAGATCATTGGAATTAAAAGTATTAAGAGACGAAAACCTTAAAATTTGGCGCAGAACCCGGGAGTGAGGGTGCCCGAGACGCATGTGCCAAACAAAAGACGACCGTGCGGCAACAAAAGCAGCTGGAGCTGGACGCGAAGTAAGACAGGAATAGAGACCCCCCGACGCATGCCTTTTAAACAGAATATTCCTGGTGATAGTGTCCTTCACAAAGAAACACGAAGGGTGAAACTCAAAGAAAACATTATTATCTTTAGCAAAACGCTGAACAGATAATAACGAAGAAGATAAACCAGGGACATGCAAGACATCACTCATCCTAAAGGACCTAGAATCAGTAGCTAACGAAGCGGAACCAACATTAACAATGGGCAAACCTGTACCACTGCCGACTCGGAGTGTTTCCTGACCATCATAACTTGTCGCAGATGTTAGCAAGGAAGAATCAGGGGTGGCATGATTCGTAGCACCAGTGTCCGGAAACCACTGATGAGGGCCATCTGCAGAACCATCATCACAAGAAACAGCTACATGTGCCTGAGGAGCCGGGGAATCAGGCGTAAAACGCTGCCAATAGGAAATAGCAGAGTGACCTTGCTTGTTACAAATCTGACACCGAGGGCCCGAACCAGATCGCCCCGGCCACGGCCACGGTTCACTCGACCACGGCCTCCTCCTCCACGCTGCTGAGAACCACCGCCCCGGCCACCGTGACCTGCACGGTTGACAGCCATAGCGGCCGACGCACCAAGAGGGACGCCATCATCGGAGCAGATCCACTCTTGTGATACTAGAAAGTCCGCTACCTCCGTTAGCGAAACAGGAGCTCCACGTGCCAGGGTCACAACCAATGGCCGAAACTCAGGGCGCAGACCACGGTAGACATATAAATTTTGGTCATCTAACTTAACCTGACGACCGGCGAGAGCTAACTCATCAACCAACATCTGTGCACGTCCATGATAGTCGGAGATGGAAGAATCACATTGCCGTAGCGCTTGTAGCTCGCCGAGCAGCCGTAGGGCCCGAGACCGCGTCGATGAGCCTAGGGTTTGCTCAATGGTCTGCCATAGCTGCCGTGATGTGCTTCGGTCGACAGCGAGACAAAGAGTCTCCTCGGACAAGGACGAGATAAGCATCGAAAGGATGGCCTTGTCCTGTCGCCGCCGAGAAGTCAAAGAAACACGAAGGGTGAATCTCAAAGAAAACATTATTATCTTTAGCAAAACGCTGAACAGATAATAACGAAGAAGATAAACCAGGGACATGCAAGACATCACTCATCCTAAAGGACCTAGAATCAGTAGCTAACGAAGCGGAACCAACATTAACAATGGGCAAACCTGTACCACTGCCGACTCGGAGTGTTTCCTGACCATCATAACTTGTCGCAGATGTTAGCAAGGAAGAATCAGGGGTGGCATGATTCGTAGCACCAGTGTCCGGAAACCACTGATGAGGGCCATCTGCAGAACCATCATCACAAGAAACAGCTACATGTGCCTGAGGAGCCGGGGAATCAGGCATAAAACGCTGCCAATAGGAAATAGCAGAGTGACTTTGCTTGTTACAAATCTGACACCGAGGGCCCGAACCAGATCGCCCCGGCCACGGCCACGGTTCACTCGACCACGGCCTCCTCCTCCACGCTGCTGAGAACCACCGCCCCGGCCACCGTGACCTGCACGGTTGACAGCCATAGCGGCCGACGCACCAAGAGGGACGCCATCATCGGAGCAGATCCACTCTTGTGATACTAGAAAGTCCGCTACCTCCATTAGCGGAACAGGAGCTCCACGTGCCAGGGTCACAACCAATGGCCGAAACTCAGGGCGTAGACCACGGTAGACATATAAATTTTGGTCATCTAACTTAACCTGACGACCGGCGAGAGCTAACTCATCAACCAACATCTGTGCACGTCCATGATAGTCGGAGATGGAAGAATCACATTGCCGTAGCGCTTGTAGCTCGCCGAGCAGCCGTAGGGCCCGAGACCGCGTCGATGAGCCTAGGGTTTGCACAATGGTCTGCCATAGCTGCCGTGATGTGCTTCGGTCGACAGCGAGACAAAGAGTCTCCTCGGACAAGGACGAGATAAGCATCGAAAGGATGGCCTTGTCCTGTCGCCGCCGAGAAGTCTGCCGTGCCGAGAGGTCCGTAGCCGCCGCGCCGGAGCTGTAGGCAGTCGAGGTGGTCGCCGAGGCAGTCGCTGGAAACGGCACGGTGCCATCAATAAAACCAAGAAGCCCTTGGCCTTCGAGGAACGGTAGCATCTGAGTTCTCCAGAATAAATAATTTTGTGAAGTTAATTTCAGGGAGACGAAGTGATGTGCCGAGGAAAGACTATTATTTGGCGGACACCGGAGGAATGTCGGTAACGGTCCGTTCAGAAGATCCAAGAACAGAGCCGTCATCACCGAGGATTTCCATGAGAGAAACCTGGATAACTGATACCAGATGAGAATATAATTGTGTTGTATATTGAATAATAAATCTGAGAGTACAGAGAGCGAATATATAGATACTAGATAGAATCATAGTCTAACACGAATAATGTAGTCCCGGTCTAATACTAATAATATAGTCCTTATAATAACTACTTTGTATAATAGTAATCAAACTAGTGACGCTACTATAATTAAAATTATGTAAGTTTTGATTCCTCTAAATTATTGATGATGATACGTATGAATCTTAATGTGTGTGTGTGTGTGTGTGTGTATATATATATATATATATATATATATATATATATATATATATATATATATATAAAAGAGCGCTCATATGTGGTCATGTCATTAAGTGTGGCGGTGTGGTCGTATCTGTGTCGTTGAATCAGTTTAATCTAACGGCAGTAGCTAATTCTGAGGATTTGAGGATATTTTCGCGTAGGGGTGTTATGGTAATTACAGTGGCCATTTATAGCGGCTGGGTTCCAGAATACACCAACAGTGTTGACAACATGCACCAATAGTGTAATAAAATACATCACAGTGAAACACACCAATAGTGTATTCCTGAACATTGTATGGTGTATTTATTCATATATAATGGCGCGTTTTTTGTGATGCGTACCTAATTTGTGTATGTTTTTTTTTGAGCATTTCATAACATGGATTGTGTATATTTGTATAACAATTGGTGTGACCGCACTGACCACACGAGAAGGCGTTGCCGCACCTGAACTTGGCACCAATGGGAATCTACAAATACACCAGAGTAAGGCTAATAATGCACCAATTACACAAATAAAACACACAACAATGTGATTTTCCCTATTCCGGTGCCTTATGACGAGTTTACCCTTGCAGTTCGCTAGGTAGGAAAATGTGCGCGAAAATACTGAAAGAATCTTGATTAATGTGATTCATTGGATCTATCTAATCTAATGGCCTATAATTGACCATATGACCACGCCTAACAACATGACCACATGTGATCTCCCCTCTCTCTCTCTCTCTCTCTCTCTCTCTCTCTATATATATATATATATATATATATATATATATATATATATATATATATATATATATATATATTAGCATTATTGAATCAAAAAGTTGAAGTGTCATCAATTAGATATAACTTTGATTTTTAACGATGATGTTAGTGGGACAAATCTTTTTTTTTTTTAAAGTATAATTATTTTATATAAAAATAATAATAATAATAATAATAATAATAATAATAATAATAATAATAATAATTAAATTCCGAGCCTAGCCTAAAATCGGCCCACGAGACGCACGGGCCAGGACCGACCTAGGGTAAGCCTGGCACGGGATCGATCCCAAATAATTCAGGGCCAGTCCCAGTCCATGCTAATCTAGACTCAGGATCAGTCTAAGCCCGGACTTTGGTCACCTCTGTCATGCATAGATTTGGACCTATCTATGTTCACAACACAAAGTAGGTAAGAGATTAGACAATTTGTTGGGTTTGGAGTGTGATGGTACGAGAATGAAAACATTAATTGCTGTAAAAACACTTCGATAGAGCTGAGTATCATAGCCCCCAACCCTACATCATCAACATCCATTACACAGACACATTTTATTGCTTTTTTTTTTTTTTTTTTTTTTTTTTTTTTAAACATTTATTGCTGATATCTTTGAGAGAAAGTTATGATGTTTTTTATTCAATTCATTCCTAAATCACAATTATTTATCAAACACTCCATTATATACTTTAATATAACAGAGATTATGTACATTCATTTATAATTGGATGTACATAATCTTTTAACTAAAATATGCATAATCTATATATATATATATATATATATATATATATATATATATATATATATATATATATATATAGGTTCAGGTGCGGTTGTGCGGTTAAAACAGAGCCATTGATTCTTCTTAAATCAACGTCCAAGATTATCAAAATTAAAAAAAAAAAAAATGGTGGCAATTTGGTAATTTTTGTATCTAGGTCAAAATTAATGTGAGTGGTTTGTGATTAAGGTGCGTGAATTTAGTATATAAGGTGCGTGGGTTGTATGCTTAATGGTAGTAGTTGTTGAAACTTAAGGTGCATGAGTTTTGTACTTAAGGTGCGTGCGTGGGTTTTGTGCTCAAGGTGCGTGAGTTTTGTGCTTAAGGTGCGTGAGTTTGTGCTTAATGTGAGTAGTTGCTGAAACTTAGGTGCGTGAGTTAATTTCCTTCTTGATGTGCGTTGTTTTCATACTTAAGGTGCGTGATTCGTATGCTTAAGGTGCGTCACTTGTGTGAAACTTAAAGTGAATGATTTTTAAAACCTTAGGTGCGTGGTTTGTGTTCTTAAGGTGCTTTGTTATGTGCTTAAGGTGCGTGGTTTGTGTTCTTAAGGTGCGTGGTTTGTGTTCTTAAGGTGCGTGATTTGTGTTCTTAAGGTGTTTTGTTTGTGTGCTTAATGTGCGTGTGTTGTGTACTTAACATGCGTTAGTTTAATACTTAATATGTGTCCAACCGCACGGGAAACCATTCCGACACCTGATCCCTTCCCTATATATGCAGGAAAAATCAAGATGATGTTACTCCGGAATATATTGACAATTATATGTTAATATTAGTTTTAAGCAAATGTTATAATTTTATATATTAATCAATTTTTTTTTTAACTTAGTTGATCGTCCCATCTTCTCCGAACTAATTCTAAGCCGCAGGACCCAGCCCCTAGAGTTACTACGGAGATAAATTGCGAGTCACACAATCAGCCTATTGATCATATTCTAATCTTCATGTACGCACAAGGGATCCAATCTAGGCCTTCCTGTCGCCTCCCGTCATGACATTTAAGTCAGACGATTAACTAACTATGCTAAACTCAGGGGCTATTTTAGTCAACTTTGAGTTTTTATGATGTGTAACCGTGTGCACCATGCAAGGTCCACATGGAATTGGATCCATAATTTCTATACTATAAATTCATAATTTTTATACTGTAGATTCATAATTTCTATACTATAAATTCATAATTTCTAAACTATATAGTTATCAAATTATGAACATATAGTTTAGTGATTTGTGAATATGAACATTGAAAATTATGAACATAGAGTTTTGTAATTGTAAATATAGAGTTCAATAATTATGAATCTATAGTATAAAAATTATGGATCTATATTATAAAAATTATGGATCCAATTCCGTGTGCACCATGGTTGCACGACATAATTTGCCCTATTTTAATCATATCAACTTTGAGTTTTTATAATATTATTATTAATAAAATCACACATTCATAAAATTTAATAATTCTTAAATTAAAAACCAGTTGGTTGGCATGAGTGGCCGTGCACTTTTGTTCTTTAAGAGAGGTGGCCATGCCAATGCTATAAAAGTGATTCTTAAATTAAAGATACCGCAAATTATATCATATCCCATTTTGGGGAGGTTCATTTAATATATTGGATGATTTTAGTTTATTGATAGTAATTTATTGCATGTACAATCGCACAATCAAAACATAAAGATGGGAAAGGAATTTGCATGATTAACATGGAAATTGCTACCCATAAAGGAAAAAATAGCTGTTTAAGCTATAGTTTCAGAGACAAGTCTAAATCTATTTCTTGATGAGATTTCGAACTAGAACCGCCGGCGCCGGCGCCGGCAATGTCCATTCGGAACCCGTCTCCAATCCCATCAACCACCGTATGAGATCTATAGGGCATATCACTGTTCCGCGACGACGACGACACATGGTAACTCACCGGCGGCAGCCCCACTATCGCCGGCTGCTGATCAAACGGCCGCCGTCTGGTCCATGCATTATAGTCGTAGATGGAAGGTGACGGCGACTGTGACCCGAAATAACTCCCGGGTTTTTGGATCATGGAATGATCTTGAATCCCAAGGGACCTATTGTATAGCCCATGCAGAGGAAGAGAAGCGGCGCCGGGCTGATATCCAAACGCCGTGACTGCCGGCGACGGCGCCGCCGTTGCCCCGACTCTCTTGCCCCTCTTCGCCATCGCCCGCTCTCGCTTATGCGCGTTCTGGTGGCCGCCGAGCGCCTGCGAGTTGCTGAATCTCCTCACACAATAGTTGCACGACAAAAGGCGGCGGCGATCACCGCCGTCGTCGTCATCATCATCCCCTACTAGTGTGTAGTACTCTTCTCTGTGATTATTCTCCATAATTTTTTATGGGAAAAATAAAAAAGCAGAATGAAAAAAGAATATATATAATTGGTGGGGTGATGATGAAGAAGAAGAATGGAGAGATGAAATTTGGGGTTTATAGCAATAAAGTTGAAATGTTAATTTATTGCAAATAAATGCAATAGTGATATGTATGGGAGCAGGAATTAGGAATTACAGTTACAAGGTCTTATTATGGTAAGATTATTGAAGAATTTTGATTATTACTATCATGAAAGACAGATGTGTATATCAACCTTACCTTGTATATATTAATGTATGTGTTCCAACTGCTGTCCTTCATTCCACTTGAATTGTCTTTTGTTTTTTAAGCCCATTTTGGGGAGTTGTTATGGATCTCCCTAAAATGATGAGGAAACAAAATTATTAATAATACTAGTATTTTTGCCCGTGTGATGCACGAAATTGATTTGTTAAAATATTTTAAGAATATTTGGATCGAATTGATTTGTTAAAATATTTTAAGAATATTTGGATCGATATATAATTATATAAATTATTTCATTGAATATTATATAATGCAAGTAATTGATGAAGTTGGATCGATGGTATTTTCATGTTATCATTGTTTGAATTCGATCAAATAATTATCTAATTAATAGTCAATTTTAAGACCTCCCACACGGGAGAGGTCACTATATACCATCTGAGCATCTGAGCACAAGGTGCTTAGCACACATTCTATACATAATTACACATCTTTATATATACGTATTGTAATGAGGTCCCATAAGTTTAATTGGTTAAAGATGTGTTACAAAATCAGTCATAATTAATTTCTTTTGAATCATTCATACGTATTGCAAGAACATTTCCATCTTTAATTATACAATTTTCCTTATAAATTGTGGATACTAAATGATTATATTCAATTTTTCATTTGTAAATATATATATCTTTACATAACTATATTTCCAGTAACATATATATACAATCTTTTTTAATATTTCCAGTAACTTTACATTTTATAAAATATATAATGATTAATATTTTTTCCATCTCGGCTAAATCTTTTGTTTTTTTTGACATACTCGACTAAACCTTATAATTACACAATCCTTACACTACTGGAAATTATGGAATTTCCGACCACCTGAAAGTGATCTTAAATCAAGTTGATATCAAAAAGTGGTCGGAAATAGTAACAAAGGTTTTTCTGGATACCAAAAATGGTCGGAACAAGGCTTTTGACTTGATTTAAGATCACTTTCAGGTGGTCGGAAATTTCATAACTTCCAGTATTGTTATATTCTTAGTATAAAATAACATTTGGTGTAAAAATTATTAACTTCCATCTCGATTAATATTCTTTCCATCTCGACTAAACCTTATATTTCCATCTCTTGCAAAACATTTTCTGTCGTTAATTACAAAATTTTCCTTACAAATTGTGGATACTAAATGATTCTATTCCATTTTCCATTTTTAAATATATATCTTTACATAACTATATCTTAGTAACACACACACACACACACACACACACACACACATATATATATATATATATATATATATATACAGATTTTTTTTTTTATATTTCCAGTAACTTTATATTTTAAAAAATATATAACCGAGATTAATATTCTTTCTATATACTGAGTCAGTTTGGAAGCATTTTTCGTTTTTAGTCAATTATTAATAGTCATTTCCTATTTCAATTAGCTTAAATTTCGTGTCATTTTTATTCTCAGTCAATTATTTTTTTAATACATATTAATTAATTAGTTAATTATTAATAAGTGTTTTTTTTTTATATATTTCTACTAACTTTACATTTTATAAAATATATAACCGAGATTAATATTTCTTTCCATCTCGGTTAAACGTTAAGATGCAAACTTCATTTTACATGTTTATTAATACATTTTATACTAGTAATTTTTATATTTTTAGGAACTTATTAATATTCAAGAATTAATATTTATTTCCTTTTTCAATTGACCTAATTTCCATAAAAAAAATTATATTTTCAGTAATTTATTAATATTCAAGTATTAATATTCATTTCATTATATTCTTATTTTTTAATCAAGTATTAATATTCATTTTATTTTTTGCATTTGAGTCAGTTTCGAAGTATTTTTAATTTTCAGTCAATTATTAATAGTCATTTTCTATTTCAATTGGTCAAAATTCTGTGCCGTTTTTATTCTCAGTTAATAATTATTTTTGTAATATTCTTTTAAATACTATAATTTCACCTATGAACATAGTGTGAATAAACGAATAAAACAAATGAATATTCAAAGTAATGTAAAATCATTAAATCTTTCAATTTAAACAAAAGACAGAAATTTAAAATTTAAAATATAAAATCTATATGCTTATTCGTGCAGTATTACCAATTAATTATATTACCAATTATATTATAAAATACCATACATATTATTATCAATTATATATTATATATGTTATTACGTTATTATGTAATTATTACTATCTTTTCTACACGGTATTACCAATAGAATATTTAATTAATTAACTACAAATGTTTGAGCAGAAAAATAAAATAAGAGAATTTTGTGTTATATATATATATATATATATATATATATATATATATATATATATATATATATATATATTGTGTATTATTTTTTATAATTAAAGTATAATATTATTAAATCAAAATTATTTAAAATATATAGATTCATATTAAGAAAAATCTTATTAATTTCGGATATTAAAATTATATATTTTACTCTAAAAAATTATATATTTAAATTAAAGGTAAAATTATAAATAATAAAGTTTTAATAAGTTTAGTTATTTCCTAAGTTATATATGGTTAGTAATGAATAGTTTCCTATATTAGATTATGCTTATATATGGTTTACCGTATTAACCATCACTATATTAAATTAATATATAATTTTTTTAATATAATATATAATTAAATCTAAACATATGGTTAATATTTATTCAATATTATTATGAATGTATTACAATTATAAATTTACAATTATAGCTTTGTGTATGAAAAACATAAAAAGTTAAATTGTTTTAATCAAAATTATTAAAAATAATGCGTCTACCGTACAAAATAAATTATACTTACTTTAATAATTAATTATTAATATAATTGCCTAATTTAAATTTATAATTATTAATAATTATTTGTGGTAATTATTAGGCATTAAAAAAAGATAAATAAAAAGAATAAGAGAAATAGAAGAGGAAAGAATATATAGATGTCATACGACATCTTACATAAGGCAAATAGATATAAAATTTAATCTAGAATTGTAGTAGGCCGGAAAGAATATATTGTATTTGGAATTGTATTACCATATTTTAATGTACAATTGTAGTACGAATAGGAATTGTCTTACCATATATTTTACAATATTTCACAAACCTGAATAGTGTATGAGTCTTTTGGGCAGAGGTTTTTTTTTTTTTTTTTTTTTTTTTTTTTTTTTTTCATGCCCCCTTGGGATTTTAATTCCATGAATTTTAGGAAGAAAAAATTATAATGATGAGACAAAATTACCCTCATTTTTTAACCTAAAATTGATGCCTGACAACAACAATGGGCATTTTGGACTTATACTACTTATTACCTTTCAATTCCCATGTATACCAAACGGTGAAATTTAAGTTCCTGTAAACCAAACACTGGAATTTAAGTTCCCACTTTATTCCCAGTAATTCATCTCCCATAGAATTGTAATTTTTTTCCTACATAATTCCCTCTCTCCAACCAAACGCCCTTTTAACTCTTTAAAAAATACATTAATGCATTCATATACAACTAACCACGAAATAGAGACCAACATCTCCACATATAATTGGTAGAAATTTGAACTCCTAACTTTTGAGGGTTTTTTTTTTTTTTTTTAATAGTTTTGAATAATTGGCTAAAAAAATAATAATTAATAAATAAGGATCGGATAAAATAAACTTACATGAACCAATTTTTTTTTTTTTTTTACCAAAATTAACATTTTATCATTTGATATGACAATAAAACTATTTTTATGCTCCCACTACTAGCTCCTTTGGTTCCTGGTGGCATATCGTTGACTATAACGCATGATTTGTGATGTATCGAATCCCTTTATAATCACGATGGATTGGGATGTGAGAGCCTTGGGGATAAGAAATTTCACCTTTTGTGAGCAAATATAATAAAACGTTTTTTTATTCTTTAGTTACCCTGGATTGACAAACGCATGGCCGTGTTAAAAAATGAATCTACGTACTTATGTTGTCACGTCAAATTGTGAATGCTTTTTTGTAAAAGTGTTTAATACTTATAGCATGATCCTATTATTAAAGAACGACAACATTAGCTGACAAATATAATACTCATGATCAAATGGTACACTATTCTTCGCAAAAGGTTGAATCCCCAACTCTAAAAGCCTCCAACACCCCGGCCCAACAGAGCATCTGGGAGGATATAAATCATGGTAATTCAACTGAACCACAGATGTTAGACCTTTGCTCACTGCGCACAAGGAGCCCCCCCTTACTTTGACAGTACGTTTGGTTCACGGAATGAATTTTGCGGTAATAGGAATGCTATTCCATAAGGAATAGAATAGAATATCAATTCACTGCTGGAAATTATGGAATTTCCGACCACCTGAAAGTGATCTTAAATCAAGTCGAAAGTCTTGTTCCAACCACTTTTAGTATCCGGAAAAATCTTTGTTGCTATTTCCTACCACTTTTTGCTTTCGACTTGATTTGAGATCACTTTCAGATGGTCGGAAATTCCATAATTTCCAGCACTGATTGTATTCTATTGTTTAGTTCGCGGAAGGAATAGACTTTAGAAATTATATTACAGTGTTTGGTTTATTTAAGGAGTAGAAATGAAATATGTTTTAAAAGACATAAATACCCTTATAAAAATATGTGATGGTGGCGGTGGTGGTGACAGCGGCGGTTGTGGCGGTGGCGGCGGTGATGGTGGCGACGACGGCGATGGTGGTGGTGGTGGCCGTAGTGAAATATGAAATAAATTTAATTGGGGGGGGGGGGGGTAAAATAGGAAATAAAAACTTTAGGCTATTCCTGAGAACTCAGGAATAGCCTAATACCAGCCCCCCCCTCCCCCCCCCCCCCCCCCCCCCCCTTAGGAATCTCTATTCCCCTTGCAAGGGGAATATGTCATTCTCGGGAACAATATTCCTGGGAATACAAGTGGTTACAAAACAGAGGAATATGCTTATTACCGGGAATGTTATGTCATTCCAGACCTATTCCGTGAACCAAACAATCCATGAGAGTCAAATGGTACACTATTATTTCTATGTTTAGATGAAGGTTTTATTTAGTCAAGTTTTGATCGACTCACGTTTGAAAATTTTGAAGGTATATTGCTTGACTAAAAAGTTATGGGATGGTGTGTTAATTATTTAGCTAATTGGAAGACCAAATTGTGATTCTAAAAGGCAAGGAGGCATTATATATGAATGGAGTAATAATTAATTGCGTAAATCATGCAACTATACTATATTACTATACCAGTTACACATTATTATTCAAACTAATTAATTAAGCATTCCATATTTTGGAGTTTATTTCTTTATTTTTAAATCAATTTCATTCACCAATCACCACAAGCATTTAATTAAATCAATTGGGATCTTTATTTCAAAAGAGAAATGATTATTTCCCTACATTTTTCACTCCTAACATCCCTCTTTGATATTATTACTAAGTTAAAAATGATCACTTTCTTCCCAACACCCTCTTAATATAATCCATCACATAAAATCTTTTTAGTGCGATTTACATATCATGTGTCACCAGGGACGGAGCCAGAAATTTGGTTGGGGGGGGCGAAACAGTACAGACGGATCCAGAAATTTTTTTCAGAAAAGGCGAAACATTAAAACAAAAGAGATAATTTAAAAATAAATAAATAAACTACCTAAGAAATATAATTGTAAATATTGTTGGATATGGACGAAAAATAAAACATATCGAAACTTTATAAAAATATTCATAACAGAATATGAAACATAATTAATAAAATAATTTGAATAGAAAACACATTATAAGTTACATATCTTATTATAGAGTGTGTGTGTAATATTAAAAAAGAATTGTAAAACTATGTTGATGCTAAAATTGGAACCCTTAACCTCATTATTACCAAAGATGTGCTCTACCACCTACTCTAACTCATTTCTTGTTAATATTTTATAATTTTTTTATACTAATACTAAAACATGTACTATATATACATATATACATACAAATACTATATATGGGGTGGGGGTGGGATGGGGGCAGCCGCCCCCCTGCCCCCTCTCCCTCCGTCCCTGTGTGTCACTATATTATTTGCAGGCTATAAAAAAGGGAATTTACGTAATCTACATTATTAGGTAATGTGGTCTCCTATCATCCAAAAAAGGGCCACTAAATTTAAAAAGGATGAATAGTCAAAGTATTTTTAATTTAACGGTGAAAATCATTCTCAAGTAAGTAGTAAAAAAAGAAAAAACAAACAAACATGGTGAAAATTGAAAAGGAGTCTAGCAGTATAGTTAGGATAAAGCTACATGGATTTTTTTTTTCTACCATATGATGAAACAATACAAATTTTTATATTCACGGATTATCATGAATTTGTTGATCCCACCGAGTGTTAAAAAAAGAATATACTTATGTTGTCAGTTTGTCATTGGTGACAAGTTGTCTTTGTAGCATGATCCTTTTGTCTTTGTAGCATGATCCTTTAGTTATATGGATTAGAAATGAGTCAATATCCAAAATTGTACTTAATTATAGTGGGCTTTCTCAATTTTGTTATAAACGATTTTGGTGATCTAATGTAGTGTCAGACTTTGTATTCACTCAATTTAGTCCTCTATTTGTTATTCCTTCAAATTGGTGTTAAATAAAGAGGCAATTCAGTAATCTCAATATTGGTCTCTCTTCACTCTCAGCCCTACGAAGTGCGGAATCTCTCTTTCTTTTACGAATTACTCACAGAATTACTTCCAGACTTGCGAATCAAATTTTATATTCACAAGTTTGAGAGTAATTATGGGAGTAATTTGTAAAAGAAAGTGAGATTTCACACTTTGCAGATCTAGGAGTAAAGAAATGTCAATATTGAAATTACTAAAGTGTCCCTTTATTTAACACCAAATGGACGGAATAACAAACGACTGACGAAATTGAGCAAAAACACAAAAGTCTAAGACTACATTAGATCACCAAAGTCGTTTAAAATGAAATTGAGAAAAATCATTATAGTCGAAGATATTTTAGGTATTAATTCGACCAGAAAGTTACTTTTTGAGTATTTGTAGCATTATTTGTGGTTTTTATAATCCACATTGTAGAATTTTTTTAAAGATTTAATGCATGATTGTTACTAATTATTATTTATCATTAATTAATTTCCTAACTAACATTATAAATTTTGGGGATTTTGGTGACATGTAATGAGAGGCAGTGCGGTCAAGCATTGAAATGCAGATCACAAGAAGCACGCCATTTGAGTATATTGCCACTTTAATTGGAGTGATAGACAACAAAATTTGTAAGTAAACTACAACGACTCAATCAATTATTATTTATCAAAAGTAAAATGATACTTTTTCTTTCTGAATTATATATTTATAGTACTTTTTTTTTTTTTTTTGAATTATTCATGTAAGCACATTAGCTCCTCAATTATTCAAAAAGTGGCGTTTTTCTCACCTAATATATTAAATTGACATTTCTACTCTTAAAGTAAATATTTTATTTATTTTTCTTCTTCAACAAATTATTGTTTATACGTAGGAATGATCACAATTCGGTTCGAACTGAACCGAACACTATAGCAATCGAATTGAAAGTTCCCGGTTATGATTAAGATCCAGAACCCAATATTTGGATTTTAGTTTATTAAAATTATGAATCAAAAAAATGGATCCTGAACCATGAACAGTCGGTTCCGGATGCGATTCACGATTTTGAACAGTCTTTATTTTAAAATAGTCTAAATTCAACAATTAATGCATTTTATTTTATTTTTTTTTCAGTTCGGAACATGAGCTAACCGTTCCGGTTCGCGATTTTAATAAACTCTAAATATCGAGTTTCGGTTCTAAATTGTAATTGGAATATTTCGGTTTGGTTGCTATAGTGTTTGTTCGGTTTGAACCAAATCGTGGTCATAATTTGTTGAAGAAGAGAAATAAATGAAATATTTATTTTAAGGGTTAATATGTACATTTAACATTTCATGGGGAAAAAATATCTACTTGAATAATTCAGAGAGAAAAATGCTGTAAGTATATAACTCAGAGGGAAAAGTGTTATTTTCCCTTTATGAAATCTCATTATTCTAAGAATTCCCATTTTAATATGTATTTCACCTATTCTATATTTAGATATTATATTCTAGCATTTGAAGAAAATAATAACAGGAAAACTATCAAATATAAGATCCAATAGTGACTCAATTCTATATTAATTGAAATTCATTTGATAACTGAATATTATCAATCTCTTAACACAATATTTTTAAAAAACTTAATAGGTTTCTAAAGAGTTTGTGTAAAACAATTTGTCATTTTGGAGGTCATACTTACACGATAGACAACAATTATATCGTGGATCATGGTCTAAAAACGAGGCCGTTTTTTTAAGTAAAGAAACGATTGCGGGCCCAAGTCGTTACAGTTTAACGGAACCAGTATTTTTGGTGTGTTAAGTATAAAACGAAACTACAGTGTATGCCGCATATATTGTTTTATATGGCTCAAATGTCATTCTGCCAAAGGGGGGCAGGGGGGCAGCTGCCCCCCTCACCCCACCCCAACCCTATATATAACCTTTGTATGTATATATGTATATATAGTACAAGTTTTAATATTAGTATAAAAAATAGATGAATATTAACATGGAGTGAGTTAGATTACTTAGCAAAGCATGTGTTTGATTAAAATGAAGATCCAGTCTGAGATCTATAGAACAAAGTAAGGTACATCTTCTGTGAATGACTATTTCACTCAATTAAAGTTGTTATGGGATGAACTGTTTGTGTTGAGACCTGTTCTTGCTTGTGAATGCTCACCAAGATGTGGCCGTGGTAGCAAAATTTCTGAGAAAATTAGGGCACAGATAGAGAATGACATGTTGTCTTCATTTCTCATTGGCCAAAATGACAATCTCAATAACACTAAGAGACAAATTATGATGATGAAACCATTACCGGATGTTGGAGAGGCCTTTGCTATGGTGTCACAACAAGAAAGGCAAATCAGTATAGAATCTAGTGTCCTGGATGAGAGCTTGACAGGGGCAGGGGTTTTCTTTACAAGGCATGGGAACAAAAAGTCATTTTGGCAAGCTAAGCAAAGAAAATTACCTTTTAAGCCAAGTTCCACAGTTTCAGTTAGCTGTTTTGATCTTATACATGCTGACATTTGGGGGCCATATCAAACCCCTACTGTTATGGTCATAACTCATAAATACTTTCTTACCTTAGTAGATGATCACAGCATAATATGTACCTTCCAGCTTCCGGGGTATCAACACACACAAAAAGACAAATCAAGAAGAGTTAGTTGAAGTTAGTTAAAGCAGTTAGCTTCTTGTTTCCTGTAAACTATTCCCAGTAGCTAGCTTATATAAAGCTTTGGACCTTCTGTAAACAGAATGATTCTTGATTTTCAATACACATCTTCTTTCTTTCCACCTTCTTCCTTGTGAATTCCAACATGATGGGTTCAGTAATGCCAAGGGAGAAGTACCCAAAGCCACTGGTTTTTCATGACGGGAGGCTAGCATTCTGCCCACTCCTCTGGCGGTTCTGGCAATGTTCATTTGGCTACCAGTGGGTATACTCCTGGCAATCTTTAAAATATTCATCGACACATGCTTTCCTTACAAGTTGGCAGTCTACCTGGTCCGTTTGAGCGGCGTCCTCTTCTATCTGACCCTCCTAGATTGGAGAAGGGGAAAGGCGTCCTCTTCTATCTGACCATTACATGCACAAACCATATTCTTATATCTTTATGCTAAACTAATTAATTTAATATAATATTTGATAAGTTTGGAATTATAAACTAGATTATATATTGATGAAACGATCAGATAAGTTAATTAGGAGACAACCTAACTAAATTGATTGGTGGCTTGGTAATCACATTCCATGAGAGTTGTCTATTAGCTGTGATCTTTTGAAGTGTTTTGGACTAAGGTTAGGAAATGAATTTTTTAACAGAACTTTAAAATATCATATCCCATTATGGGGAGATTCATTTAATTTTTTCTCAATTATTGGATGATTTTAGTTTATTGATAGTAATTTATTGTACAATCAAACTATCAAAACATAAAACTGGAATCATCTGATGTGGCCGCATTAGTCTCTGTTAAAAGGATTTTGCAAGATAACCATTGGAAATTGCTACCCATAAATAGAGATAAAAATGGCTATTTAAGCTATAGTTTCAGAGTCAAGTCTAAATCTATTTCTTGCTGAGATTTCGAACTAGAATCGCCGGCGCCGGCGCCGGCAATGTCCATTCGGAACCCGCCTCCAGTCCCATCAACCACTGTAGGAGATCCCGTTGCACTGTTCGGAAACGACGGCAACACATGGTAACTCTCCGGCGCCGGCTGCTGATCAAACAGCTGTCTGGTCCATGCAGTATAACTCCCCAAAGGTGACGGCGACTGTGACCCGCCAAAGGGAGACGGTGCCCCGAAATAACTCTCCGACGCATCCGACACCGAGTCCTGCGGCGGCGACGTCAACAGAAAACTATCCGCGGCGGCGGCATCCCGACATCCGAGGCTCAGATCGAGCGGGACCTCATTGTTTTCGTCGTCCGCATTTTCTCGCTTTTCATCATCCCCTTCTAGTGTGTAGTATTCTCTGTGATTATTCTCCATAATTTTTATGGGAAAAACAAAGAAAGCAGAATGAAAAAAGAATATATATAATTGGTGGGGTGATGATGATGAAGATGAAGAATTGAGAGAAGAAATTTGGGTTTTATAGCAATAAAGTTGAAATGCAATAGTGATATGTATGGGAGTAGGAATTACCGTTACAATTAAGGCCTTAATATGGTAAGAATATTTGAAGAATGTTGATTATTACAGGAAAGACAGATGTGCATGTCAATCTTACCTTGTATATATTAATGTATGTGTACCCACGTACTGCATGCTGTCCTTCATTCCACAATCTTTCTTCCAAAAGGCTGAACCCCAACCCTAAGAGCCCCACACCCCGACCCGACAGAGCATTTGAGAGGATGTAAATCATAGTAACTCAACTGAACATGAACCACAGAGACTAGACCGTACAAGGAACTTCATTCCACAATCCTTGAATTGTCTTTTGTTTGTTCAGCCCATTTTTGGGAGTTGTTAGGGATGTTTTTGTGTCCCTAAAATGATGAGGAAACAAAATTATTAAAACAAGATTAAATACACCAATGCATTCACATAAAACGTAACTAACCGGTTTCAAAAAAAAAAAAAAAAAAAACAAACTAACCATGAATTGAAATGGAGACACTAGTACAGAATTCGCATATAACGTCGGATCTTTAATGTCGAGTATATACATAACCGAATTTAAAGCCTTTTTGTATTTTTTTTAAAACATATAACGTCGGCTATTAGGAAATAGCCGATGTTATAAATAAAAAATTAAAAAATAAATAAATAAATATACTGCCACGTCGGCAATCTATTTAGCCGACGTCGTAGATTATTATTATTTTTTTAATATTCCATATATAACGTAATAGTCGACGTTATATAGTTTTTAAAAATAGATCGGGGAAATTCATTTTCAGTTCTCCCACCCAACAACAACCCCAGCAATGGTCTTCTCCCTTCTCCCCATCGCCAACGCACAGCCAGGGGTCGTCGACGTCGCTCCGCCATCGCCCACTGCCACACCGCACAGCCACCACCACATGTACACAGCCCATTCTTTCCGAGGTCTCCACCGCATCGCTCAGCCTCCGACGCTGCTCCGCCACACACAGACGAGCCGCCGACCTATAGCCGCACCGCACCGCCGACGAAGGGCCGCACTGCACTGCCTTCCGCCAACGCACACAGCTGGCCAGTAAGTTTTTATTTTTAGTTTTCTTTTTTATAATTATTATTAATTTATTTCGAATTTACTATTAATTTATTTCAAATTTTAGTAAATAATGTTGATATATTTGTGTTTTAGGGTTTATTGGTATTATATTTCGAATTATTATTAATTTATTTCGAATTTTAGTGAATAATGTTGATATATTTGTATTTTAGGGTTTGTTGGTATTATATGTTGAATTATTATTAATTTATTTTGAATTTTAGTAAATAATGTTGATATATTTGTATTTTAAGATTTATTGATATTACTAGCTTTTTACGCGCATTGCGCGATTGGGATAATGCCCAATGTTTTTTTTAAAATAAGTACTTTAAAGTATATTAATGCAGGATTATATTGAAATTGTTCATGCATAGATAATTGAAGGTTGAATTTGCGTATTTAAATAGGTAATTCTTCTCCAAAAGGTTGAGTCCCCAACCCCAAGGGCTCCCCACACTCCGACCCGACAGAGCATTGTGAGAAGTTGTAAATCACGGTGACTCAATGGTTCAGCAGACAGGGCCAAATGCTGATACGCACAAGGAATCTGCCCACTTTGGACATAATTCCCGCACTGCCGCTGCCGAGGTTTAAACCTTGGTCTCTTCTCCCAAATACTACCCACTAAACCATTGAGCTAAGCCCGTGCGAGTTAAATAGGTAATTCTAAGTTTACAAATGCAAGATAATATAGTCAAGATTGATTATAATTGTCAATAAAATAATTGTATAGGTATGGTTGAAACCAAATATGGGACATAAGGGAGAACAAATAAAAATTAGGGCATAAAATATTAAATATATACTAATATTGTTTGAGGAGATTCCGACATTAGGATTTGTGGTTAAGTTCTATTAAGACTTTAATATTAGAATTAGATTAATGGTGTAGTTATAATTCTATATTAGACTTTAATATTAGAATTAGGCTAACGGTGAATTAACGGAAAAGTTAAATGGATAATCATATAATTAAGGATAAATTAGAAAATCTTAAAAGAAAAAAATTAAAACCTGAACAATATGAACCATTCATTGATTTAATAATTTGGCGGTCATTTTTTCTACCCAATATTAATAATTAAATAAATTCGCTGGTCAAATCCGTTAGTATAATCCGCTAACGCTAACCGCTAACTGCTAATTGTCAAACAAGGACATTGCGAGGTAGTTCTCACTTCAATTTGTTGTGTGATTTGAATACTCTCTTTGTCACAAAATCTCTCAAGTAGTTAATATGGTTGGCTTTATTAATTATATTTTTTTAATTTTTTCATGGTATTAATAAAATACTTGGTAAATAAATATATAGCATTATTTTGTATTATAACTTTGATATTTAATTAGAAAAATAGTGCACAAAAAAAAGATAATAGATAATGTAGTGAATATAATCAATTGATGAAATTGAATGTAAAAATTTTTACATTTGAGAAAAATAAAGACAATATAACTAATGAAAATATTTCTTTTAATTAATTTATTGATAATTAATATTTTTTTTTCACTGAATAAAGACATTGTAAGGATAATGTAGCGAATATAATCAATTAATAAATTTGAATATAAAGAATTTTTATATTGAAGAAAAATAAAGACAATATAACTAATAAAATTATTTCTCTTATTTAATTTATTGATAATGAATAATTTTTTGTTTTGAATAAAGGCATTGTGGACACATAATTCTAAATTAAAGAAATGCATATGTATTATTTTTTGTTGTAACTACTAAATTATTATTTATATAATTTAATAAGAGTAAAATAGAGTACTAATTATGCCAACTTTGATTAGGATGAGGTTCGAACCTAAGACCTTTTTTTTTTTTTTTTTTTTTTTTTTTTTTTATTGAAATCAATGAGTAAGTTAACGGTGAACTAACGGCAATTCTTAAAATTTTAACGAAATTAGTAACGGTGTGTGGGTATTTTAGGAAATTTTAGTGTAAAATTTAAATCTGATCAATCTTTTAATCAATCTGAGCCATTCATTTGATTAAAATCTGTGACCGCCATTTTTTCTACCCATTGTAGGCCTAACTCTCTTGGGCTCTTATTAGTATATATATATATATATATATATATATATATATATATATATATATATAGTAGATATTATGAATTATTATTAATTGATTTCAAATTTTAGGCATTATTGTTATATTTTGAATTATTTTTAGAATTATTGTTAGGGATTGAATGGTTAAACCTTGGAAATGGTTAATTTATTTTGTCCATTTACTTGACTTTGTATTCATTACTTAGTGTACCGTATCACGAATCCTACTAACTAGTCCACTCTCACCACAACAATTTTAGATATTATATTATTATTATTTTAGATTTTAGATATTTGTTGAATTAATGTTAACAAAAGTTTAATCAGAGTTAATATTGTTTTAGATTGACTTGTGATGGATAAAAGTTGGATGAATGCTTCTCGGATTAGTACGGAATATGAAGTCGGAGTTAGAGAATTTTTAGACTTTGCGAAACGTCATTGTTGGTTTTTGGGTTTTCAGGCCCAGGGAGGTCCAACACAACCTTAGTTGGTGGATTCACCTTTCACACAAAATTGCAAAGAACTGGCAGAACTCGTAATAGCTTTCAGTGTGTCTCCCCTCTCTCTTGGGATGAACTTGTCCAGACTACAAGGGCGGTGGAGCCTTTATATAGCAGGCTCCCCTCCTACCGACTTGAAGGCCATTAATAGCTGACTTCAAGGCTAGTTACAACTATCGAGTCGTTGGGTGCCGTTACCGGATTGGCCAACGGCTCTTTGGATCCGTAACAGTCTGACCGAGTCCTGCCTTAAATGCCTCCAACGGCTCCGGGGCCGGGTCTTCTTAAATGAGGCCTCTCGATGCTCGCCCAACGGCTCTGAGCCGTCCCTTCGTGGACTTGGGCCTGGGCCGACTCCTGGACTCGGCCCAAGTCCCCATTGGGCTTCTTTCACTGCTAACCCACGTTCCTTATCTTGGATTCCCTTCTTGGGCCAACCCATCTTGGGCCGGGGTTCTCACCCCATCAACTAGTCCCTCACTTTTCCGCATCCGGTCCGCTAATCCGGATTTGGAAAAGTAGTAACCGATCGTTTTCCTCAATCTCCGAATCCATGCATTGAATGTCCCTTATGACGCCCGGATTCTTTGCCATCTTTCCGGATTCATCGGAACCGTTTTGATTCTCCTAGCTCCGCGCGGCTCCTATAAATGGTCTCTTATTCTCCTCGTCTCATCCACTGGTCCACCATGGGTCGCTCACCTCTGAAAGGGAAGCGGATCGACTTCGGCTCTCCTCGACGTCCCCTTCCTTCGAAGCGGACTCGACCTGAGAGGGAAAGCAAGAAAAAAGCTTCTCGTCCGACTCCTCGGTTAGTCCCCTGCTGGTGTTACCTCCTCAGTTTCTCAGCCGCCGACCCCGCCTCAGCGAGAGATCGTGCCGCCCTTGCTTTGTCCGCCGACTCCAACAACCGCCAGGGTGACCTCTCAAGATGGATCCTTCGTGGAGGTGGCCGTCCCCGAACAATTGACTTTCCGCATGACTTTCTCTATTCCCCTGGATGACCCCGACGGGCCAGTCACGGGTCTGATGAACGACGAGGACCATGCTCGTTACTTGGAGACGTATCCTGATGACGAGGAGCCTGTGGATCTGCCGCTCATGCCACCCTTCTGGGATTCATTCTGCCCCTCTCCCCCTGAGCCATCGGGGGGAAGGTTCTTTGGAAGCGACTCCTCCTCACCCGGCGAGTGATCATCTTCGACCAGTGTTGGCTTCATGTTTCCGAGGGGTTTAATTAGGAGCATTTTAATTATCTTCGTTGTAATAAGCTCCCGACCCGTTGTATCCCCTTCTTTTCAATAAACTGCTATCGTTCCGTCCTGTCTTATATCTCGTTTTTGTCGTGTATCCCTCCGGCCGACTGGTTGAGGAGTCGGCCACATCATCAGGCCTTTTTCAGTCTGACATCTGCAAGATTCCCCATATCTTGGGTGAATCTAATCTTTTCTGCACAGCGTGCGAATCTTGCTCTTCCCGGGCGGATTTGATGGAACTAATCTCTGACAGAGATTCGCGCCTTCCGTCCAATCTGGCTCAGTCATGTCAGTTACAATTTCCTCCGTGATTCTCGCCTAGGTATTCGCTTCCATTGGGCTATATAAGGACCCTTCATGGTTCGTGCAAATCACAATACATCTCATTTTCGCAAGCACGGAGCTATGAGCTACAGAGACGGTGATCGCCACTGGTCCATTCGTAACCAGGAGCATGCTCGACTGGAGAAACTGAAGCAAAAGAGGCTAGCTAACGGAGGTCGTCTGGTAGGCGACTCGGCCTCAGACCCCATTGTGGTGCCCCCGGACATGCTGGACCTGATGTGCAAGGAGCCTGCTGTCGCGGAAATGGAACCAGTGGTGGACGACCCAGGTCCAGAGGATGAAGAAGTGTGGGAGGTTCCTCCGCTCTTTGGGGTGGCTATGTCTCCGAGTGCCCTAGAGAGGCCCCTGCAAATGATCGATGATGGGAAGTCGGCCGTGTATCTGGACGAGGCGTCGGAGCCTGAGCCGAGTCCTTTACCTTTTCGACCTCAGTACTTCTTGGAGGGTCCTCCGCCAGCTCGCCCGTCGGAGGAGAAAGAAGCCAAGTCCTGATCTACTTTTTCCTTGTATCTTGCCTCTGGCCGAGTCCTCGGCCTTGTACTTTTCGTGTTTTATCGAATAAACTGTATGCTTTTCGTTTTGTTTGATACTTATACTTTCTTTAATCGATTTCTACTCCCTCCCTAATGGGATTTTTCTTGTTGAGGAGTCGCCAGATCTGGTGATCCGACTCCGAGACTGGAATCTTCTCGTGAGCCTTGCTTGCGTTGACTGACGGACCAGATTCCTTCGGATTTTTTCTGGAAGCTTCCAACTAGACCCGGTGGGCCCAAAGGCCGTGGCCTACGATGGGCTTCTGGCTTAGCAGGCCGGGTCGGTGTCACCGGATTTAAGCCTAGGGTAGACGCGCCGCCTGCAGGCTAGCCCTAGGCCTGAACCGTCTTTCCGCCTTCCGAGGCATTAATTACAGCGTCCTTTCACTTCTTGTCACTCTTCTCTTCTCTAATGAGAGGGTGACACGTGGCCGTCCGTTGGGATTCCCCCCCCCCCCCCCCCCCCCCCTTTTAAATAGCCATCTTCTTTCACTTCCTCTCACTTTTCTCTCAACTCTCCATACTCAGCGTCAAGAACCTCCGATCCTCTTCTGCATTTTCCTCAGTCCACACACTCAGGTTGGTAAATGTCTTCCTCCTCACACTCTTCTTCTTCTCGTCGTCGCTCGGTCGATAACCCGGCGGCGACTTCCCCGTCTTCTTCTTCTCCTTCCTCTTCTTCTTCTTCTTCTTCTCCTCGTCGCATGGAACTTCCGGCAGATCTTCCATCGACGTCTTCTCTTCCACCGACCCCCTCTTCTTCGGGGGCGGTTACTCCTATTAGCCCCGCTCCCCTAACGACGGTGGCGGCTCTGCCAGACGGTGCTGGACGGCCGCGAGGCAAGTTCGATTCAATCGTTCGGCTGCCCGGGCCACCGTCCGTCGTTACCGCGGAGGACCTGGACATGACCCGCTTTCTGCTTGGGCCTTCGGCCTTAGTTTTTGCCCCAGAGGGCCAGCCCATTCATGACCTGCCGGAGGGTTGTGTGGGTATTCACTTGCACTCGGTTGCCTTCGGCTTCCGTGTTCTTCCATGTCCATTTCTCTCCCTCTTCTTCCGCCACTATAATTTGGTTCCGGGTCAACTAGTGCCCAATTCTCATCGCCTCCTCACCTGCTTCATAAATCTCTGCCACTGGTGGCTGTGTGAGCTGGATCTGGACCTGTTTCGGTATCTCTTTACCGTGAACAAGGTTGGCTCGCACTCGCCGGGCTTTGTTCAGGTTGCCGCTCGTCCGGGGCGACAGCTTTTCGAGGGGTTGTCCGACTCCATCAAGGACTGGAAGCCCCTCTACTTCTTCGTTCGCCCCACTCTTTCTTCCTTCACCTTTCCGACCTTGTGGCCGGCTGCTTTATTCAAGCCCTGCTCTCGGCGCGCCGTCTTCTCTCAAGATGCGATCCAGGGTGGCGAGTTCTTGAGGGGCTTTGGGCCGTACTCTGTCAAGTACTGGTCTCAGGTCCGAGCTATGGCCAAACGAGGCTTGCTGCCAGACGGCGCGACCACCTTAGGTAGTTCTCCCATACCTTTCTTTTTCTTTTCTTTTCTTGTCCGACTGTTAACACTAATCTCTCTTCCTTACAGGTCCTTACAACTCCGACTCCACCAGCTCCGACGAGGCTGCCGCTCCGACTCCAGAGATGGCGGACAGAGCTGAAAAGATGAGGCGCCGACTGACTCAACGCGCCACCGACGCTGCTGCTGCCTCTTCCTCTCAACCGTCGCCGGCTCCAAGGTCGACTCCTCCACCACCACGTACCGTGGTTGACTTGACGTTATCGCCTGTCGTCTCGCCTACTCGACAACCGCCTCCTCCGCCATCTGAGAGTCCAAGCAACAAGCGGCCGGTCGAGCAGTCGGATGCGCCGGCTCCAAAGAGGATCCGGTTGAGTCACGAGGTGGACGAGGATGCCCAGATCTGGCAAGGCACCTCCTCCGTCCGCTCTTGGGCTGAACATGTCCTTCTTCCTAAGGACATGGAGGCGACTGGCGTCATGCCGGACGAGTACATCATCGAGGCCTCTCTTCGCCAATCCTACCGTGTGAGTGTTTCCGACCTACCCTTTTTTCAGCTCTTTTTCTTCTCGTTATCTGACTTCCTGTCACTTTGCAGAACCTCACTTTCCAGATGGAAATGCGTAGGCGACTGAGGGAGTATAAGAACGGGCTGCAGTCTCTGGCCCTTCGGGTGTGCCAAACTGAGGAGGCTTTCCTGGCAGAGCAGGCTAAGCATGCCAAGTCGGTGGAGGTGCACACCGCCGAGATGCTAAGGGTCACCCGCCAGTGGGAGGAGGAGCGGGACAAGGTCGCGACTATCGCTGCGACTTCGGTGGAGGACTACAAGAAGTCGGCAGCCTTCGAAGCGGACGTGAAAGCGGCGGTGGCAGCTCGACAGAAGGAGATCGCCCAGGAGTAGCTGGCGACACCGGAGGGGGATGACTACCTCCTGGATCTGGGCGAGCGTGACTATCGCCTTGGTTTCCGTGAGGCTCAGTCGGAGACTTATGCTGCTCTGCTGGCTCGTGATTCTGCCTTTACTCCCGAGAGCTGGGGCCTCAAGCCACTGCTGGACCTTCTTCTGGCGACTGATCAGCCTGCATCAACTGTGGATCCGGCCGCTCTCCCCGTGGTGGAGTCCGCAAATCCGGCAGCTCTCCCGGTGGCGGAGCCCTCAGAGCTTGCAGAGCCGCCTCCTTAGGCGGGAGACTCCTCACTCGTTCCTCCAGCTGGACCAACGGCAGGAGGGCAAGTTGAGAGGGTCGACGTCGACACTCCCCCCCCCCCCCCAGTAGCTTAGGGCTAGTCTTTTTTTTTTTTTTAGATAGCCTTCTTTTGTATGGGCTGGCCTCCCTCTCGGGCCTTTTTTATTAGTGAAATCTTCCTTTGCTCCCTTTGATTGTCTTCATCTCTTTTCCGCTCTTGAATTTTCCTAAAATAATTTAAGGCATCGGGCTCCTTCATTCTGTTGGACTTTCTTAGTCAAGGATTTGGTCTCGCCGAGTCCCTTGGTCAAGGCGACTTCTCTGTGCCTTCTTCACGGAAACGACTAAGGGTCTGGGCCCTTGTTTCACATCTCTCTCGCCGAGTCCCTCAGTCGAGGCGACTCCTTAGGCTTTTTCTTTACTTAGAAACAGTTAAGGGTCAGTGCCCCGTTGTTTCTTGATATATTCGCTGAGTCCCTCAGTCGAGGCGACTCCTTTTGGCTTTTTCACGGAAACGACTAAGGGTCTGGGCCTTTGTGTCCTATCTCTCTTGCCGAGTCCCTCAGTCGAGGAGACTCCTTAGGTTTTTTCTTTACTTAGAAACAGTTAAGGGTCAGTGCCCCGTTGTTTCTTGATATACTCGCCGAGTCCCTCAGTCGAGGCGACTCCTTTTGGCTTTTTCTCGAAAACGACTAAGGGTCTGGGCCCTTGTTTCCTATCTCTCTTGCCGAGTCCCTCAGTCGAGGCGACTCCTTAGGCTTTTTCTTTACTTAGAAACAGTTAAGGGTCAGTGCCCCGTTGTTTCTTGATATACTCGCCGAGTCCAAGCGGAATTTGGCCGTAATTCGTGCTCTTTTTATTCAAGTTTCGAAACTTAGGTGCGTGTACATGGCTAACCTCTTTCTACTGGTAGAATTTCTTCAAATGGATGACGTTCCAGATCCGGTCTACGGGCTTTCCCTCCAAGGTTTCAAGCCTGTAAGTGCCGGCTTGGACCACCGCGGCAATACGGTACGGTCCCTCCCATTTGACTGCGAACTTGCCCCCTTCCGTGGGCTGACTCGCCTGCCGGTCTCGTAGCACGAGATCTCCGACTTAGAAGGTTCGTGGGCGGATCCTTCGATCTCGATACCTTTTCACGGCTTGTTGGTATTCAACCATCCGGGTACCCACGACTTCCCTTCTTTTTTCTTGGAAATTCTTCTCAATTCGAAGGTTCTCTTCGTTCTCTTCTTCGGAGTAATTACGAACTCGATGAGTGGGCTCTACAACTTCTATCGGAACTTTGGCCTCGAAGCCATATGCCAGGGAGAACGGGCTCTCGCCAGTTGCTCGTCGTTGCGTAGTGCGATAAGCCCACAGGACTCGGTCAAGCTCATCCGCCCAATTCCCTCCGATGTCCTCTAACTTCTTTTGGATCCCGTCCACTATGGTCCGATTCGCGTTCTTGACTTGTCCATTGGCCTGGGGGTATGCCACGGATACCTTGGTGTGACGGATGTCGTGTCGGCGAACCCTTGACTGTCGAACTGTCGACCGTTGTCGCTAACAATATGCTCGGGCAGGCCAAAACGGCAAATCACCTTCTTCCATAGGAAGCGTCGACATTGATATTCGGTGATGGTGGCTAGCGGCTCGGCCTCGATCCACTTGGTGAAGTAATCGATGGCCACCACGCAAAACTTCAAGCTTCCCGGGGCGACTGGCAACGGTCCAAATAAGTCGATTCCCCATTTAGCAAAAGGAATGGCCGTGGTGATCGGGGTGTAAAAGGTGGTTGGCCGCGTGTCCTTCATAGCGAAGGCTTGGCACACGCCACACTTTGCTATCCACTCGATGCAATCCCGCATCATGGTCGGCCAGTAGTATCCTTGGACGACTAGTTTTCGGGCGAGTGTGTGGGCACCCTGGTGGGCGGCGCAGATGCCTCTATGGGCTTCATCCATTATCTTCTCGGCCTCGGGCCTGAGCAGACATTTCAAAAGAGGACCTCCAAATGACCGCTTGTATAGCTGTCCATCGAGGATTTGGAAAGAAGGGGCCTTCCGTCGAACCTTAGCTGCGACTCCTGGGTCTTTGGGTAACTCGCCTGTTTCTTTAAACCGTCGGATATCTTCGATCCAGAACATCTCGGGGTTCTTTTCCCGATCCCATTCTGCGCGGGTCACCTGCTGGACTTCCAACGGCGTCTCCTCGATACTCGGCCGACTCAGCTCTTCCTTCTTGCAAATCTTAACGAGGTGGTCAGGCACTCCTTCCAATGCGATCTTGGACAGTATGTCGGCTTCCACGTTGTCTTCCCGACAGTATCCTGAACTCTTTTAACATCTCCACCGCCTTTTCTTTGTAAAGGGTCATCCGGGCGTTCCTAGCTTCACACGTGCCGGAGATCTGCCCAACTACTAATCTAGAGTCGGTTTTGATCCGCAATCGTTCGACTCCCAGGGCCTTGACGAGCCGAAGACCATTCAGCACTGCCTCATATTCGGCCTCGTTGTTGGACGTTGGGAACAAATAGCTCAGGGCGTAATACAGCCGGAATCCTTCTGGGGTGATTAGCATGACTCCACCCCCGCAATGTTGTCGACTGGCGGCTCCATCCGCGTGCATCTCCCACCATTCGCCGAAGTCATCTTCCGAAGTGCGTACCTTCTTTTCTTCACTTGCTATGCATTCGACCAAGCAGTCGGCCAAGGCTTGGCCTTTTACGGAAGGCCGTGGCTGATACTCGATCCAGTACTGGGTTAATTCCACGGCCCACTTCACCAGACGACCGGACGACGAGGGGTTCCGCAAGACGCTCCCCAAAGGTTGATCAGTCAGCACTCGGACAGTGTGGGCTTGGAAATAAGGCGCTAACTTGCGCACGGTGATCACCAGCGCATAAACTATCTTTTCTAAGGCCGTGTACCGGGTCTCGGCGGCTTTCAAGGAGCGGCTCACATAATACACCGGGTGCTGTGCACGTTCCTCTTCTCGGACCAGCACAGAGCTCACCGCCTTCTGGGAGGCGGCCAAGTATAAATACAGAGGTTCACCCACCTGTGGGGTGGACAACACGGGAGGCGTAGAAAGGTATTGCTTCAATTCCTTGAACGACTGCTGGCACTCGACTGTCCAGGCGAAGCCTTCCTTCTTCTTCATGGCCTTGAAGAAAGGTATAGTTTTATCCGCCGCCTTACTCAGGAACGACTGAGGGCAGCCAATCGGCCCGTCAACCGTTGCAGGTCTTTGACGGAGCTGGGAGGCTGCATATCCACGATGGCTTGGACCTTCTCAGGATTAGGCTCAATGCCTCGCTTGGTGACCATATATCCCAGAAATTTTCCGCCTTGCACCACGAAGGCACATTTCTTTGGGTTCAAACGAAGGTTATATCTTATCATCACCTGAAAGCAGTCGGCCAGATCCCCCGCGTGCTTGCTCTCTTCCCGGCGTTTGACGAGCATGTCGTCCACGTATGCGGCCATGGACTTTCCCAACAGATCTTGGAATAGCCGGGCCACCATCCGGGTATAAGTAGCTCCGGCATTCTTGAGTCCGAATGGCATGACTCGATAACAATACACTCCATCCGGTGTCAGGAACGCGGTTTTCTCCTCGTCTGCAGGATGCATAAAAATTTTGTGGTACCCTCTGAAGGCGTCCATGAAGCTTAACAGGGCCGACCCAGCGGTTTCGTCGACTAGCTGATCGATCCGAGGCAAGGGAAACGGATCCTTCCGGCAGGCCTTGTTGAGGTCGGTGTAATCAACGCATATCCGCCAAGCCGGGGGCTTGGGTACGAGAACTACGTTTGCCAACCATTCTGGATATTTAACCTCTCGAATGTGGCCCGCAGCCAACAGCGTGCTCACCTCCTTCTTCACAAGCTCCCTCCGATCATTGGCGAGATATCGCTTTTTCTGCACAATCGGCCGATGGCCGGGATCTACGGCGAGTCGATTAGCAATGATGGATCGGTCGACACCAGGCATGTCCTCCGGACCCCAGGCAAAAACCAGCTGTTGCTCTCGGAGCACTCTAATGACCTCTTCTCGTACTTCCTCAGGGAGGCCGACTCCAATTCGGACCCGCCTATCCTGCTGATCGGGATCGATCTCGACTTCTTCCAATTCCACCGCCGGCTCAGGGCGAGGTATCATCGTCTTCTTTGGGGGTCTTTCCGTGATCTCATGGACCTGCATCTCACGCTTGCCCATTCCTCTACAGGCTTGTAGGTAACAGTCGCGGGCGACTCTTCTGTCGCAACGCACCGTCCTTATCCCATTGGGCGTGCGGAACTTCAAGCAAAGGTGCTCGATGGAAATCAGGGCTCCTAGGTCCTCCAGACCTGGTCGGCCGAGTATAGCATTATGCGAACAGGCCAGATTCACCACGATGAACTTCATACTGAGTTTCTGTACGTCGGGATAACTGCCAATCTCGACTGGTAGAGTGATGGATCCTTCTGCCTCCACCGAGTCCCCTACGAAACCGGCGAGTGGAGTTTTGACGGGGTTCAGCTGTTCTCGGGTCAATCCCATTTTGATAAAAGTCTCGAGGTAAAGCACGTTGACGCTGCTTCCGGTGTCGACCAGGATTCGCCGAACAACCACTCCGTTCACATCCATCGCTATAACCAATGTGTCCCGATGCGGTGTCTCTCCCACGGGTAGATCTTTGTCAGTGAACGTGATCGGTTCTCGGCACGCCTTCTTCGAGCTCTCTTCACGCCCGTATATCGTCCCGACGTATAGCTGTCGAGCCCAAGCCTTTCTGGTATTCGCCGAGTCGCCGCCCTCGGGCCCGCCGACTATCATGTTAATAACTGGCTTTTGACGCCACTGGGTTTCGTCCTCTTCAGAAGCCGGCTGCTTGCCCCGGCTGCACTCCTCGGCGGCGGTGGGATCCCCGTTTCCCCTAGTAGCCGACTTCCGCCTCCACTGATTAGGAGGCGGGGTCCTTTGCTGGATGATACCTTCCATGATCTTCTTCAAATAGAAGCACTCTTCCGTGCTGTGAGTATAAGACTTGTGGTAACGACAATATTTAGAAGTCTTACCTGCCTTATCGCTTATCGCGTGGTCGTCAGTCGGCGGAGGCGGGGGAGGAGCGACTGCTTGTATCTCATGTACTGGCCATTCGGGGATCGGCCGGTAAGGGTGTGCGACGGGCTTGTCGTATGGTCGTCTGACATCTGGTCGCCGGGTCGCTTCTGGGCGCCTTTCCTTCGTTTCGGCTTGCGTTCTCTTCCCGCCGGCGGATCCTCCGACCTCGCGTTGTCGTTTGTGCTTCATGGCTTGCTCCGTGTTGGCCCTTTTATTGGCCATGTGTATGGCTTCCGCGTATGTGGCCGGGCGGTTATCCCTCAGGTCTCGGTATAGCTGACCGGACCGTAAAGATTCGATGAAGAAGGTGAGCGCAGTCTGATCCTCGACCTCCTCAATAGATTGGATTTCTTTCTGCCAGCGAGCTAGATAGGTTTTCAGAGATTCGCCTTCCTCTTGGTGAACGTCTCCCAGGTGAGTCAGGTCCTTCTGAGACTTGATGTTGGCCGCGTAGTGGCTCATGAAGCGGTCGGCCAATTCTTCGAAACTATGGATCGACTTGGAAGGCAGCGCCACTAACCATCTTTGTGCTGAGCCTTTCAGCGTGGGCAAAAATGCGCGACACATCACCGGGTCTCGCACTCCCAAGACCTGCATTTTGGCTTGATAGCTAAGCAGATGTTCGCGTGGGTCTCCGGATCCGTCGATGGTGGCTTGTTCCGGAAACTTAAAGTCGCCAGGTACTTTGTAGGACATGATCTCGGAAGAGAACGGCAAAGCTGTGAGCAACGTCTACCCATAAGATTTGGTCTTTCCCCCCATTCGTTCTTTCTTCTCGGGCCAATTGGGCCACGTCGCCTTCATTGTGAGTGCGGTTTCCTGTGGATTCCGTACTTTCGCCGACCTCAGATTGGGCCGGTCGATCATCGTTGTGCGTTACTCGCTTGGTGCGTCTTGTCCGAGTCTTAGTTTTCCTGGTGCGAGCTCTTTCTCGATCGGTTTCCCGATATCGGGGCCCTGCTGGTGCGCGACTGGCTCCCTTTCTCCTAGTCGTTCTTGCGCAGTCTGCCGCCCAGCATTCAGACCCAGCCTTGAGTGGACTGATCGTACTGGCTGGCTTTCCGCCCGTCGATTTTCCTGTCCGTCTTCCGGCCTCTGGGACAGTTGTTGATGGCGAGGCATCGGCCGAGAAACCGACTGTTTCCTCACTCCTCGACTCGCGTCGGCGAAGGCTCGTCCGATCGCGTGGTGTTGTTCCGGGGTTAGGGGTATCATAGGCGGCTGCCGGTTCACCGGTGCCGTTTCGTTTCCTTGGCTCTGAGCATTTCGTTGGTTCAACTGGTCTCTTAGATCTGCCTCTATCCCGTTGTTCCAGTTGTTTGTTTGGTCTCGTCCTTCCGACATGTTTATGACGCTTTTTTGTCCGACTTCGGGACTCGCCTAGCTTAGAGAGTCACGTAGCTCTTTGTATCGATCCCCACGGACGGCGCCAGTGTTGGTTTTTGGATTTTCAGGCCTAGGGAGGTCCAACACAACCTTAGTTGGTGGATTCACCTTTCACACAAAATTGCAAAGAAATGGCAGAACTCGTAATAGCTTTCAGTGTGTCTCCCCTCTCTCTTGGGATGAACTTGTCCAGACTACAAGGGTGGTGGAGCCTTTATATAGCAGGCTCCCCTCCTACCGACTTGAAGGCCATTAATGGCTGACTTCAAGGCTAGTTACAACTATCGAGCCGTTGGGTGCCGTTACCGGATCGGCCAACGGCTCTTTGGATCCGTAACAGTCTGACCGAGTCCTGCCTTAAAAGCCTCCAACGGCTCCGGGGCCGGGTCTTCTTAAATGAGGCCTCTCGACGCTCGCCCAACGGCTCTGAGCCGTCCCTTCGTGGACTTGGGCCTGGGCCGACTCCTGGACTCGGCCCAAGTCCCCACTGGGCTTCTTTCACTGCTAACCCACGTTCCTTATCTTGGATTCCCTTCTTGGGCCAACCCATCTTGGGCCGGGGTTCTCACCCCATCAGTCATCTCCCAAATAATAATGGGATGTTTTTTTTTCCTTGTAAGAAGTGTTGTAATCTAAAAAAAATTAGGTGCAAGGGACATATATGGTCATCTAATTTGTGATGGAATTAATCCAAGTTATACAAAATGGATATGGCACAGTGAAGGAGGATGAGGGACTAGTACATCTAACATGTATGTTGACAACGAAGCAAATGAAGATAATGAGTCTGAAGATAGGGTGGAGGAAATGTTTCGTGATGTTGGAGAAGAGTTCACCAATCGATCAAATGAGTTGGATGAATTATTAAATGATTCAAAACAACCTTTATGGCTAGGTGTAGTAAATATACTACTCGGTTATCTGCTGTTTTGAAATTATTCAACTTAAAAGCTAGGAATGGATGGAGCGACAAGAGCTTTACTGCTTGAAACGTACGTGAACTTATAAGTATTAATAGTTATTATTAATAAGGTATGATGTCATAAAGTATTTATGTATACTTATCTCTTATAATTTTAGGTGAGTGAAATCAACAAGTTTGTTGAATGGAAAGTAATCAACTCGTCCACAAAATTGGATTAAAGTTTTGGTAAGTATTTTATACATTTGTAAAACTACACATATTTTATTGTTTTTTATTAAATAAAATTTTAAATATAATTTAATTCAAATGTAGTGTACCCAACAAGTTGGAAGTACGAAATGTGGGTATTATGTGATGAAATACATGCTTGAAATTTTTTTCCAAAGAAGCATGCATGCGCAGGGACGGAGCCAAAGGGGGGTGGGGGCAGCTGCCCCCCTCCCCACCCCACCCCCACCCCATATATAATCTTTGTATGTATATATGTATATATAGTATATGTTTTAGTATTAATATAAAAAAATTAGTAAATGTCAACAAGTAAGGAGTTAGATTAGTTGGTAAGGCATGTGTTTGGTAACGGGAAAGGTCTTGGGTTTAAATCCTTTACATATTTTTGAGTCCTTCCCCTATGGCTTCAACACAGTCACTTTTTTAATATTTAATATGTGTAATTTATAATGTATTTTCTATTCAAATTATTTTATCAAATTAATTATGTTTAATATTTTGTTATGAACATTTTTATAAAGTTTCGATGTGTTTTATTTTTCGCACATATCCAACAATATTTACAACTATATTTCTTAGGTAATGGTTATAAAAAAAATTCTTAGGTAATTTATTTATTTTTTTAAATCATCTCTTTTGTTTTAATGTTTTGCTTTTACTGGAAAAAATTTCTGAATCCGTCCTACTTTTTCGCCCCCCCCCCCCCCCCCTCCCCTTAATCGAATTTCTGGCTCCGTCCCTGTGCATGCAGAGGAATGAATAAGGCAAGTAATTTAATAAAATACCTTTCTCATTCTAATTTTAAAAATGCTAGCTTACTAATTATTTATTAATTATCAACTTGTAGATCATTGAGAGAATTGGTAGATAGAGCTACAATCAACAAGAGATTGATCAAGTAATAGACGTATGAGCCGACTTCTTAACTTATGTATGGTTAAATATGTGAAGTAATATTTTTTGAATGCATATGTGAAGTAATATAAGTGATCTTAGATTGATAATTTTAAATCGTATTATTAATTAGTAGATATTTATTACTTTTATTAAGCTATAGCTTATTTTAAGCTACTAATAAGTTATAAGCTCTGTTTGGTAATGTTCCAAAATAAGCTCTTAACTTAAAATAAGAGCTTATTTTGGAACGAACGCTAACTAAGCATTTCAAAATAAGCTCCTAGCTCTCTAGCTTTTTTCCCATCTTTATCTTTATTATTTTAAAGAAATGACATAATTTACGCTTTTCAATTAAAACTCTTTTCTCTTCTCTTTTATCCACAACTTTTATCGCAATTATTATTATTATTATTATTATTATTATTATTATTATTATTATTATAATATCTTAATTCGTACTGCATGCATGAAACAACAACAACAACAACAACAACAACAACAACAACAATAATAATAATAATAATAATAATAATAATAATAATAATAATAATAATATTGTTTGAAGCATGTAGTTTTATTATTATTATTATTATTATTATTATTATTATTATTATTATTATTATTATTATTATTATTATTGTTGTTGTTGTTGTTGTTGTTGTTGTTGTTGTTATTATTCTTATTATTTTATTATTTTATTATTATTGGTATTTAGGTTAATAATATTAATTATAATAATAACAATAATTAGTGTTTATGGTTTATTCTATAGTGATATTACTTTTAGCAATAATATTATCATTATTAATATAATAATAATTATTATTATATTATTATTATTATTGGTATTTATTTTATTATTAATAATTATAACAACAATAATAAAAATTAGTGTTTATTAGTAGTACGGAATTTGGTTGCATTATTATTATTATTATTATTATTATTATTATTATTATTATTATTATTATTATTATTATTATTATTATGAGTATTGTAGTGTAGTACGTAGTTGTTGTTGTTGTTGTTATTATTATTATTATTATTATTATTATTATTATTATTATTATTATTATTATTTAATGTTAAAAGTGCGCTTTTAATATGAAATAATATATTATTTATTTTTATTATTATTATTATTATTATTATTATTATTTATTATTATTATTATTTAATGTTAAAGGTGCGATTATTATTATTATTATTTTGAAATTATTTTTGGAAAATGGTGCTTAATGTATTAACTTAGAAAGAATACAATCCGCAAGATAATAGGGAGGTTGATCCAACCATTCCCCGCAACCTGACACAGAAACGGCTTCCCGAGCCAACAGGTGGGCAGCACGATTCGCAGATCGCTTAACAAAATAGAAGTCGACTCCATCAATAGTGGAAGCCACTTCTTTAATATCATCAACAATAAAACCAAAAGCAGAATTAAAAGAGTTTGTGCGTATAGCATAAAAAACTTGTTGTGAGTCCATCTCCACATCCACATCTCCCATTCCTGTCCCTTTGAGCCAACTCAAAGCTTCACGTACACAAACTGCCTCTGCCACTTCAACCGTATACTTGCCCGGCACACACAGCCCCTTTGCAGCCAAGAACCGGCCACCATGATCCCGCACAACCCATCCCATACCCATTACGTTAGCATCCTCATTAAACGCCACATCCGTATTCATTTTTATTCGGCCAAACGGTGGCGCTCTCCAGCTGGGCATATCACCATTCAAGGCCGCATCAGTTGGCTCCATGTCGTTAGCAAGTCGCCAATTCTTCCAGAAAGTGACCGCAGCATGCACAACAGCCATACAATCAAAAGCCTTCCCCTTCCACAAACGATCGTTCCTACTCCCCCATATAGCCCAGCACACCATGGCAAACATACAATTAAGATCATCCGCACGTGCAGCTAAGAGATTAAAGAGCCAATCAGTTACCGTACCTTGGGCGTATGTGGACATCGGTATGCCCATGGAAGTCCATACTGGAGCAACAACCGGACAGTCCACGAACATGTGCTTCACCGTTTCTGGAGTTGCTCCACACATGTGACACTGGACATTGCAGATAACACGCCTAGTAGCTAAGGCATCACTGGTTGGCAAGACTGACATAGCCAATTGCCAGCAGAAAATCTTCACTCTCGGGGGTACCTGCAGACGCCATATTAAGTGCCAAGGTTTATCGTCTTGAAACTCACCCATCAACATTCTGTAACTAGACTTTACGGTGTAATTTCCTCTAGACTCCCCCATCCAAACCCAAGCATCATGAGGTTTACGGTAACTCACCGGGCGGTAACTCACCGGGATATTAAGAATAGCTGTTGCATCCTGGGTATTAAAGACATCCTTCACACAATCATGATCCCAATCTGTTCCGTTTTCATTCATTAGGGAGGCCACCTTAGCACTCCTTATTGTCTCGTGCAAAGCAGTAGTCACGTAAGGGTTCCCCGCGCATGGCAGCCAAGGGTCAGCACCAATTACAGTACGTAGTAAGCCCATTGCCCACACTCCTATAGCAGCCAGCCTTGATAGCATTAACGGCCTCCAATAGCCCCTGCCAAACATAAGAGGGGTTACTCCCAGAAGTGGCCTCAAACAAGGAGCACCTAGGAAAGTAGCGACATTTATATACCTTCGCCACCAGAGAATCAGGCCTCGTAAGCAAACGCCACGCCTGCTTGCCTAGAAGAGCTAAGTTCATCTCTCTTAGTCGTCTGAATCCCAACCCCCCTTTTTCTTTCGGTGCACATAGACCAGCCCATGATTTCCATCTCAAACCTCGACCACTAGAAACTGAACCTTGCCACCAATATTTATTCAACACTGCTTCAATATCATTACAAAGTCCCACCGGTAGCAGAAAAACCATCATGGCGTAACATGGCATCGCCTGTAGAACATTTTTCAAGAGCACCTCACGCCCAGCACGAGATAGGAATTTAGAATTCCAGCCGCGGACCCGGTTCAAAATCTTGTCCTTCAGAAACCCGAGGATCATGCGCTTATTCCGACCCACCAAAGATGGCAAGCCAAGATATTTCCCAGATGTTTCACCCTGCTGAACCCCAAGTATTCCGACCACCTCCCTCCGAGTTTGCTGGGCCACATTACTGCTAAAGCACACAAGGGATTTATCAAAATTAACATGCTGGCCCGCAAGCAAAAGAAAGCAGTCATCCGCGAACAATAGGTGTGAAATCGGGGGGGCTCCGCGAGCAACCCTCACTCCATGGAGCAGACCACGTCTTTCTCGGTCCTCTATTAGGGCACTCAGTCCTTCAGCCACCAATAAGAACAGATATGGAGAGAGCGGGTCTCCTTGCCGGAGCCCTCTCCCTGGCTCAATTGGGCCCAAATGACTCTGCTCGTGTAGGATATGGTATTTGACACTGCTTATGGTCTCCATAATAATGTCCACCCACTTCTGAACAAACCTCATCCTTAACAGAACCGCTCGGAGGAAACGCCACTCTACTCGATCATAAGCCTTGCTCATGTCCACCTTGAGTGCGGCCACCCCTTCCCTGCCTTGTGTTTTGCGTTTTAGATAGTGGTGCGCCTCGTAAGCCAACATGATATTGTCGGTGATCAACCGCCCCGGCACAAAAGCACTTTGGGCACTAGATATGAGGCCTTCTAGCAAAGATTTCATTCGATTTGCACAAACTTTTGCCGCCACCTTATATATGACATTGCAGAGTGCAATAGGGCGCAAGTCTTTCATAGAGACCGGGGGTGTTTTCTTAGGAATGAGAACAATATAGGTGTCGTTGGCCTTATTCGGTAGTCTGGCTGTCTCCACAAACTGGCGACAAAATAAGGTTAAATCTCCCCCAATGACAACCCAAAAGTGTTGAAAGAACCCCGGCCCAAAACCATCTGGCCCCAGTGACTTGTCGGGGTGCATCTGGAAAAGTGCCACGCGAACCTCCTCCATACTAACTTGTCGAGTGAGACATGCATTCTGAACAGTAGTGACTTTAGAAGAAATGCATGAAATTACCTCGTCCATGTCCCCATCTTGTGCCTGAAACAACTGCTGGAAATAATTCAACATAACATCACCCACAGCACCCGTTCCTTCCACCCAAACACCATTCTCATTCTGCAACTTCTGTACTTTGTTTCTTCTCCTTCTAGTCTTGACGGAGTTGTGAAAAAATTTCGTGTTCAAATCCCCGCCCCTCCACCAATGCTCTTTGGCCCTTTGCTTCCAAAAGATTTGTTGTTGATCCAGCAAAGTAAGAAGTTCCCTCTCCACCCTATTGTATTCCCGTACACCCTGGGGGTCGCTGCGAGGGCGTAGAAACTCCAATTGGCGTTTACACCTCTCAATTCTCTTCAAGAAATCCCTATTAAACTTCCTGCCCCACCTCCAAATATCCTCCCCACACGAATTAACTCTGTCCAGTAACTCCCTTCCCACTGTATTTGACCAGCTAAACGTGACAATTTCTCGGCAAATAGACTCCTTCAACCACATGTTGTCAAAGCAGAAACGACGGCGTGTTGCTGCTCGAACAACCACAACCGGCACTAGGAGAATAGGAAGGTGGTCACTATACGGACTAGCAATAGAGCTTGCATGTGCTCCTTCGAACAAAGTCATCCAAGAGTCAGAAACAAGGACCCTGTCAAGCTTTTCTTCCACCATTGAAGGAGTACCACGGGATCGATGCCATGTAAACTGATACCTCGCAAAAGGGAAATCAAGAAGTCCGGAATCAGCTACCACTTGATTAAACCCCGTAATCCGCCACTGAGGATGTGGGACTCTGCCCTTCTTCTCATCTTGATGCAGTATATCGTTAAAGTCGCCCATTACCACCCATGGGAGATTACTCAGGCCAGAAAGCGAATGCAACAAATTCCACGAGGCTCGCCTCCGCGCCCCAAATTATTTTTAAATAAAGTACCCGACACGTCATAAAATAAAATCAGAAAAATATGGCATCTAGGAAGATGATCAAATGCTTAGTAAGATAATAAAAATAATAATATGTTGTTAACCTTGTTAAAAATTCTAATTACTCTTTTTTTTCCAAGTTCATGGATGAATTTGGAGCTTATTCGAGTTCGATGACTTAATTACCATCCCTAAATACTTCAATGACCTATTTGTACATTTCCCCTTCATAAATAACGTGGCGGTTTGATCAAATTCATCTAAGTAGGCTCTGGTCCTCCGCCATATCAAAAATGGGATCAAATTACGACACTCCTTTGATCAGTAAAGTTATAGACACAGGAGATTTAAAATAAAATAAAATAAATAAAAATTATGGCTGTTAGTTGGGTGTTTTAAACAAATTAGTTGGGTGGCCTCAGTGGGTGGTTTTGGAAAAATCTTGCTCCCTGCAGTGTCTAGAAATTTATGCGATAAAAGTACCTATGAAGTCTTTGTACTATAGTGTTTTATTTAATTTAGTCATTGTACCTTTATTTTGTTCAATTTAGTCTATCTATTTTAAAAAGTGGTGAAACTAAGAACAATTGTCCAAATCTCATTAGAAACATGGTTGTAATTATTTATTATGGACATACTAATTTAATATATTGGTGGTAAAAATAATTAATTTTAGATATTTATAAAGTAATATATGAGTAGGAATATAAATATCGTCAGCACCACGTAACTTAAGTTAACGGTAATATTAACATTGTTAACTATTGTCCTTAATTGCACAACTTTTTAAAATATAGGGACTAAATTGACCAAAATATAATATAAGAACCTCATAGGTATTTTGACCAATTTCGGCTGGCTGCTGGTCAAGGGTTTATCGAATTATTGACACCAATTTTAGTGTTGGTGTCTTTTAATTTGCATGTCCCAATTAATCCATTTTGGGGGGGGTTCATGTCCCAATTAATCCATTTGGGGGGAGGGGGAGGAAGACAGCTTGTACAAGACAATTTGTAAGAATTATTATACACTGAGACTCAAAACTTAGACCTCCCACATAGGGGAGCAATCCAATACCAATGAACCATAAGCCACTTGGTTTTAAGGATTATTATATACTACAATGAAGTTCGCAATGCGATTATAATTGGTAAAAAATTACAAAAGATTGGTTAGTTTAAACTAAGAAAGTTAATAGACAGGTTCACTAGAATTAAACTTAGAACCTTGTGGTTATCAAACTAACTGTCTGACCAATTTGGATGTGTTTGCCTCCAAATGCTACTATATGTTGAAAATATAATACACAAATATTAATATTATCTAAACTAAATTTAGGTGAACTTAATAGTTAGTTGTTTACATATATTTTTAATTATATTATATATGGATATAAATTTGATTTAGGTATAAAATGTATAAATCTTACATATATTAGACTTAAAAGTTAAAGAGTAGGGGTGAGCATAATTCAGATTATCGGAATTAATACCTGAAATTTGAATCAAATTTTAAATGTTGGGTGAATTCAACTAGTTATCAACTTGGATATTTTTAATAATAGTATATTCAAATATAAATTTAGTTGTTTAAACAGAAAATATAAATTTAGTTTGAATATTTGGTGTTAAAAATTTATCCATAGAGGAAATTTTAATTTTGGTTATATGACTATAAGGCTCTTGTTAATTTTAGTCCATGACTTTCAAAAGTGTCAATTTAGTACCTTAACTATGCAATTTTTGTCAATTTTGGTCACTCCGGTCAAATTGCCGACCAAATTTCGCCAGAAAATTTTAATAGTTAAAATAATGAGGGTATTTCGGTCATTTCACGCCTCTTTTCTTCTTCTCCGGCGAGTCCATCATTTTCTCTCCCGTTTTCGGCGTTTTTTCTCCCTATAACCCTATTTTTAATATCATCAAGCCTCCTTCCCACATCATCTTAGTTCATTGCATTTGCCGAAAATGGGAGAGGAAGGGATGGACACGCCTGGAAAGAAGAAAAGAGACGTGAAATGACCAAAATACCCTCATTATTTTAACAATTAAAATTTTCCAATGAAATTTGACCGGCAATTTGGCTGGAGCGACCAAAATTGACAAAAATTTAATAGTTAAGATACTAAATTGACACTTTTAAAAGTCATGAACTAAAATTAACAAGACACCTACAGTCCTAGGACTAAAATTGAAATTCTCTCTTTATCCATATATAACTTAGAATTTTTTGAATGCATATAACTTAGAATTTGAACTAACACGATTTTTTTATTTTTTATTTTTTATTTTGTAAATATAATAATACGAATTATATATTAATTATTAAATGTATTTCATGATTAATATTATATTCTGTATTAATTTTTAAAACTCTCTTACTTAATTATTATTATTATTATTATTTTGTGCTATTTTTTAGTTTGATGGTATATGAAAAATATAAATACATAAATAATAAAATTATTAAAAAATTTAAATTTGATAAAAATAAATTTTCAAACATCAAGGTATCAAATACATTATTTAAAATTTTCAAATATTCAAAATAAAATTTAGATCCCACCCGAAGTGACACTCCCCGTAATGAATAGGACAAGGTGAATGTAATGATAATGTAGCTATACATACATACTGGAAAAGGGAAATAAAAATATCATTTTGTCATTAATCATTATATAATTGTTTCCATGATTTTATATTTGTCCACAAAAGGTGAATTCTTTCATCCTAAGAGCCTATATTCCGGTCATAACTTGATAAAATGGTGAAGGGATAAACTATGATGACTTAATGCTATCTTAAGAGGGAAGACCATTGGAGAAGACGACTAGTCCGGTCGTCTTTTCTTAGAGAAGACGATCAGTCGTCATCTTCTTCGGGAGAAGACTCTAGGAGAAGACGATCGTAAATTGCAGCTTTTTTTTTTTTTTTTTTTTTTTGGTTTCTTCCAGCGGTCAACATCAATAATTTACCGGTAACCAATAATTTAGGTTTATTTGACTTAAAATGACAAGTTTAAGTGTTTAATTAAACTTTTTTAAAGTTCAAGGGCCTAATTGCACTTTTGAGTAAAGTTTAAGAGTGTATTTGACCCTTTTCTCATTCTTTTTCAATACATTTGGCGTGAGCAATGGATAAATAATATAAGGATTAATATTTGATATACTGTTAGTGTATAAATGTTATACACCAGCTGTGAAGAAAAATATGTCACATCATTTAAAAAAAAAAAAAGTAATATTGACCGGGTCTTTTCTTTCAAAATATTTATTAATTTCTAAATTATTATGTATTTTATTAGAAAACTCTTTGTTTTTAATTAACAAAATCTATCTAATTTCCTAAACATATTTATTACTTATTATATGTCTAATTTTCATAACATATTTATTACTCCATAGTCCACACAACAACATCCAATAAAGTAAAAAGAGAAAATGACACTTTTTCCCCTTTAGTTATATACTTATAGCGCTTCCTCCCTCCCCTCCCCCTCTCGAATTATTTAAGTGACTGTTTTTACCCCTGAAATGTTAAATGGACATATTTACCCTTAAAATAAATATTTTATTTATTTTTCTTCTCCAACAAATTATGACAACAATTTCGTTCAAACCAAACAGACACTATAGCAACCAAACCGAAATATTCTAATTACAATTTAGAATCGAAACCCGATTCTTAGAGTATTAAAATCGCGAATCGGGACGGACGGTTCATGTTCCGAACTGGAAAAAATAAAACACATTTATTATTGAATTTAGATTATTTAAAATAAAAAATAAAATTTTAAAATAAAGACGGTTCAAATTCGCGAACCGGATCCGGACAATAAATGTATTTTATTTTGTTCAGTTCGGAACATGAACCGGCCGTCCCGGTTCGCAATTTTAATAAACTCTAAATATTGGGTTTCGATTCTAAATTGTAATTAGAATATTTCGGTAATTGGTTGCTATAGTGTCTGTTTGGTTTGAACCAAATTGTGGTAATAATTTGTTGGAGAAGAAAAATAAATGAAATATTTATTTTAAGGGTAAATATGTCTATTTAACATTTCAGGGGGAAAAACAGCCACTTGAATAATTCATGGAGAAAAAATGCTATAAATATATAACTCAGGGGAAAAAGTGTCATTTTCTCTTATTATTATTATTATTATTATTATTATTATTATTATTATTATTATTATTATTATTATTAACTTCTACTTATTATTATTACTATTATTATTTTTTTTCTATTTTCATTTTTCCCCCTCTTTATGCACACAAATTTGTTGTTGTTGTTGTTGTTACGTTGTTGTTGTTGTTGTTATTATTATTATTATTATTATTATTATTATTATTATTATTATTATTATTATTATTAAATTATTGTTATTATTATTTCTATTATTATTAATATTAATATTATCTTTGTTGTAGAAATGTACAAATTCTATATAGGATAATTGTATTTAACAAAATTGAAAATTTGAGAAATGAAAAATTGGAAGAATGGAGAAATGGAAAATTGAAAAAATGGAAAAAGAAAACTGGAGAAATGGAAAACTGGAAATGAAAAAACAGATAAATGAAGTAAACGACCCCGTACTTTTGTTTCAAGCTTCAACCTCTATTTTTATGATATATCGAGATTGATTGCATTATTTATTTTTATTTTTTAATTTGAAATTAGAATAAGAGTCAAATAGGCCATCGAACTGCACACAATAATGCAATTACGTCATTGAACCTAAAAAACCAACAATTAGGTCCCTAAACTAACCAATTTCAAACAATTCTTTCAATTTGTAAGTTTCCAACATGTTATCCTCTCAAATTAATTATTTAAAAAAAATTAAAAATTAATTATTTAAATTTTTTAAAAAAACAGATTCCCGGCCGGATTCTGTTTTTTTATATATATATAAATTTTAATTTTAATAATTAATTTAGGTTTTGGGAATTTCTCTCGTGGTCACAGATGCACGAGAGTTGTGCTCTCGGTGCACCACAACCTCTCGTGGGAGGCATAACTTAGCCCGTAAGGCCAGCCCATTTCCGGACGACATTCGTGCCCGCAGGTGAGCTCGGGCTTGATTTCAAGCCTTTTTGATGTCCTCTAGTTGGATTTTGATTTTCTCAAGTTCTATGAAATTTGCATTACTCTCGAATTAAATTTTAGCGATACGGTGAATCTTCAATCTAATTAAGGCATGGAGTTCTTGTCGGAACTCGGAGCTTGTTGGGGCGGCGCTACCATAACGCCGCCTCCGGAGACGGCCGCCGGGAGTCAGAACCGCGCCGCCACTAGGCATGAGTCACGAAGCATAAACCCAACGAACTGGAAACCGGAACTGCATGTCATCTGGGAAGAAACGGTGTTGTCTGATTCCGATTTGGCGGTTAAGAAATCGTCGGTCAAAATCAAACCTAGTTCTATGACGACTAAGGTCTCAATGCTCGGCGAGGGTTGCAGGAAATCATATCGAATTGCCATGAATGCTTTCGTTCCATCGCCATACATGATATGATATATTCAGATCGTATGTATATGGATCTTTAATTTGAACACTTAACAGCCCCTCCTTTTATAACCTTTACTTTTATTGTAAACTGCAATATTTGGGAAGAGATTGAGTTGGAGTTGGCAAGCAAATTCAAGCTTTTGATTATATATTATTGTGAATGCGATACATTATCATCCCAATTTCACTGCAAAATATTCTATCTGAACGAATTTCGCAAAAAAAGTTTACTGAATATTTGTGTTGCTTCCACCAAGTAATAATTTTAAACATCATTAAGAGGGTCGGAATGCATGTATTTGATGGAAAACAAAATTAATTAGGAATAAGGGTCAAATAGGTCATCGGCACATGATAATGTAATTAGGACACTGAATCTAAAAAAAATTAATAATTGGGTCCTTAAATTAATTAACTAATTTCAAACAATTCTTTCAATTTGAAGGTTTTCAACAGGTCACCAGGTCATCTCTCAAATTAATTATTTTTTAAAAAATAAATTTTAAAAATTAATTATTTAAATAAATAATAAAAAAAAAAAACTAAAAACTAAAAGCAGGTCTCTGGCTATGGAGACGAAGAGTTTCTTCTTCTCTGGCCATGGAGACGAAGAGTTTCTTCTTCTCTGGCCATGGAGACGAAGAGTTTCTTCGTCTCCAGCCATGGAGAAGAAGAAACTCTTTGTCTCCGGCTTTGGATACGAAGAAACCGGCGGGAGACGAAGAAGGTTTCTTCATCTCCGGGGCGGAGACCTGTTTTTAGTTTTTTTTTTTTTTTAATTTAAATAATTAATTTTTAAATTTTATTTTTTTTAAAATAATTAATTTGGAAGGATGACATGTTGACATGTTGGAAACCTTCAAATTGGAAGAATTGTTTGAAATTTGTTAGTTTAGGGACCCAATTGTTGATTTTTTAGGTTTAGTGACTTAATTGCATTATCGTGTGCAGTTCGATGACATATTTGACTCTTATTTCAATTATAATTATGTTTAGTTCGCTTAAGCTTTCTTTGATTTTTTTTTTTTAAAAAAATCTCTAATATATCATTGTCATATATAAACATTTAAAAAAAAAAAAAAAAAAAAAAAAACATACCCTCTAACAAATAATTGAGAGTTTAATAAATCACTTGTAAACTAATAAATGAGCAAATATCAATTTTAGTCACACGAGTATTAACAAAATGATAGTTTTTGTCCACATGTTTAATTTCTACCAATTTTCATCCACAACTATTATTTTAGTACCAATTTTCATCCACGACTATTGTTTTAGTGTCAAAACTCATCCGCCGGTCACTCATTCGTTTAAGACATGTCAAAATCTAAAATTTTTAAGGGTATTTTTGTCTTTTTCAACTTAAGATCTCAATTTGAGCATGAATAATAAAATTGATCTCAATTTGCAGTTTTCCTCCTCATCCATCCTACCTTAATTTGAGGATGAGATCTGTGAATTGAGATCAATCTTATGGCTTCAATCCATTTATTTATCTTCAAATTGGGATCTTAATTAACCCAACAGGGTAGTTCAAGTGGCAAATGAGCTCTCTTTGTGGGGAAGAATTCCGGGATAATCGGGTTTGATTCCCACAAGTGACAACTCCCTCTGGGCTAGCTTCAATGCCTCTCAGAGCAAACCGGGTGGACCACATTGTGGTTTACATAAAAAAAAAATGGGATATTAATTTGAAAAAGAAGAAAATACCCTTAATAATTTCATATTTTTTGCATATATAATAAACAAATGGGTGACTGGTGTGATGAATTTTAGCACCAAAACAATAGTCGTGGATGAAAAGCCAAAACAATAGTCGTGCATGAAAATTGGTAGGAATTAAACATGTGGACCAAAACTGTCATTTTGCTAATACTCGTAGGACCAAAATTGGTATTTGCTCATTAATAAACCATATACAAAAAAAAAAATTCAATCTGAACAAATTTTCTCGATAAGCAACGTTGAAATCTTTCCAAACAAATTTTTTATATTTATAAGGGACTCTTCACATGACGTCGAAAAGGATAAATACATAATTAAATAAATTTAGTAGCTTCCCACACACTCGGAGAAAAGAATCTTACCTCCCATTGAAATAGATTTTCACTAACCCAAACTTTTCTAAGTCAAATCTTACACTATTTACTTTCCTTGATATCATTGAAATTAGATTTCCATTGAATTAAATTCTCATTGACCTGAACTTTTCTAAGTCAAATATTGCACTTGACGAGTAAATACGCACAAGGACTAATCCGTGGAGCCGATTTGTCTAAAACCACCCAGCAAGTCCGTTACAAGTTACCCGGTCGACGGGCTACCTACTATCAACCGGTCAGCGAAGTAATACCATTCGCAATATGGGGGTTGACCTGACCGGGGCATTCCCAATGGAGGCCGATCGAAAGAAATATGTGATAGTGACCATCGACAACTTCACCAAGTGGGTGGAGGCGAAAACATTGACAACTATCACCTCTCAGCAGTGTCAAAAGTTCCTATGGAAAAATGTAATCACCCGATTTGGAGTACCCGTCTACCTGATCACAAACAACGAAACACAATTCAACAGTCAACCGTTCAAGAACTTCATGGCCCACTTAGGCATCAGACACTCCCGGGCGGCCATAGCATACCCACAAGCTAATGGTCAAGTGGAAAAAACCAACCAGACGATCTTAGACGACTAAAGAAGAAGTTGCAGAGCGCGGGCCGAGGTTGGGTGGGGGAGCTCTTATATGTTCTTTGGACTTATCGAACAACTACGCGACAGGCGTCCAACGAGACACACCCTTCTCACTGACCTACGGATTCGAAGCGAGAGTGTCGATTGAAGCATGGCTCCGTACCGCCCAGGAGATAAACTACCAACCAGATGAAAATGACGAGTTGCAAGGTACAAAACTCAACTTCATATATGAGAAGAGAGATATGGCAGCCCGAAGAATGATTGAGTATCAGAAGGCCGCCAAGACCTACCATGACAGACGGGTGAAACCGCGCTACTTCCAAGTAGGTGACTTGGTACTTTGACGGAGAGAAGCTAGTAGACCGACCGATCATGGAAAATTTGCCAAAAAAAATGGGAAGGACTCTACAAAGTCTTAACTCTCTCCGGCCGACTAATTGACTTAGTGTGGAACTCCGAGCACCTCATGAAATTCTACAAGTAGTGTAGGGTCACTAGTATGTTGTTTGTATTTGGAACGACTAAATTGAAGTCCTTTTAAGATCTCATTGCAGAGTGTTCTCAACCCTACTCAGGGTGATTCGACTTGCTAAAAAAAACAACAACCAGTCCACTGACCGAATAGAAGTAAAAAAGCAAAAAATCTCCAGGCCTTTTCATTTGAGGTTTTGCCCGATTGCGTTATCCGGGCCCTACGTGCACGATCTAGCCAAGTCGAGTGGTTGATTAAATTAATTCACTTGTTATCTCCTGGACGTTTCGTTTGAGGTTTTGCCCTGTTGATTTATCTCGGCCCTACTTGCACGATATTGCCCGGTCGAGTGTGTGATTAAATTCACTTGTTATCTCCTGGACTTTTCGTTTGAGGTTTTGTCTAGTTGAATTATCCCGGTCCTACCTGCATGATCTTACCCGATCGAGTGTGTGATTAAATTCACTTGTTATGTGCTTAAAATCACTTGTTATCTCCCGACCTTTTCGTTTGAGGTTTTGCCAGATGGAGTTATCCCGACCATACCTTGCACGATCTTGCTCGGTCAAATATGTGATTAAGTTCACTTGTTGATTCTCGGAACTATCGGTTAAGGTTTAATCCGGATGGATTTTCCCGGCCTGATCGACACGATCTAGGCCAGTTGATCAGTTGGTTATATCCACTTGACACTCATCTTTACCATTAAGTTTGCATTAAACAAGTGACCTCATTAAGTCTTACTCATTGGCTACTCTGTATGGCTGAGGATCAATTATTATGCTTAACCACTAAACTTGATTTTTTGCAACTAAGTTGCAATGTCTTTGTAAGACATGTACCACGATGGCCAGAGTGGGTGACACCCGGTCGGTTGAATCAAACACATAAAAAGAAAGCTATATACAAATCACGTCAGATGAAGAAACATATGATACTTAAACAAAACAGACAGTCTGACATGCACAAGAACAGGGTCGGCCACCCAAAAACAAAAGTCAAGTCTAAGCTAAAAAGCAAACTAACTAGCAAAAAGAGTGCAAAGCATACAAGTCATCAACTCAAGGGTCTTGGGTTCTGGAAACAGCACTAGAGGAGTCGGTCAGACCTGCTAGAGGATCGTTGAAAGGTTCTAGACCAGGTGATGCTATATCTGCGGGTAACACAGCGTGGACCTACTCCCAATCCTCCAGAATGACCTCTTCCAAAGTTTGGTGCAAGGATTGCTGCACGGCCCTCTTTCCCCAATGGTAACCCCAAGCGGTCACCCTACGAAGCATTTTCAGCCCCACTAGGTCTCGTCACAACACATGAAATAGGGGGAGAGCAACATCCTCGGATGAACAAAGAGATAAGACCAGACTAGGTAGGTCGGCCGGTCGGGAAGCGAAGTGAGAGATGGCATCCTGAAGGAATTGATTGGAGCCCGGATATTGTCTCAGAGACCTGAGCTGGACGTCTTGTTTCTTTAGCGTTTCCTTGAGTTTTCTCAACTCCTCCTCATGCTCCATAGCAGAAAGTCGAGCCCAGACGAATAGCTCAACGCCCGTACTAGCAACCTAACATGTGCACAAACATATATAGTGGAAACAATTAACAATAAATAAATAAATAAGTAGTAGTTGGTCTGTCAAAGCAAGTACCTGGGACAAAGAGTGGGCGAACTGCTCTCCCACAAAGTCAGTTGTTTCGTTAAGGAAATTAGCAGGCGGAGGACTCAACTGAAACAACCGCTTGAACATTTCAGAGAGATTGACCATGCCATCGTACTATAAATGACTATTTAAAATTTTAAAATCTTTGTTTATGTGATTATTTTTTTAAAAAAAAAACTTTATGTTATTAATTAATATTTAATAAAATAATTTTTTAAAAAATAAATTCGAAGTAATAAAAATTACAAGGATTGTGTTCTAATTAAATATAGAAGTAGGAAGAACATTATAAATTCTTTAATTGCTTTGAAGATCATATAATCACATATATTAAACAAATTAATGGTGTTTGCAATTCTAAATAATTAATATATTAGTAAAGAAGGCAATACTATTGCCTTCTTAACTTTTAATTAAAAGATAGCGAAAAGAAGGCAATTACATTGTCTTCTTTTGTCGCTTTTCCCGGTCAAAGCAAAAACACAATAAAAGAAGGTAGTCCAATTACCTTATTTTCAAATAGTATAGGGTTTTAAAAAGAAGATAATGACATTAGTACTTTACACATTTTTGTCTAGAGTTTTGAATTATTGACACATTTTTGTTCAAATCATGTCAATATCACACATTTTTGGCTATGTCTCAAGCACAACAAACACATGGGCAAATGTAGTGATCTAACAGAGAAGCAGCAGCAATGAACTGAATGGTAAATGTGAAGATATTAACCAATGCGGCAATGCTACACAAGCAAGCTAAGATTTCATAAAACAACATACTTTTTCAACCTGAGTATACAAATTAAGCTCCTCTCCTTATTCCTCAATACACCTAACATAATAGCTCCTCTCCTCATTCCTCAACAAACAAACACCTATTATACTATCTCCTGAATAATAATGGTTTTTTGTGTTTTGGGTATTCACGACCATACCAAATCCTCGATCTTAGAAGTAACAAAAAATTTATTCATGATTAATATTATATTTGAAATGACATTTGTGCATATAAGTACTACATTTTTATCTTAACCCGACACGTCTCACGGTGATGAGACGGTCTCACATAAATTTTTTCCATTATTTATATAGGATGATGAGAAGAATACTACACTAAAAGAGTAAAAATAAAATTCCTCCTCCCCAAAAATTTTGGGAAACGTGTTAAATATAAGAAAAAGAAAAAACTGTTTTTCCCTAATTAATTAATGAGTTCTACTACATAGACTCCCAAAATTCTACTCCCTTATTTATAGTCTCTGAGGTGGCAAATCAGGATTGGTTATTTTCATCACGTGGGTCTACAGCAAAATGTCTACATCAAAAACATGTGAGAGGGAGTACAAGTTAAAGGTTTAAAATGAGAGTACACCAAGTATTTTCCTTAATTATATGACCAAATCATTTTGCTAAATGGTAATGACTGATGGGTTTGACTTTGCCATATCTTCATTAATGTAAAAGGTTAATCTCAATCAATCAATTCTTAATATCAAAACTTTTTTTTTTTTGAAGACAATATCAAAACTTTAAAACGAGCAAAAGTCCCTACTCATATTATGTTATGATATGAAATTATATAAATAAACTAACTTGCCAAGCACATTGTATTCAGATGATATATAATGACCTCTTCCATGTTGAACGTCATGAGATCGAGCCTCAGTGGAGGTAGACAAACTACCTTCCTTTAAATATAAAACACAAAAAAAAAAAAAAAAAAAAAAAAAACTATTATGTTATATATAAAGGTAGTTTCGATGTTTGAGCGTTAATATAATTTAATTCTGATCAACGTTTCATAACATACGTTTGTAATTTCATGGTATTAATTTTTATTCTAAATAATAAAATTAAAAAATATATATTAAACTTGCTTTAGAATTAATTATATTAATCACAAAAAAAAAAAGGAGAGAGAATTAGAATGATTCATTACAATTGCAATTATAAATAGTTAAATACATTGACCTACGGATTGATGGGTGAATGAGCACATCAAGAAAAACACAAATGAGTCATCACAATAAATAGTGGAGAAAATGGTGATTGATTCCAAAAGATTTGATCTTTGATGGTAAAGATTTGATCCCCAAATATATTTTAGGTAAATTGGATTTTTCCAATCAAATCTAATAGAGTATTAAAAATGGTTTTTACATTATATAATTTTGTCCAATTTAATTATTGTCTTTGAATCTTAATTAATATGATTTTTTATTTTTTAATATGATTTTTTTATTTTATTTTTTTGTTTCAAAAAAATAATAATAATAAAATAAATAAATAAATAAAGACTTAAATAATTAACTCAAACATATAATGATTTGTTTGGTCTCGTAACAATAAGATATCAAGCCTACTCATATGTTACAGGAACGTTATGCTGTGGAACCGTGCCGACCTTTCAAGGTCGGTACGGTTCTAAATTTATAATTTTTATGCTATAGATTCATAATTTTTAAACTATAGATTCATAATTTTTATACCGTAAATTTATAATTTAAATACAGTAGATTCATAATTTTTATACAGTAGATTCATAATTTCTATACTGCAGATTCAATAATATTTGTACTGTAAATTCATAATTTCTAAAATATATAGTTATCAAATTATGAACATATAGTTCTGTGATTTGTGAATACATAGTTCAATAATTGGGAATATCGAAAATTATGAACATATAGCTCTATAATTTTGAACATATAGCTCTATCACATGTTCACAAACCTAATACTGTAGATTAATAATTTATATACGGTAGATTAATAATTTCTATACTGTAGATTCATAATTTCTACACTGTAGATTTATACTTAAGACGAAACAAGGTGGGCACGTTTTCACAGCATAAGTTGCCTATGTCACACTGACTTTTGAATATATGAATTATACATGCTATTTTCAACTTTACCTTTCAACTAAATTTTAAACCAAGTTTCACTCTTGTATCTTTTTGAAAAATATAATTATTATGTGTGATTTTTTAAAAGTTTGTTATTAACTTAAATAAGAATTCGAGGTTATAAAACATAATTTTTTGAGTTAACTCCCTATATCTTGATTACTGCAGAAGTATGACACTATTATATTTGAATAGGAAGCAGTTGAGCAAAATGGATTGGGGTGCGGCCCTGAAATTGGATATGGCCAAAGTTTATGATAAAATGAAGTGCACTTTTTTTTAATAAGATATGCTTGTGATGTTGGGGTTTGCAGATAAGTGGATAAATCTAATTATGTAAGTGTTACTACAATGTCTTATAATGTTATGATCAATGGTGTTTGTGGAAAATAGGTTATCCCAACCAGGGGCTTGAGACAGGGAGATATTCTTTCTCCGTATTTGTTTATTATTTGTGTTGAGTGGCTTTCTCTCTTGTTACAACAGGCACAAGATTTGGGGGCCATTTATGGGTGTAGAGTTGCGAGGGGTTGCCCCTGCAATCTCACATTTGTTCTTAGTAGATGATAGCTTGCTTTTCTTTAAAGTCAATACTGAGGAGGCTAGAGTGATTAAGTAGTGTCTACATACTTATGAGAGTTTGTCTGGTGTCAATTTTCATAAATCAAATATTTGTTTTAGCAGGAACACCCAAAGTTCTGATCGTGATAGTGTGGTTGTCCTGCTTGGTGTCCCTCAAGCTGCAAATTTTGGTAAGAACATAGGCTTGCCAGCTTTTGTAGGAAAGAATAAACGGACAGTTTTTTCTTACATGGAGGATAAGGTTAAGCAGAGAATTGAGTCATGGAATAAGAAGCTGTTAACGTGAGAAGGTAAGGAAGTTCTCCTTAAAAATGTAGCTCAGGCTATGTTCACTTTCTCTATGAGTGTGTTTTGTTACTTGACTCGTTATGTAAAGCTTGGAGCATACTATGAACTGTTTTTGGTGGGGATCAGGATGCACTAATGGTAGGGGAATCCACTGGATGGCTTGGGATCGCATGTGTGTCCCGAAGATGTTTGGTGGTTTGGGGTTTAATGACCTACGTGCTTTTAATCTAGCTATGTTGAGAAATCAATGCTGTAGATTCCTCACTAAGCCACAATCTCTTGCCGCCCGTGTTTATAAAGCAAGAGACTTTCCAAATTCTTCTTTTATAGATGCTACTTTGAAAAATTGTCATAGTTTTTGTTGGAGGAGTATTATGGCCTCTTATGATCTTATCTGTAATGGAGTTAGACGAAGAATTGGTAATGGGGCTACTACTTTAGTTTGGGGTGATCCTGGGTTGCCTAGTGATTCAAATCCTATATGATACATACCATTATGCCATAGCACCAAGCCACCAACGTGGGGCTGCAATTGACCCTATTGCACAATATTGGGAGATTTTTTTGCCTAGTGACATTGATGGTATTACATGTTTACCAGTAAGTTCAGCTCCTGATGACGATTTGTGGTTCTGGCATGGGGACCCAAAAAGGTTGTTATTATGTTAAGAGAGGACATAAGAGTATTATGGGAGAACTAAATTCCCAACCTCATGATTTTAAGTGTTGGTCTAAACTGTGAAATTTGAAAGTCCTCCCAAGTGGAAATCTTTTCTTTGGAGGGCAGTAATGAATGTGCTTCCTACCATCACAATTTATATATATAACATAAGAGTGGATGTAGTCCTATCATGTCCAATGTGTGGTGTACTTAATGAAGATGTATTCTCTTGTTTTGTGCGTGTATGCTCAGCAAGTTTTCCATGCGTCGCAACTGGAAATTTCACATTTGGGAGGAGCAAATTTCGGTGAATGGTTGGAGAATGTTTTTCGCATGTTGGAGGGTGGTGACTTGGAGCTGCTTTCGGCTCTTCCTTATCGGACTCTGTGACCTGACTTTGTTTCAGCTCTTTTGTAGTAATATCTTTGATATTTATCCTAAAAAAAAAAACAAACAAACAAACAAAAAACAAAACAAAAAACTCCATATTCTACTTTTGGTATGTCTATTTTTAGTCCACAGCCTAAATAATTTTTATATTTGGTCTTCACTTATTGTGGCAATGCTACTTTTAGTCCTTCGTAAAAATAATAATAAAATAAAATAAATCTTTAATTATAGAACCACTGCAAAAATAATTTGTGAGTCGCCAATCAATCCACCTATCAAACACTAGTCCTCATGGGCACACAAGAGATCTAATTCACACCTTCCATCATCCTAATTTTTTTTTCTTATTCATATTTCTAGTGGGATTCAGACCATACACTGTCGCCTTCAATCGTGACATCAAATCAGACGTCTTATAGGCAATTTTTTGTAGTGCTCTTATAAAATCTCAAATAAGGAGAAGGAATTGGCAGTTTCCGTGGCTACCTGACGGCCCTATAAATCCCATGATTGAGACTTCACCCACACCGGAGGGGTCACAGCTCAAGGTCGCCATGCCAATCTGATAAGTCCAAACACAGGAGAGTAAACATTTTTTTTTATTACTAACGAGAGGAAAATCTGATAAAGAGAGGACAATTAAAGTACATCAGAATTCAGAGGCAACAATCCTCCAGCGAGGGAAGCCAAGAAAGACATCTTCTAAGATACCTAAAACATGGAAGGTCCCATGGTCTAGTGGTTAGGACATTGGACTCTGAATCCAGTAACCCGAGTTTAAGTCTCGGTGGGACCTTAAGGCTCAGTGAACAATTTATTTAACAATAGGGATAAGAGGCTGCTGCGTATAACATTATTATTATTTTTTTTTTAAATGACATTACAATTCCTAAAATTTGAGGTCAGGAGTCGCAAATTCCCCAAAGAATTGCACTTCCACAATAAAGTTTGGAATGTGAGGACCAGATTATTCCCCTAATAATCCTATATATTTCTTTAAGAATTGCACATGCATTTTGATCTTTATATTACTTATTCTCTATCAATTCTCATATATACCATACACTATAATTGAAATTCTCTGTAATTAATTCTATTCATGTTTACTAAACAATGAAATTTGAATTCTTACTTATTTTTTTCCCACGAAATTACAATTTCTTTTCTCTTAATTCCCTACTTGCAACCAAACGTCATGTGAATGTCTAAGTAAGTTGTTCAACCAACTTACCAATCGTGTCTTTTAGTCAATTGATTTTGAGAATGAAACTACTATTTTAATTAATTAATATTGAGACATCCAAGTAGCTTGTAATTCAACAACACATATGTGACTCTTCCAAATGGGAGGTTAGGTTCAAATCACAATGGAAATACTTCAATAAGAATTTATCTAACAACTCAATAATCCCACTAAGAGTTAATTACCGATTTGGCCCCTTAAATATGAGGATTTCACCAATCATCCTTAACTTTCAAAATTTCTCAATTTAGTTCTCGACTATACCTTTTTTTTTTATTCGAAATGGTCCTAACCGTTAGAGGTTCGTTAACTCAGGACCAAATTGATAATTTTGTCACAAGGGACCAAATCGTTAATTAACTCAATCCATTAAACTTTAGATAGATATTTATAACTTTTATTTTTAAATAGAAATAGAGAGTATTTGGGGAGAGAAACAAAAATTAAGACATCAAATTAGGTGAAGGACAAATCATCCCACCTAGGGTGTTCAATCGGTTAACCATTCTGTTAACCGAACCGTTTTAACCGAACCGAATTAATCGAAGTTCTTTTTTTCTTTAACCGTTAACCGAACTGAAATTTTGTCTACCGAATTCACCGAACCCAAAATTTTTTCGATTAACTGATTAACCGAACTTTTTAAAGTTAAAATTTAAAATTCTAAAAATAATACCAAAAATAGTAAATCCAATTAAAATAAAATACATATCATAATAAATTCATAACAAATATATAAAAAAAAAACATGAATTATAAACTCTAAACATCAATAACTTCAAATTAGTATATATATATTAAAAACTTCGGTTAACCGTTCTGTTAATTCGGTTAACCAACCTTTCGAACCGAATTAACCATTAACGGAAATTTTAAAATTTCTTTAACCATTAATCGAACCGAAAAATTTCGATTTGAAAACGGTTAACTGAATTTTGTTAATTTGGTCGGTTAACCGAAAATTATCCAAAATTTGCATACCCCTAATTCCACCAACAAATTATCATTAAACGCCTACCATGGAAGCCCAAAGATTTCTAAAATAGAATGTTTAAAAATGAGTATTACAACTTATAAGCCTCATCAAAATCTTGAATGACAAATGACTAGTACCATACTACAAAGAAAGATTGAGATCCAAGTTATGGCGATGATCATAATCTTCATATTCACTGTCAGGACCTTCTTTACTTACATTATTATTATTATTATTATTATTATTATTATTATTATTATTATTATTATTATTATTTTCTTGTTGTTTATCCTTTGAACCAGAAGGGCCTGCTGTTGCTTCACTTACAATGTTAAGCGGCTGTGTATATTCCTCCACGAAATCCTCCGGCCGAAACGACGGATTCCAAACTCCCACCGGCGACTGCGGCGGCGCCTTGTCTTGGCAGGCGCCAGTAGCTTTGTTGTTGTTGTTCTCCTGCGGCGGCGGCGCCAGTTTCCCGGCCATTCGATCCCGGAGATCTTTCGTGCTTCTTATCAGAGCATAGAAATTCTCTATCTTTTCTTCTTCGGTCTCTTCTTCTTCTGCCGCTACATTCTCCATCATCTTTCTCTTTCTCTTATCTCCATCCATTCTCTCTCTCTCTGATCTCTCTCTCACAAAACGTAGGGATTTGGGATATATGGAATTGGGAATGAAAGCATTTGGCTTAATATTTAAGGGAGTGGGGGAAACTGAAGGATTAATGGACGTGGTCCACGCGCAATTATTGTTACTCGGAGAATCGAGATCATTGAGAATTTTGATTTTGTTTTGTCGCACAGTCAATGCAAGTTAATTTTATATTATCGAAAGCGGCCTGCGGCCATTATTATATTTTGAAAAAATTGCATCTTTGGTCCCGGAAGTATACCAAAGTTCTGACTCAGTCCCTAAGTTATGATCGTATCCATTTTTAGTCCCTCGGTTATGAATGAAGTGGCGCATTTGGTTCCCGTCAGTTAAATTGACAGAAAAATTAAAAAAAAAAATTAATTTGAGGGATAAAGTAAGAAATTCACATTTTATTCTCTTTCTATATCAAAACCACTTTCACAACATTATTTTCACTTCTTAGGCTCTTATTTCAAGATTGTTCAATTCTAAAAGTATTTCAATAACATTCTTGTTAGGAATCTGGCTCTCGTATAACAAATTTAAGACTTAACACAAACAAAGAAACACTTGATCATGGTCTTCAAACGTGTCAATCATACTATCCTATCAATTTTCAATTTTCTTTACTAAGCAACAAAGGTAATCAAACCAAAACTTTTGAGATATAAAATGATGTCAAATTTCTCAAGTTGCTTTTATGAGAAATTCACCAACGGAATAACTTAAGATTTTTAATATGTAAAATTTTTTTGTATGTAGTAGTTTAGTCAATAATCGTTTTTAGAAATTACAAAAGTTTTTAGAATTTTCATAATTGAGTCTTAGGTTCCTTATTCATTACTCAGGTTTTTAGGAAGACAGAGGAGGTGAGGGATATATATATATATATATATATATATATATATATATATATATATATATATATATATATATATATATATAATTTTCATATATTGTCAGGATATACGATTCTTGATTAAGTTAATGCAGAGTTTACGAAATAATTTTACGTACTAAAATTCTCAAATTACTCCCTTGGAGAATTTGTCATAAAAATAACCTGAAAATTTTGATATCTTCTTGTATTTCAAAAGTTATGGTTTGATTAACATTATGTTTAGTAAGGGAAATCAGAAACTTTTAGGATGATGTATTTTACATGTTTGAAGACAATGATCAAGTGTTCTCTTGTTTGTACTGAGTCACAGGTTCCTTATACAAGACTCAGATTACTAACAAGTAATACGAAGATTATTGAATTGCTTTTGGAATTGGAGAACCTTGAAATATAATGCTAGGAAGTTGAAAATAATGTTGCAAAAGTGGTTTCAATATAAGAAAGTGAATAAAATGTGAATTTCCTACTTTACACCTAAAATTTTAAATATTTTTAAATTTTTCCGTCAGTTTTAATGGTCAGGGATCAAATGCGCCACTCCGCTCATAACTGAGGGACTAAAAATGGATACGGTCATAACTCAGGGACTGAGTCGTCACTACCACTATAACTCAGGGACCAAACTTAGCCATTTTCCCTTATATGTTAAAAGAGATATTTTTTAATTTATCTTTTTGATTAAAAACTCACACATCATTGTCCCTCCCTGTTTGGTAAAATAGTTAGTCTATCGGTCAATTTTAGCTTGTTTGATCACTATTAGTTGTTTGACTTGGTTAAACAACCTATAACAGGGCGTTTGGTTGGAGGGATTTTAAATTCCCTTCCCACTTAATTCCCACCTAATTTCAAAGGCCATTAAATTCCGTAGTTTGGTTGGAGGGAATTACAATTCCAATTCCCCCATTTTCATGGAATTAAAATCCCATGTCCCCCCTGGTATTTTAATTCCTGGGAAAAAAAGATAGTGATGAGTCAACATTACCCTTTCCTTTTTCAACTTAAAATTAATGTCTAACAACAATAATGGACATTTTTGACTTTATACTACTTATTCCCTTTCAATTCCCATGTATACCAAACATTGGAATTGAAATTCTCAGTAATTCTATTCCTGTCAACCAAACACTGGAATTTAAATTCCCACTTTATTCCCAGTAATTCAACTCCCATGGAATTACAATTCCTTTCCCACATAATTCCCGCCCTCCAACCAAACGCCCTGTAAGTGTTTGGTTAATTAGCTTTTTGTAACTGCTTATTGCTCCAAAATGTTAAAATTTAAAAAGTTGTACACCTAATAAGCTAACAGCAAATTTACCAAACATCTTTCTACAATCACCCAATACTATCAACTAATCAAACTCACTAATTCAATCAGCTAACAACTATCAGCCACAGCTATTTACAAAACACCCTCGATCATATTTTACTTGCTTTATCTTAGGTTTACCGAATTTTTGACTTAAGTGCATCAAACCCATGAGTTTAATTATTTTACCTTTTTTTAGCATATAATTCGATGGCTTATTTGAATTTTTTTTTTATATAAAAAAAATATGATTTCAATCTTAATTTAAGAAAAATTGCAGTTTTTTATCTTCTAATTTAAGAAAAATTATATTGTTGTTTTATAAATTATAGAGTTAGTGTATGTTTAGTTCCAATTTTGACCATTAATAGTTACAAAAGTAACTATTTATGTGTCGAATGTATTTTTACAATATGAAAATAGTCATTAAAGGCCAATTTTGAACTCATAGGCCCAGTTTGGTAAAATGGCTGTTAGCTGATAGATGTTAGATATTAGATGTTAGCTGATTGTATTAATTAGAGAGTATAAATAGTTGATAACATTAGTTGATTATAGAAAAATGTTTGGTAAATTAACTGTTAGCTGATAGCTATTTGGTATAATTTCTTTTAATTTCTCATAAAGTTAATTAAAAAAATTGCTTGGAGTAGCTTTTTGAATTTTAGCCTTTTAGAGATACAAAAAGCTAATTAACCAAATATTTATATTGATATTTTAACTAAATTAAACAATTATAGTGGTCAAATAAGCTAAAATTGGCCTATAGGCCTTTTTTTTTTTTTTACCAAATAGGGCCTTAATATTTATAGGCACAATTTTTGGGCAAATTATGTTGTGCATCCGTATGCACCATGCATGGTGCATACGGATGCAAAAACGACGTCGTTTTAATAAAACGCGCGTCTCCCCTTTAAAAAAAAAAATCAGATTCGATTCCCAACAACAACATATGAACTAAAATTCCATAATCGATGAACTATAATTCCATAATCGATGAACTATAATTCTATAATCTAATCTATGAACTAAAAATTCCAGAATGAATGAACTAAAATTCCATAATCTATAAACTAAAATTTCAGAATCGATGAACTACAATTCCATAATTGATGAACTATAATTCCATAATCAATGAACTATAATTCCATAATCTATGAACTAAAATTCCAGAATGAATGAACAATATAATATTGCTGCTTGGAATCGAACCTGAATTTTTTTTAAAGGAGAGACGCGCGTTTTTTTTTAATAAAACGACGTCGTTTTGGCATCCGTATGCACCACATGCACGGCATAACTATTGCAATGTTTGACAAACCTAGTTGAAAAGGTAGCTGAAAGCTGAAAAGCTATAAGGTAGGAGCTGAAAATTGAAGAACTGTTAAGGTAGTTGTTATGCTTGAAAGTGTTTGGTAAAATTAGTTTTTTGATAAGTTGATAAATGTAAAAAGACAAAAGATAACATATTCATAAAATTTAAATTAGTTTGTTTACATATTAAAATTTAACATTTTTCTTCAAAAAAATTAACATTTTGAAATAAAATTATTAGTATAATCATGATCTAGCATCCCATAATGAAGTAGCAATATTGTTGTGAATCTCCTTTATCTCATAATAATAATAATAATAATAATAATAATAATAATAATAATAATAATAATAATAATAATAATAATAATAATAATAATAATAATAATTGCGGTGAAAGTACAAAGCTCACGCACATTAGTCAACCGCACGGGAAGCACCCAACCGCACTAAACCTTTCATTATATATATATATATATATATATATATATATATATATATATATATATATATATATATATATAAATTGAAAATACATAATATGTTAATTTTAATAGGTACATAATTTATTAATTGTTACCTTGATACATAATGTCACTCTAGGTACATAATACGTTAATTGTAACATGTGCATAATTTATTAATTGTAGATATATAATACTCCCTCTGTCTCATTTTGGATGTAGGTCATGTTTACTATTCATTGGTCAAATCAACTCTTTCTTAATTATTTATTTTCTTTAATAATTTTTTAAATTATTTTTATATTTCATTTTCTGTATTTAATAGTACTTTTAATATAGTTTTTAAATATATAAATTTTATATACTAATATTAAACTTAATATTATGAAAAATTGAATTAAAAATAACTTCAATCAAGTCTCATTAACCAAATCAGACAAACAAAATGGAACGGGGGAGTATGTAATATGTTAATTGTAATAGGTACATCATTTATTAACTGAAAAACTGAAAAGTATATAATATATTAACTACAAATACATAATTTGGATGTCATTTTGAACCAGAGTTCAAATTGCAATGTGGATCTTGGTTTATGGTATAAAACAATTGAAGTTAATACTCAAATGGTCATCGACTATGGTGATTTTTCTCGATTTCGTCCTAAACGACTTATGTGACCCAATGTAGCCCTAGACTTGTGAGTTTTTGCTCAATGTAGTCCTCAGTTTGTTATTCCGCCTACTTGGTGTTAAATAGAGGGACAATTTGGTAATTTCAATATTTACCTCTCATTAACCTCTTTCACCCTTGATAGGGAATATACCTTGAGAACTGTGCATAAATGATGGTCAGTACCGGATCCCTTGCCCGAGACAATAACGACCCGACCTGAACCGACCGTACCCCTACTTTAACCCGACCGTATGGATTACCGATCAATTACTGGCACCACGACCACAAGTTCATCTGGCCTCGAGGCACACCCGACCTACTTTGATCGGGAATTAACTACTGACCTATACATAGAAACCCAGCGTTGACTAACAGAAACATTACGACACGTGAAGAAGCTCCTTGGGACCCTGGTTTGGGCCTGTGCATGGGCTCCACGTGCCCTTCATGCCGCACGATTGGAATTTGTCCCCTACCTACAGCTATAAATACCACACTTTTGGGAAGAGAGACTTTTGACATTTATTACTACTTGACCTTTAGCTCGAAAATCTCTAACCCACTGTTACGTGGACCGACCTTAAAGACTTAAACCAACAAGCAAACTAGACATAGGACCCAAGCCCGTATCGACCTAGGACCGTATACCGTATAGTAGATCGTTCGTATTTACTATATCAACCCTCTTCAATTTAATTTGTCACTCTTAATTTGTCATTTTCAAATTTTAAATCTTTCCCATTCTTAATGCCATAATTCTCTATAGCTTCTTTAAACTATTTCCTACTAGTAAATGTTAATCATTTGCAAAAGATGGGGTTTTCCATGTTAGTTTAAGAGGGTAAATGAGAGACAAGTATTACAATTACCAAATTGTTCATTAATTTAACACCAATTAGACGAAATAATAAATGAAGGACCATATTGAACAAAAATACACAAGTCTAAGACTACATTAAATCATAAAAATCCTTTAAAACAAAATTGAAAAAAATTAACATAATCGAGAACTATTTTGGATATTAACTCAAAACAATTGCTATATACACGCACCTGCAGAATAATGCAGATGCCTTCAATTTCGCTTTTAATTGAATTAAATTTTGCCACGTAACATCTAAATTATTGCATGTACCCTATATTTTTAATTTTCTGAGCAAACTTTAATAAATAATTTTTTTCCGTCTACGTCAACGTTGTAGAAGCGTTTTATATATAAAAAATAAAAATTAAAAATTAATAAACAGTGCGGGGAGTACCTGACGAATAATGAATAAATATATGAGTGAATTAATTAATCTTCGATTTTTGTAAATTTTAAGGTCCCGTTTAATTCGTAAAAAATATTTGAGGAGAAATAGAATTAGAATTACATGGAAAAGAAATTATGAGAAAGATTGATTCTGATGTCTTGTTTGTAGAAAACAAATTACTAGATGTTTGGTTGAGATTGGAAAAGTAAGGAATAATGAGTATAAAAACTAAAATACCCCTATACAATGATAATGATAAAAAAGTAAAGGGCAAAATTATCCAACTATGTGACACTTTCTTCCCAACTTTCATGAAAAACAAAATATATTTCTTCAAAGTAACAATGCCGGAGACACGACCCGGCGAATTAAGACCAGGAGCGCATCGCCAGCAGAAGGGACGAGACCGACCAATGACCCTCCCCATAAAAAACTTTTTCCTCAAAACTAAGAAAAATATTTTCTTGTGGAAAAATTTTTCTATAAACCAAACATAGGAAAATTCCAATTTTCCTCAAATTTGAAGAAAATTATTTTCTTGAATTTTTTTTTTTTATCCAACCAAACATGTTCTAAATGTAATTCTCCATAAATAATTTTGTCTCAGTTAACTTTTTTGATTTTTTTTTTTTTGATTTCATTAATATTTAATCTTTCTCCGTATAATTTGTCCCTCTATTATTAATTTTATGGAAATTATAAATTATGAATAACATTTTCTTATATTTGATAGAAAACAATATACTACTGAACTTACACCCACAAAGAGCTAATAACGCCTCCACTGAGGCTCGAACTTACAACCTTCCAAATGGAAAACCAAACCAGGTATCATTAGACCACATAATTCTAGTAAAACAATTGTTAACTTCATTTATAACATAAAACATTAATTCTATATTCCTACATCATATACATTAGGTTTTTGATTGAGTTTTCATGGTCCGCTTAGTCCAAATTGACGTTGTTTTATATTGAGTGTCAACCAATTTATCATATTTATTAACATTATCCTGTATTATGTTAATAATATATTATTTGCTCCATATGTTCATAAACCAAAACCTTAGTATACATAAAAATATCATATGTATTTCCGATCTAATCACTCTATTGTAAATTTATAATGTTGTTTCTATATATATGTTCATAAAAACAAAGTTTAATGTATATAAACATTACGTACACTACATGCACATCATGTTTAATGACATCTATCATGTACTAAGTTCATAATATTTGTTCTAGATGATCATAAAACTAAACTTTAATAATGTATATAAATACGACTAAACTATATGTACATCATATCTATTTTCATTCGCTCTATAATAGGTTCATAATGCTCATTTTATATGTTAATAAAACTATAAAAGCAAAGATTTATGTTTCATGAAGATGTTATGCACCCCCTCATTGAGTGTGATTATGCATGCTAAACTTGTTTGGCATGAATTCTTGTATGTGTGTATGGTGGATCTTTTTCAGAGTGGTTCCGGAATGCTATGTGTATGTTAACGTCAGATATTCTTGTTAAATTGGTTGCAGCTCTTTATCATATTTAATTTGGAGCACAAGGAATGGTGCGGTTTGGGACGCATGTATGCAACCACCACGACGGGTTTGGAGTCAAGTCTCTGCTCACACTAGTTCTATGTTCTGGGACTCTGTTTCTTCCCTTTTGCAGTAATTCAATCATTTGTTGTTTTGCTTTCAAAAAAAAAAAACACAGATTATAATATGCATAAAATTAAATTACATGTGCACCATGTTGTAATAATATTAATCATTTACTATGTTCAATTCATAATATGTGTTCTATATGATCATAAATCTAAACCTTAATGTATATAAATACTAAACTGCAAGTAAATCATATCTATTTACATTCAATATATAATAGATTCATAATGTTCTTTCTTTATGTTCATGAAAACAAAGTTTAAATAAACTATAATTAATAATTTCAACTTCTCTATAATTTTAACATTATTTATTATTTTATTCACTTCTCTATAATTAATAATTTCAACTTTATGATTATAATTATAATTTTAAATACAAATAAATTTAAATAATAAAATAAAATATTTATTGAACTTTAAATATCTTATTTCATAAACTAATCAAAATATAATTTAATAAATTAATATTTGCCTTCAAAATCGTCTATTAACATTTGTAACTGAGTACAAAATTTTAAATATCATATATACCAACAATTAATACAATTAAAAAATTTAAAATAAATCAAATATAAAAACAAAAAAAAAAAAAAAGAATAACAAATAAAAAACTAAAAAACAAACAAACAAAAAAAGAAACAATGTGCCGTTGCAAAACGGCTAAGAAAAAAGCAAAACCAAAAAAAAAAACATTATCTCTTTTTTTTTTTTTTTTTTATATTAATGGCAGCCTGTTCCCACCATTCGTGTTTGCGCAGTTGTTATATCGTAAACCGCGGTGCACATGCACAACGGTAAAGAAATGGCCCGCCATTATCATTAACGGAGTCCGCATGTTTGGTGTATTAAACACCAACTGACACTACAGTATATCTAAACTGACACTGGCCTCACGTATTATTTTTATATTATCAAATGAAACTGCATTTATATCAAAATGATACTGTAGTTGGGGTGAAATAAAACTGCAATGTATATAAAATGAAACTGAATAACATTTCACATATTTGAGTGTATATTGTACAATGAAGCTGTAATTATATCAAAATGATCATGCAGTTGTGTTTCAATAAAACTATAGTGTATATAAAATAAAATTAAATAACATTTCACATATTTGAGTCTATAAATATCGAATTAAACTGTAGTTATATCGAAATGAAACTGTATTTGTGTTGAACTGAAACTGCAGTGTATACAAAATAAAACTGAATAACAGAGTTACTTTTTTGCGGAAGGGTACAGAACGGCGGAATACGGATGCCGTTTCTTTTCATTTAACAAAACGACATCGTTTTGATGCGCGGTGCACGATATAATTTGCCTTGTTTGCGCGCTTGGGCTATACTTTCCCCCCCCCCCCCCCCTTTTTTTTTTTTTTTTGAAAACGGGCTATACTTCCCTTTTCATCCGGAGATAACTTTGTCTCCTAAAGATAATATTCTCTCCCTTCCAATCTGTTTTTCCATTTTTTACCTCTTTTCTTCTATTTAATCTCCACCATTAGAAATTCCTTTAAGAATTAAACTAATTAACGGTGATGGTGTGACGAAACTGCCCTCCTGAAAGTTCACGGGTAGCTGCCAACAACCCGGTGGCGTTTAGTTGGCATTTTTTACGACAAGGAATCTTTCACTTCATCATGCCTTACGACAACCATCATACCTAATGCTAATGGTGTGTCATGTGTGACGAACATACCATGACATCTCTTTGATTATTGCTTTCTTTTTCTTCTTTTGGTTGTTAAATTATGATTAAAATAATGTTTTGTTTTTCTTTTTTAGCCCAAAGAATCAATGCCTCCACCGAAATTTGATCATGCATGTGATCAATCATTTGAAATAGTAAGAGATGTATCATCACACTATATAGTACTCTCTCTGTCCCATTTTGTGTGTCTGATTTGATTAACGAAACTTGACTGAAGTTATTTTTAATTCATTTTTTTTTCATAATATTAAGTTTTGTATTAGCATACAAAATTTATATATTTAGAAACTACACTAAAAATATTACTAAACACAAAAAAAAAATCAAAATTAAAAATAAGTAAAAAAATCATAAACAAAGAAGAAATAGTTGATTTGACCAATGAATAGTAAATGTTGGGTAATAAGTTGGAAAAATCTCAAAATAATAATCCTACAGAAAGATTATTATCCTATGGGAAAAACAGAAAAACTGGAAAGGAAAAGGTGGAAAAACTGGGTAGAGGTTAGCACGAGTTTGAACACAAAGTTCTTTTCCTTAAAACCTTATTTGCTACCTCCCACAAGGGCTAGGAGCGTTGTAGCCTAGGTTTCCCATGATAAAACGTGCTACGATTCTTTGTTTAAGCACCTAAACAAAGAACCCGGCAAACAAAGCAAAGTATGAACACCGGTTGGCTAAAGAAGAGAGTAGAGGCAGAGTTTTGAGAAGCTAAAACTTTCTGGAATTCCTTTTGTTTCTGTAGTGTAAAAAAGCTACTGCTCTACCTCTCTTTATATAGGGTTGTTGGAAGGGATAGCAATCAATATGGACATTAAATTGGTATTAAAACAAATTATGTAACACTTGTAACAGCCACCCACTAACTAAGATTAAACTCAGTTTTAAAATTGGAATTAAAACAATATTAATTCCGTAACACGAGAGCACAAGGACCAGCAACACGAGAGTGCACCTCTCGTGTTCACCGTTGCACGAGAGTTGTGCTCTCGGTGCACCACAACCTCTCGTGTGCTACAGTTGGAAAATGATATCGAAGTTTGGCATAACTTATGCCCGCAAGGCCAGCCAATTTCGGACGACATTCGTGCCCGCGCACACGAGCTCGGGCTTGAATCAAGCCTTTTCGATCTCGTTTCTAATTGGAACTTGATTTGCACCCCCGCGCGAGAGAGCCTCTATGCTATACAATTCTACAAGCTAAAGAGCTCTTGTATATAAGGGGGCAAATCCACTTTCCAAACCAATGTGAGACAAAACTCACTTTTTCCCTTCATTTTCCAACTCAAATGAGTTTACTTTGAGAATCAATATCTCATTCACCCATTATTCGTTTTGAGCGTACAATATATCAATCTCTTCGTCTCACTACGAAGAATCCGAATCTACTTTGACTCGACTCAAATCGAAAGTGAACCCCACTGATAATTGTACCACAAAATAGCCACTTAATATACCATTTTATGTCATTTTAAGCTATTTTTTCTAACAGTAAATATGACAATAAAATGAGTCAGAGGAGAGTAGTTAGAAAAAATGCTTTGTTTATGGAGGCTTTGCAAAATATTCATTCAATTATTTCATCGCATCTCTTTTCATGGGATTAGATTATTAAAAGGGGAAAATAGCACTTTTTCCCCCTGAGTTATATACCTATAGCATTTTTTCCCCCTAAATTATTGAAGTGGCTGTTTTTTCCCCTGAAATGTTAAATGGACATATTTACCCTTAAACTAAATATTTAATTTATTTTTTTCTCCAACAAATTATGACCATAATTTGATTCAAACCAAACAAACACTATAACAACCAAATCGAAATATTCCAATTACAATTTAGAATCGAAATTCGATATTTAGAGTTTATTAAAATCGTGAACCGGAACGGACGGTTCATGTTCCGAACTAAAAAAATAAAATACATTTATTGTTAAATTTAGACTATTTTAAAATAAAAAATAAAATTTTAAAATAAAGATGGTTCAAAATCGCGAATCTAATCCGGAACCGCCGGTTCACGGTTCAAGATTCAGTTTTTTTGATACATAATTTTAATAAATTGACATTTAAATATTGGGTTCTAGATCTGAATTATAACCGGAAACTATTAATTCGATTGTTTTAGTATCCGGTTCAATTCAAACCGAACCGTGGTCATCCCTACGTATACGCAATAATTTGTTGAAGTAGTAAAATAAATAAAATGTTTACTTTAAGGGTATAAATGTCAATTTAATATATCAAGGGGAAAAAACACTACTTTTAGAATAATTGAGGGGACTAATGTGCTTACCTAAATAATTGAGGAGGAAAAAGTGCTATAAGTATATAACTCAGGGGTAAAAAGTGCCATTTTCCCTTATTAAAATTAAACAATACAAATTCAAATTTCATATTCAACGCACATATGTAGGAGATTTACCTTTTCATTACGAACATCTTCGCCATCGTCTAGTGTGACAGAAGGTTGTAACGTTTTCTTAATTATCATTATTATAACATTAGGATAAGTTTTGATAATATTAAGGTCCTGTTTGGTAAAAATTGGCTTATAGGCCAATTTTAGCTTATTTGACCACTATTAATTATTTGATTTAGTTAAAATATCAATATAAATGTTTGGTTAATTAGCTTTTTGCAACTCCATAAGGCTAAAATTGAAAAAGCTACCCCAAACAACTTTTTCAATTAGCTTTTTTAGAAAAGAAATTATACCAAACAGCTAACTAACAGCTAACAGCTAACAACTAATTTACCAAACACTTTTCTACAATCAGCTAATGTTATCAACTATTTATACCCTCTAATTAACACAATCAGCTAACAACTAACAGCTATCAGCTAACAATCATTTTACCAAACAGGGCTAAGTATTTTATATGTGGTACAATACTAATAATCTAATAACAAAAGTTCCATAGCAAGCAAAGCAATAGTCTAAAGTATGTGACTGTGTACAACATCACCTATTATACCAGAGGCATCAAGATGGCTGTGAAGATAATGATACCAAGACCAATTTTAGACAAATTCATTCATAGTAGAAAGACATTATATATATGAGTTAATACCCAATTTAGTTCTAAACGACTTTTTGTGTTTATTAATTAGGTCTTCAATTTTGATGATTTTACCCAATTGAGTCATCTGTTAAGATAACTTAGTAATTTCATATTTATTACGACTATAGTAGTATTATTCGAATTAGTCTTCGATTATAGTGGTTTTACTCAATTTAGTTTTTGACTCTAATAGTCGAGGTCTCAATTGAGTAAAACTAGTTATCAAAGTCAAAGATCTAATTAAGCATAAAAAGTCGTTTAGAATTAAATCGAGAAAAACCACTATAATCTAGAACTATTACTCCGTATACTCTTATACAGATTGAGTAACAGAAATTTGTTACCCTGTTGTAGTTTGCATCCCAACCTTTTCAGAAATTATGACCTGATAAACGTATTTAGTATAATGTCAAGAAATTAAAAGAGGTAAGATACAGAAGCAGATTTGGAAAGATTTAGCCTATGGTAATATTAGTACCTGTACACTTTGAATGTAATTACGATTCCATAATGGCATATAAACAAGATTAGAGAATCTTAGGATGGTGAGGTTTTCGATAGTGTTCCTTCCTAGAAGACGTGGAATACCAAACTGTTCACAGAAGTCTTCGATGACTTTCTTCACGAACTCTGTTTCTTGATCTGAACGAATCTTCACAATATTTATTCTTTTCTCATTTTACTACTATTTTGACAATTCAGGTAACCTTTCGGTCTCATTCTTTCTCTTCAAGAATAAGGTTCAAGTATACTTAGTGTACTCATCTACTACGTACTATACCCCTCTAGAGTATATATTTTTTTAGAGAATTTACGTGCAACTTAAAATGATTTTGATTTTCAAATAATGAGGATCACCAAGCACTATGTTACTTATATAAACCGAAAGGTTACTTAGACGATTCAATTCATTGAGAATGCACAATGGAATAGTTAACCATTTTTAGTGGTTTGCACTTATTTTTGTTCTTAAAAATTTATGATTTGAGTGTGAGAGAGTATGTAAGTGACCAGTAAAAACACAACACAGATATAGATATTTTTATAGTGGTTCGGCTAAACCAAGCCTACTCCACTCTTCTCTTTAAAATTCCTCAGGAGGTTTGCACTAATCCTTTTAGTACAAAAGATGACTCAAGCCTTGAACACTAAGCCGACCTTGAGTATCTAGGTTTTTCAACTCCACACGAGTCTACTCTGCATATTTCTACTTCTACTGAGTAGAGTTACAAAAGATTGAAAATAAAGTTCTTCAATCTTCAATTAACTAGAAGTCTTTGCTTTGAATAATCATGATCTTCTCGATTTGAGCAGCACAAGCTTCTAAAATATGGATATCTCTTTGTAGCTTTGGTTCTCACTCACTAGTCACGAATTGTGAAACTTTGACTGCTTTGAACGCTTAACAAATTTTCTTAGATTGACTACTTGCACATTCTTCAGTCTCGGAATGAGGTATTTATAGGCATTTTGAAAATGATTGGTTGGAGGGAAAACCCATTTCAAAAAGTCTATTATCCAATGACTAAAGACCAGCTTGTAATCCGAAGGTTAGGTAGACTTGTCAGACTTTCCTGTCATTAGAAACTTATTTTGCGATGAACATATCTTTTTGCTCTGCACAAAATGTCTGGACTTTTGAGGAAAATCTTCATTGAGATGTGAACCTAGGACTCTTTTTGTCTTAGTCACATTCACTAGTATTTTTAAGGTTTTGAACTGTTGGCTTAGATAATTTCTCGAGCAATTCATTTCGAATGGTTAATTTTACTATACAAGTTAACATTTCGAACCTTAACACTCTATAACCTCTCGGATATGAATGGTTGACTTTACCATTCATTCCACCTTTAACATTGAAAGGCAAACCCTTCCACCATTAAGCCTTTGCAACCTTTCGGTCTTCCAGTCTTCTATCCTTCGAATCTTCTTCTCGTACTCTTCAAGCCTTCAACTCTTTGAGGTCTTCATCTTCAAGCTATTCGAAAGGTAACCATTCGAGTTACACTATTCAAACTTTTGTTGAGACTATCCGAATTGAAACGTAACCTTTGGAGTTACTATTCGAATTATTCAAAATTGAGCAAAATTGATCTAAGTCTAAAAGATAAAATAAATAGGAGACTAAAATTCCTAACTTTTAATATCATCAAAATCTAAATTACAAATGTTCCTAACATCCACATCACCTTATAATCTCCTCTCCTATTTTCTCTCAAACCCTTCTTCCATGTTCTCGCTTTTTGTGGACCCTACCATCCACACTCCCTACACATCATTTATTATTTTATCCACTACTCTATAATTAATAATTTCAACTTTATAATTATAATTATAATTATAATTTTAAATAAAAATAAATTTAAATAAGAAAATAAAATATTTATTGAATTATAAATATCTTATTTCATAAACTAATCAAAATATAATTTAATAAATTAATATTTGCCTTCAAAACCGTCTATTAACATTTGGAACTGAGTAAAAGATTTTAAATATCATATATAGCAACAATTAATACAATTAAAAATTTTAAAATTTTGGGAAGAAAAATTTTAAAAATAAATTCAAATATTTAAAAAAATTTAAAAATAGAATAACAAAAAAAAAAACTGAAAAAAAAAACACACACACACACAATCATTTGCCGTTGCAAAGCGGCTATGAAAAAAAAAAAAAAAAAACAAAACAAAAAAACTTTTTTTTTTATTTTATTTTAATGGCAGCCTGATCCCAGTTTCCCACCATATATGCGCGTTTGGGCTATACTTCCCTTTTCTTTCGGAGACAACTTTGGCGGTATTTGGTAAAATAATTAGCTTATAGGTTAATTTTAACTTATTTAATCATTATTAGCTCTTTTATTTAGTTAAAAAATTAATATAAGTGTTTGGTTAATTCGTTTTTTTTATAATTCCAAAATGTTAAAATTCAGAAAGCTAATTAAAATAATTTTTTCAATTAGCTTTTTGAGAAAAAAAATTTTACCAAACACTTATAAACTAACAGCTAATTTACTAAACACCTTTCAACAATCAGCTAATGTTATCAACTAATTATACTCTCTAATTAATCTAATCAGCTAACAAAACAATTATTAGTTAATAGCCATTTACCAAACAGGATCTTTGTCTCTGATGGATAATATTCTCTCTCTTCCAATTATGTTTTTCCATTTTTAATTTTCACTCTTTTTCTCTTATTTAATCTCCACCGTTGAAAATTCCCTTATGAATTAAATTATTTAATGGTGGTGTGATAAAATTGTCCTCCTGAAAATTCACGGGCGGCCAACAAGTCAACAACCCGGTGACGTTTAGTAAATTCAATTGGCATTTTTGATGACAAAGAATCTTTCACTTTATCATTGCTCACGACAACTATCATACCTAATGGTGTGTCATGTGTGAGTGTGTGACGTCCATACCATGACATCTCTTTGATTCTTGCTTCTTCTTTTTTCTTCTTTTGGTTGTTAAATGATGATTTTTTTAAAAAACATGTTTTTTTTTCTTTTTTCAGACCAATGAATCAATGCCTCATCACTGAAGTTTGATCCGGTGACCACCTATTTGAAATGGTAATAGAAGTATCATCATACTATATAGTAGTTGAAAAAAAATGCTTTGCATAGGGAGGCTTTGCAAAATATTCACTCAACTATTTCATCGCATCTTCTTTCATGGGACTAGATTTTTTATTTTATTTTTTATTTTAGAATAAAGAAACTAATTCATTAATCATAGGCTGAAAGGTTTACAATAAAGATCGATGGAATGGTCAAACATTCCTTATAGTCAAACATAGAAACAACTTTCTTAGGGAAAACTTGATTCGATTTCACAAATTTGAAGCTGAATTCTTTGGAGGAACTTAAAGCTTCTTTAATGATTTGGTCAAACGTACCCAAGACTGACACTAGTTGAATAGTCTTGCACACCACCTGAGTATCTATTTCCATTCTTCTATACATTGACAATATATCCATCGGGCTGAACTGCATATCATAGTTCAGAGGAGTTTCTTTTCTATTGTCATGTTTGTCACCCAAGATGAGATTCACATACACCATGACTAGTTTTATCGTTTCACGCTTTATGAGAAAGAACTCGTCAATTAAACGAGAGGTAAAAACTCGTCAAAACAATGAGCGGAAAAACACAGAAACTGCAAACAAAATTAAACCAGTCAAACAAAGCAAAGGAAAACAACAGTGCGAAAATAAGGGAGTAACTATCGGTAGCGGTGGAGATGGAAGGGTGGGGCAAGGCGTAAGTGTAACCGATGGTGAAGGCAAAGAATGGAAGAGAAGACAGTGAAGGTAGAAAAGACAATGAAGACACACTGTCTGCAGTTAAAATGGCGGCAGGGGAAGACGATCGAACACGAACTCTGATCCGCTTGCTTTACGGAGGCGACAACCGTGTAAAAATATCATTTTTAAAGAAGTTAATGTCCCTATCCCATTTCCACTTCAACCAAAAACCGTACTAATTTTGAATGCAAATTTCAATTTTAATATTACAATTGATTTTGCATCATCACATTTATTTTTTATTTCTATTCAATTTTTCCTATTTGGTCCTTTATTACAAATTTCATTAAACTAACATTAACATAAAGACAATTCATTGTATTAAAAAAAAAATATTAAGACAATTCATTAATTATAAAATTTTAGTTGTGTTCTTTTACTTTAAAAAAAAAAAAAAAAATCATGAACAATATAATAAATAATAATTTGGTAGGGGCAAAATTGTAATTTAACAAGTCAAAAACCGCGAGTCAATAGCTGCCCCACTTGTTGCCAACTAGCCAACTTTTAATACAATTTCGCCCACCTTTGTCTATTCTGTTAAATTTCTTTGCATCTTCTCCTCACATGGCAGCCCAAAGGTGAAGGATGATGTGCAATGCCCAACATACTCGGCAAATTATACTATAGACCATGGTCTACCTTGCATTAACACATTTTGTACCTGATAGTTTCCATACTTGTAAATAAATTTGATACGAACTCGTATCGAGCCGGCACCGCTTTGAGTGGGTGCAGACTCCAAAGATGGAATTAGGGGAGGGCAAAATCAGAGAGAGAGGGAGAGAGATTTCAGAGAAGGAAGATGATAGTAGAGAAGAAAAAGATAATAATAATTCGCATGTCTTTCCCCCTAGCATGCTGGGTGATTATATACTAAGTTACTCCTATTATGCTTAGGACTATGATTCCTAATTAATAGACTAAACTAATGTATCCTATTACGAATAAACTTAGTCTAACAAATGTAATCAACCATCCATGCCGGTTTCCTTCGTTTTCTCCTTGGCATAGTAGCATGGGTTGTTTCTTTTCTTTCTCCCAATTCTTGATTTTCACCTTCTTCTACTGTGGATATACTCGTATCAAAATTGAAGATACATCACATGATAATTACAGACACAAAAACTATTAACTGAAGACACATAACATGTTAACCAACCTCTTATGTGCCTCTGCAATTAACATATTCTGTAAATGTAATCAATATTGCAAAAATCTCACCTAGACGCCAATTAATCAACAACTAGGCGCTAGTCACTGACCGACCGCCTAACGTATCATCGTAATTAGTGGTCTAGGCGATCGACTAGGTCACCTAAGCGCCGACTAGCCTCCTAGACCATTTAGTCGGCTGATTAACTATTGTTCTCTTTTTAATTAAATGGGTTATTTCACTTAAATAATCTTAAATTGTTCAAATTCTAGATGTTTTTTTGATTAATATTTAATATTTTAGTATTAACTATTCAAGTATTAAATATTTTATAATTACCAAGTCTTACAAAATCTAAAAATTTTAAACAAATTTTAAAAAAATAAAAAATAGATGGACATCTAGGCAGTGATTAATCGTCGCCTAAACATCCTAGGCGCTAAGTGCCCCCGGACACCCAAGGTGTGCCTAGCAATATTTTCAACCATGCCTGTATAACAACTGAACATACCCTCATATTTTTCACAACATCACACTAGTGATCTTCTACAACGCGAACTTTAAAAAACAAAAAACATTTATTGCCATCATAGTGGATACCACTCAGCAATGGTGAAGGTTTATCACAATTCACAAATGCTGTCTTAACAACTCTTCTCCTTGAATCTGTATTATATGATATGGGGAGCCCTTCCTACTCATCCAACCACTGAACTCCATGCTTTGCCCAGATATCAGCAGCCCCATCTGGACCCTTGCTTCCCAACTTGTACTGCTCTACCACTACGTTGCTATTGCCCATCTCATTCAGCACCGTCGACAATATATTCCAGGCAGCCGCAACCTCGTCACTTCTCATGAACAGGTGGTTGTCCCCGTCTATGACATCGTGCAGAAGTTGCTCGTATGAATCAGGTACCTCGATGTCATACCTGATCGCCCAAAACAATGAAACCACTCGTATACTAAAACGGGAATCAAGGAAACCCACAGCCACTAGGTAAACCCGCTGTCTTGTGACCCTAGCCGACAAAAGACTGGTTAGCTATGGTAAACCCGCTGTCTTGTGACCCTAGCTGGCAAAAGATCACAAGGAAGTAAACCAGTCTAGGTTGCCCATAGCTAACCGGCTCAAACCAAGAAAGTTGGGATTCGAACTCGTGACCTTGTGGTTACAAGTTTATATCCTTAGCCAACTTGACTGAGGTTGTCCCCTATTCTAGTGTTCACTTGTGTGAGAGGGTGTTGGGGCAAAGAAGCAAATGTATGTATCAATTTAAAAGATTACCTGTCCTTGTAAAGCAAATTCAATTCTGATGCATCCAATTGCATGCCTAGTCCTGGAACCTTGTTATTAATACGGACTAAGATCGACTCTTCAGGCACATCGCGTAAAATCAACTCATTGGTAGCAAGCTCAACACTACGCAGATTGTCTTTATGGTAAAGGTTCCCAGCGACATGACGAAATTGTATGCGAATTTCAACTCTGTAGATTTAATAGTTAAATTTGATTCAACAGTGAAAAGAAAATCTTCCCTTCAAGTCTTCATACTTCAACTATAGGATTCAAGAAAATAAAAGATAACCTCTTTTTCTTCCCCAAGAGGAAGGAAATTATTTCATGATAAAAGCAACACCATTAATATTATCACTAAAAGAGCAATTATAATCTCACCTATTTTTGTCGAGTCCTCGGCCAGCTTTGATTAGAAAAGGTACACCATCCCAACGTGCATTGTCAATGTACAAAGCAGCAGAAAAATATGTCGGTGCCAGATTGCTCAAATTACCATCAACCTGACCTTTAGGATTGGCGTCATATCGTCCAAGGATAACATCAGAGGGTTCTATTTTTCGGATTGATCTCAATACCTTGACCTAAGTAAATGCTTCTGATTAAATTCGACAATACAAATTTGAATTTCAGATTCAACGCACATATGTAGGAGATTCACCTTTTCATTACGAACATCTTCGCCATCTAGTGTGACAGGAGGTTCCATAGCAAGCAAAGCAATAGTCTGAAGTATGTGACTGTGTACAACATCACCTATTATACCAGAGGCATCAAGATGGCTGTGAAGATAATGATAACAAGACCAATTTTAGACAAATTCATTCATAGTAGAAAGACATTATACAGATGAGCTAATATCCAATTTAGTCCTCGACTATAGTTATTTTTTCTCGATTTAGTCCTAGACTATAGTGATTTTTTCTCGATTTAGTCCTAAACGACTTTTGGTGCTTAATTAGGTCTTCGACTGTGATGGTTTTACCAATTGAGTCATCTGTTAAGATAGCTTGGTAATTTCACATCTATTAATACTCAATTCAGTCTTCGACTATAGTAGTTTTACCTGAGTTAGTCTTCGACTATAGTGGTTTTGCCCAATTTAGTCCTCGACTATAGTGATTTCATCGATTTAGTCCTTGATTCTAATAGCCGAGGACTCAATTGGGTAAAACCACCGAAGTCTAGGACCTAATTAAGCACAAAAAGTCATTTAGGACTAAATCGAGAAAAACCACTATAGTCCAGGACTAAATTGAGTATTACTCCGTAACTCTTACACAGATTGAGTAACAGAAATTTGTTACCCTGTTGGAGTTTGCATCCCAACCTCTTCAGAAAATATGACCTGACAAACGTATTTAGTAGAATGTCAAGAAAAGAGGTAAGATAGATAAGCAGATTTGGAAAATTTTAATCTATGGTAATATTAGTACCTGTACACTTTGAATGTAATTACGGTTCCATAATGGCATAAAAACAAGATTAGAGAATCTTAGGACAGTGAGGTTTTCGATAGTGTTCCTTCCTAGAAGATGATCTATCCTGAAAATTAAGAGCAGACAAAGGTGAATAATGATAGTTTAGAATTATTAGAGGTAGATATATCCCTATGCACATGCAAGACAAATGCATTCAGACCTATATAACTGCTTCTCCTCAAAGTTCGAAAGAAGAGAACTTGTCAACCGATGAGAAGACAATGAATTACAACCAAACGGTTTTTCAATTATTATACGATTCCATCCCTTCTCAGTCTGGGCATGTTCAGCAATTGACAGCGCAACATCTGACAATGCTTCTTGGGGCACAGAAAGGTAAAATATCCTGTTTGTTTCAAACTTCCCCTGCAGTAATTATGTTGTTACAGAATGGACTATCATCCACATTCTTGAGAGCTAAGTAGACAAAAGGTAGCGGGTAACCCCATCCAAGATGGCTAAAGAAGTAAAGATACAAACTTGTAACCACAAAGTCACGAGTTCGAATCCCAGCCTTTTTGGTTTGAGCCGGTCAGCTATGGACAACTTAGACTGGTTTACCTTCTTGTGGTCCTTTGCCAGCTAGGGTCACAAGGCGGGGTTTACCCAGTGCACACCCTCAGGTAGTAGCTGCGGGTTTCCCTTGTCACCACAAAAAATTAGACAAAACATAATGGTAAACCCTATCACCGGACAATCTTATATTCAGTAAAAACTTACTTCAACATGTTCCATTAGGACATGGAGCTTTAACATTCCTTCTCTGTTGTTGAACCCTCCATTAAGGTAGTGAATTCTTTTGAGAAAAGCTTCCATTTTGTCTTCACAATTCTGTCTGCAAAGTACATTTTGATGGCATTAAACAAAATATTGCATGTCAAACACCCAGAAATACATTCACACAATTTGTATTCCCCTACCCCACTTTCTGGTCTTAATCATTAGAAATCCATGCATTGTCCTATCTGATAAACACAAAAGCTGGAAGATAATCGATTCCAGCTTATAGGAATTTTTTTTATTGAAGAAAAAACAAAAGAAACGAAGAGAATTGTACTGTTCATCAATGCGGCAAGTTAAAGTTGTGGCTATTATTGCTCTCAGGTCTTCATCCGTTAGTTCTTTCCTTGAATATCCAAATATAGCAAAATTCTGTAGCAACAAGCAAGCCAATACGACAACAAATCAAGAAAGAACACACACAAGATTAATTCAATCTAAACAAAAAGAGAATGTTCATTGGAAATTACAACAGGATTCCCAATCTTCAACTAATATAACAGGGTATCTTCAAGTAGTTTTATCCTGGAATCTTGTGGACATTTTATCAAAAAGAAAAAAAAAAATCAAGTAGAGATGAATGGATTACCTCTGGTAGTTGACCACTGTAATACAGAGCAAACAGCGCCGGGAAAATTTTTCTCCGAGCTAGCTCCCCAGTAGCTCCAATAACAGCAATGCTAATAGCAGGTGATCTTCCAATCTGAGTGCCATCAGTGAGGCTTGAGACTGGAACAAGAATGAATGAAATTTCAAGTGAGTTACTGCTTTAAAGAAATCAACTTTTCTTCTTCATCTTGTAAAAAGGCTAAGTAATTTCTTTTCATAGGAAATGTTATAGGAGAACCAATGGAGAAAAGTTCATATTTTGCTTTGTGCTTGTGAGCTAGTTATCCTGGAATTTAAAGAACATGTCAAAATCTGTTTTATGCAGTGTGGTCTCTTTTTCTTTAACTATACAAAAAAAGAAACGAAAAAAAAAAAAAAAAAAAAAAAAAAAAAAAGGAGTTAATACCCAATTTAGTCCTAGATTATAGTGGTTTTTCTCAATTTAGTCCTAAATGACTTTTTGTGCTTAATTAGGTCATCGACTTTGATGGTTTTACCCAATTGAGTCCTCGACTGACGGCTGTTAGAATCAAGGACTAAATCGAGAAAATTCACTATAGTCGTGGACTAAATTGGTTAAAACCACTATAGTCGAAGACTAACTTGGGTAAAACTACTATAGTCGAGGACTAAATTGGGTATTAATAGAGTTAAAATTACCAAGCCATCTCAACAGATGACTCAATTAAGTAAAACAATCAAAATCCAGGACCTAATTAAGCATAAAAAGTCGTTTCGGACTAAAAAAACCACTATAGTCGAGCACCAAATTAGGTTTAAAAAAAAAAACAATTCAGACCAGAAATGATTCTGATGCTAACCATTTGATAGAATGGCTGCTGAAGATACTGCAACATGTTCTCCATCATGCAATGGAGTTGTTCCTGAAAGGCTCATTGCCCAGACCCTGCCTTGATATTGAAAATTCTTGAAGTCGTTTTTCTGCTCACTTATTTTATTATGCCATTGAAAATTCCCATTCCCAAACATCCATACTTTCATGCCATAACAATTGTTCAAGGATATATTACCACTATATGAACATATACTTGCATACTTTGCTGTTACCTGCATATATATAGCAATAAATTCTTTAAATTACCATAAAACTGAAAACTAGTGACCATTCCTTAGAGTTCAACTAGGTAACTGATCTATGAAATTTAACGTATGCATAAACATAGTATCATCAAGGGAAATCGAATTTATACTCATTTTAGTACAGGAAATTGAAGTAGTATAGTTGGTTTACCAATATATATATATATATTAGTTTGAACTCAAGGTGTGCTGAAAAGGGGAAAAAAAATTGATTGGAAAAGTACAGGAAAAATACGGATGGGTGCAGCGTAGGCGGCGATGTTCCGAAAAAGGAACGACGGTGACGCGTTAATTGAACGCTCCGGCGATACAGTGAACGACGAGAGGGACAGAGCTGCCGCCATTGAGCTCGATTCCAGAATCCAGAGCCTTGGATTCTCCGAACCGGTTCGCGGCACTTCACATGTCGACGATTTAACTAGAGTGTTAGATTCGTTGGCACAATTTTGAGGATTTCTTACAAGTTTAAACAAAGGGGCAAATTATATATTATGGAATAGACCAAGACTATGTAGTCTAATGGTACTCGGATTGGATTTCCATTTGGATGGAAGGCTGTGACTCTACAATGTAATAGAGCCAGTAATATTTAAAATATATATATATATATATATATATATATATATATATATATATATATTATGGAATAGGGTATAACTTATATCGTGGACTCTTGATAAAAAATAACATTCTGTTAATATATTTTATAATGCAATTAACTGTTTATATATCTATAAATAAATTGAAAGCACATAACATGTTAACACAAACACATATAATGGTTTAACTACAATAAAAATGCGCATAGACAACACTAGATAACAGTTTTGTCCAAAATCATTGTATTTGATTCAACACTTTTGTCAAAGACAACGATTTTTACCTAACCGTTGGTATAAGTGTGTTGTCTATGTGCAATTTTTTCTTTTTTGAAAAGACAACGGTTTTATTTAACCGTTGGTGTGTTTTCTTTAAGCACACTTGAATACACAGCACTACAAAGACAACAATTTTTAAAATTGTTGTCTATGTGCATTTTGTTAATTTAAACGACAGTACACTTTGATAATTATAATTTTACTATATACTTAAATCATTATAAATCATTATATTCTAGATAATTACTCCATCTGTCCCATTTTATGTGTCCTACTTACTATTGATTGGTCAAACCAACTATTTCTTCTTTGTTTATTTTCTTTATTATTTTTTACTTTTTTTAAATTTGATTTTTTGTCCTTTCAAAAAAAAATTAATTTTTTTTGTGTTTAATAGTACTTCTAGTGTAGTTTCTAAATACGGAGTATATAAATTTTGTATATTAATATTAAACTTAATATTATAAAAAATTAAATTAAAAATAACTTTAGTCAATCCTTGTTAATTTAACCAGACACATAAAATGAGACGAAGGTAGTACTTAATATGGAAAAAATGATGACTTACCTAGAAAAAAAATCTTTAAAAAAATAAAAGATAACATAATTGAGTATTTATTTCCTCTCTTACACAGTTAAAAAAAAAAAAAAAAAAAAAAAAAAAAAAAAAAAAAAAAAAAAAACTATACACCCACAAGCTGAATATATACCAAAAAGGTGAAAATATAATCTTAAATCACTAAATACTTAAGCAGCAGCAGCCAACACAACAAATTTGGACGCCCTCCCCAGCGACGACGACACCGCCTCCCCCCGATCCCCTGCTCTCCCCAACACCGACGCAACAGACACGGACACCTTGCCCTATGACGACGACGCCACCGTCTCCCTTTGGCTAGCCCCCCGGCTTCCCCTGCGAACACTACAAGAATGAAGACATTTAGTGACCAATCTTTTGTGACACTTCATAATTTAGTCACAAATAATACGCTTTTTGTGACCAAAAAATAAGTCGACACTATTCTGTGGGATAATTGTGATAACTTTTTTTTGGTCACGGATAGTATGGTAATTGTGACAAGAAAGTATTTGTTACGAATAAGTTGTCACTATTACTAGAATAATAGTGTCGTAACATACGTTGTCACTATTACTAGAATAATAGTGTCGTAACATACGTTGTCACTATTTGTTGTCACTAAATGTATGTGCATTTTGGCGGCATTATAATTATGGCGGGAACGAATGTAATTGCGACAAAATATTATGTGGACACAAATGTTTGTATTTTTTGTGAAAAATAGTTGTTGGTCACTCTTGTTTATAATATTTGTGACAACTTTTTTTTTGTCAATAAAAATACAATATGTTAGTACAATTAGAAATGAGAAACAATTGTGAGAAAAAATATTATTGTCACTAATATTATCACTTTTTGTGACGAAATTGTTAAAAATATTTGTGACGCTCTATAATTCCGTAACAAAAATTGCTAAATTGTGATGATATTTATGTTGATTTCAAGATTTGTCACTAATTTATGATAATTGTGATGAGTAATTAGTTGTTACAATGACAGTGTCCCTATAATTAAATAGCTAATATTATCTGAAATTATGTTGTAATTAATGTTTGCCACTAAAATTGCATTCAAGTAGGTGTCAAGTAATTTGGTGTGAACTATGTATTAAATATTGTGGTCACTTCAAATGCAACTATTTAGTGCCTCTTAAAATAAATGTAATTGTGAAAATACATTTTATAATCACAAATTTTTAAACTTTTTTTGTGACAAATAAGTTCAGTATCATTTATTTTACTAATTTGTCACATCAATTCCTATGAATTGCTTGTTCTACTATCAATATGGCGTCTTCATCCCAAAGTTTGATTCAAAATTAATCAAATTAATCGAATGACTATCCTAACGACATTAGTCTACTATTTGTACATTAAGAGATATCCAATGTAACGTAGTACAATTTTTACAATATGATTGTATCAAATATATAATATAAAATAAATTATATATAATAAAAAATTAGTTATTTGGACAAATTAATCAAATTAGTTAAAGTATAATTTAGTTTGGTTGATTATATAACAATTTCTCAAAATGAAAATTCAATTAGTTTGAATAAAATTAATCAAATTAACTGAATTATTACTCCTAAATCATTTGAATCATTGAGGAATTTTGTATCGCTTTTTGTGGTTCATTTTGCTGTGATGGGATCCTAGGCATTCTGCCATCATGGAAAACAACAATGAAATATTACTATGAAAAAGTGTGATACCCGGTTTTTCTAGCCTTTCTAAATTCTTCTTTTTTTCTGATTGATCACCCATTTCCTTTCTGATCAATCCTTTTAAAAATAAAATCACATCATTTTTATCCTATTATTATTGTTGTTATAAATAAATATATAATAAAGTATGTATAATTATAATTTTGATTAATTATAAGTATATGTGTATTATTTTGAAATACAAAATAATTATTTTAATATAAAATGTGTATATATTATTTTGGGTCATATAATTGTATATGTATATTTTTTATACTTACGTATTATATGTGTGACGTATGTACATATATTATTTGTAAAATATATATAGTATAATTAAGTATATATGTGTGTGTGGGTTGGCCCGCGGCATTTCCGTTTTGAGATGGCCTGGTTGCTAGATGAAGATTGTAGGGAGGTGGTGGAGGAGGCGTGGGGATATGGGGTGGAGGATTTGCAGGCCCGTTTGGAGAGATGTGATATGAAGCTCCAGAGGTGGGGTGGTGATCGTTTCTACAAGTTTGGGGAGCGGATCGCTAGCCTCAAGAAACAACAGATGAAATGTCGGGGTTGTATGAGCCCCCAGGCGTTAGCCGAGTTTCGCCGACTGGAAACTGAACTAGTAAGGCTTGAGAAGCAGGAGGATGTATTCTGGAGGCAGAGAGAGCTAAGCAGCATTGGCTTCGTGGGGCGGATGCATATACACGCTTCTATCACAGGTATGCTTCTGCCCGTAAACGTAAGAATACTATTTTACGCCTTAAGGATGAGTTGGGTGGTTGGGTAGATGGGGATGCTGTGAAACCAGTCATAATGAATTATTTTAATGACATTTTTACTGCTAATCCGAATGTGAATGATGGGACGGATTTTTTTGCCAATATCCCCACTCGTGTAACTCAGTCCCATAATGATTGGTTGAATCGGCCTTATGATCCGGGAGAAGTTAGGGATGCTTTATTTTCTATGTTCCCAGATAAGGCTCCGGGTCCGGATGGAATGAATCCGGGCTTTTATCAGAAGTTTTGGGACATTGTTGGGACAGATGTAACTGATTGTGTGCTGGAATGCTTAAATATTGGGTCTTTGCCAGTTGGTCTTAATGAGTCGAATATTGTGCTTATTCCAAAAATGCAGTCCCCTGAGGTGGTGACTGATCTCCGCCCGATTGCCCTGAGTAATGTTGTTTATAAGATAATTGCAAAAGTTATTGCTAATCGTATGAAGCCTCTGTTGGGTGAGGTTATTTCTGTTTCGCAGAGTGCGTTTATCCCTGGCAGGTTCATAACGGATAATATATTGGTTGCTACTGAGGTAGGCCATTTCCTGAACAGAAAGCAGTTGGGTAAGGTGGGATGGGGAGCCCTGAAGTTGGATATGGCGAAGGCCTACGATAAGATGGAGTGGTCGTTTTTTAGAAAGATGATGTTGGCTTTAGGCTTCCAGGTGGGGTGGGTAAATCTAATTATGGAATGTGTTACTACAGTATCGTATAATGTTATGATTAATGGTGTGTCTGGAGGTCAGATAACCCCGTCCCGTGGGCTCCGTTAGGGGGATCCTTTATCCTCATATTTGTTTATTATCTGTGCAGAGGGGTTATCTTTGTTATTACAGCAGGCTCAGGATAGGGGTGTCGTGCATGGATTGAGAGTGGCGAGAGGGGCTCCTGCTCTGTCACATCTCTTTTTTACGGATGACAGTCTCTTGTTTTTTAAGGCGAATGTTGGGGAGGCACAGGCAGTTAAGTGGTGTCTTTCTTTTTATGAGGAGCTATCTGGTCAGACCATTAACTATCATAAATCAAATATTTGTTTTAGTAGGAACACTCAACAAGCAGAAAGGGACATGGTGTCTGCGGTTTTTGGGGTTCATCAAGCGGTAAACTTTGAAAAATATTTAGGGTTACCGGCTTTTGTGGGGAGGAATAAGCGTGCGGTGTTTGCATATGTGGAGGATAAGGTGAGGCAGAGGATTGGGTCCTGGAATAAGAAGCTTTTGTCTCAGGCAGGGAAGGAAATATTGTTGAAATCTGTTGCGCAAGCAATGCCAACGTTTACTATGAGTGTGTTCCTATTGCTTGACTCGTTGTGCACGAACCTGGAGCGTGTAATGAATAGATTCTGGTGGCGCAATGGAAGGGATGAGGGAGGGATTCATTGGCTTGCCTGGGATAAAATGAGTATACCAAAGAAATACGGGGGGTTGGGTTTCAAAGATTTGAGAGCTTTCAATGTAGCTATGTTGGGCAAGTAGGGCTGGAGGTTTCTGACTAACCCCCAATCTTTGGTGGCAAAGGTATATAAAGCCAGGTACTACCCAAATACAAATTTTTTGAATGCCTCAGTTGGAAATAATCCTAGCTATTGTTGGAGGAGTATAATGGCTGCCCAGGGACTTATTACTCGTAATATCAAGCGGAGGATTGGAAATGGATACTCCACTTTGGTTTGGGGTGATCCGTGGTTATTATGTGATTCGGAGCCAAGGGTTGTGTCGGAGAAACCTCCTCATTTAGGGGAAGTTAAAGTCTCTGGATTAATAGATTCAGCATCCTCTACCTGGGACATTCCGTTGCTAAATGAGCTGTTTTCGGCTGGGGAGGTTGAGCGAATTGCTGCGATACCAATTAGCCCTGCCTATGATGATATGTGGTATTGGCATGGGGACCCAAAAGGAGTTTATACAGTAAAAGCCGCTTACCGTGATTTAATGGGAACCGTTATTGTACCCCTCGGTGTTTTTACATCTTGGAATAAAATTTGGAACCCGAAGGCACCCCCTAAGTGGAAGGTTTTCTTGTGGAGAGCGGTGATGGGAGTGCTTCCCACCACTATTAATTTATATAGTAGAAGGGTAGAAGTCCCATTAGCATGCCCTTTGTGTGCTCTGTGCTGAAAATATTTTACACTCTTTGGTACAATGTGATTATTCTAAATGTGTGTGGAATATTTCGGGCTTTATTGTGCAGAGTACGGTGGGAGACGATTTTGGTGTATGGCTCGAATTGGTATTGCAAAATGTTGATGAGGATCAATTTACTGCTATGGTGGTTATTTTGTACCACATATGGTTGCAACGAAACTCGGCGGTTTGGGAGCATAAGGTGGGTAGGCCACGGCATGTGTACGAGAGAGCGATGGCGTCTCTTCATGCGTGGCGCGCGGCTACGGCTCGTACGGGAAGGCAGCAGCAGACAGCTGCACGGGCTACCGCTGCTGGGCAATCTGCCGCACTGTGGTGTTCTTTTGATGCGGCCTTCTCGGCCGAAACAAGAAGGGGGGCGTATGGCATTGTATTGCAAAACGCGGATGTGAGTTTTATTGCAGCCAAAAACGGCCCTTTGCCGTTATGTCAAGGACCCTTTATGGCGGAGGCCTACGCATGTAAGGAGACCCTTTCCTGGCTTAGAGATCGTGGGGTCATGGATGTGGTGCTTCGGTCAGATTGTTCAAACTTGTGCCACGCTCTCAGTAATTCAGCGATGGAGATTCGCACTTATGATGGTTTAGCTGTTTCAGCATGTCGGGACTTGATGAATCTATTAGTTTCTTGTTCTGTTATTTATATTCCTCGTACTTTAAATGTTTTAGCTCATTCGTTAGCTCAGTCAGCCTCATTACAGGCGTACTCTTCGGTGTGGGAGGATGATCCTCCTACTTTTGTTTCAGCTTTGATTGATTAATATATGCAGCAGTTTACTTTCAAAAAAGTATATATATGTGTGTCGTGTAGTATATATTTATAATAGGTAGTATAATTAAGTATATATGTGTGTGTCATGTAGGATATATTTATAATAGGTAGGATAATATTAGATATAAATATATATATATGGAAAACGTGTGAACTATTATGTAATATATATATATATATATATATATATATATATATATATATATATATATATATATATTTATTTATTTATTTATTTATTTATTGTATACTGATATATATGATAAGAATCTTTATAATTAATATGATTGGGAGTATAACTTAAAATATTCTCCCATTAAGTTGACTAAGGAAGGATGATGACCAATACAATTATTTTCGTTCTTCTTTTATCCTATCTTGGCCGATCTTTCTAGCAAAAGAAAAAAAAAAAAAAATCCTCTCTTCTTCCTATCTCTCCCTTTCAGCATTTTTAAAGAAAACAAAAATTCTCTTATACTTTTCAAGAGTTGAAGCAATCCACTCATCCAAGCCCAAAGGTGATTTGGGTAGTATTATTTGAAAAAAAAAATGTGACCAAATAATGGTCACCAATAAAAACATCAAGATTGACAATAGTGACACTATTTCAACTTATTTTAGTGACACATGTTTTGCCACTAATTTTTAGTATTGTTGTTACGACTTTAATTAGCACCAATGATTGTTTCAGAGTTAACTTCTTTTTGTCACAAATAAATACAATATTTGTTACCATGATTGTTGTCACAACAAAATAATTATTTGTTACAACTTTTTAGGTCACTGATTATCATTTTTGAGTCAATAACAATTCACACAAATAAGTATAAGTATTGTGACTAAAGTGTTGTCACAATAAAATAATTAATTGCAATGATTTTAGTTATCACTAGATCAATTTTTTGTAATAACATATTTCGTCACCAAATGTACATTTATTGTGACGACTATTGACATCACTCAAAGACTACTTTTAGTGTACGTAAACATTGTCACAAAAGTCTTAGTAATTGTGACAACTTTTCAAAAGTCGTCACTATTACAATAGTGACGGGGGATATAGTGACGACAGGTGACGACTTCAAAAATTGGTCACTAATTTCAATAGTGACCAAAATCGATAGTTTTGGTGACAACTTCTATTATCACCAAATGTGAAATTTCTTGTAGTGGAGGTTGCGCTACTAGATTGTGTTTGACAAGGGAACCAACGCCACAGGGTTAAGATAAAATATAATATTTTAAAAAAAAAAATTATATACATGTGCTTTTTAAAAATTTATTATAAGGTATACATATAATTGAAAAAAGTGTCAAATTGACCCCCTAAGTCAAGTGGATAATGCAATTGGATCACCTAAGTGAACAAAGTTTCATTCAAGTTCCTTAAACCGGTAAAATTGTTCAATTAAATTCAATTTGACTTGTTTATCAGGTTAACTCGATACAGTGTTGACACGTGTCCTTTTTATTTTATTTTCTAAAACAAAATGTTTTTTATTAAAAATTAAAAATATTATTTATTACAAATAAACTATACCATTAAAAAAAAAAAAGAACATCCATCGGCTGTCCGCGCCGGACAGAAGGTGGCTGTCTTCTTCACAAACAGCAGTGACTGTCCGGCAGGACGGCCACGGCCGTTTAAGGAAGACGGCCATGGCCGCCGCCCTCGTTCCAGATCTAGAAGATGGCCGTGGCCGTCCGGCTGTCCGTGAAGAAGACAGCCACCGACGTGCGGATAGCCGGTGGCTATTTAAAAAAAATTGTTTAGTTTATTTATTTATTTATAATAAATAATTATTTCTAATTTTTAATAAATAAAAAATATTTTGTTTTAAAAAATAAAATAAAAAAGGACACGTGTCAACACTACATCAATTTAACCTGATAAACAAGTCAAATTGGACTTAATTGAACAATTTTATCGATTTAGGGGACTTGAATGAGCCCTTTTTCACTTAGGGGGTCCAATTGCACTATCCACTCGACTTAGGGGGTCAATTTGACTTTTTTTCTATATAATTTGGTAAAATAGTTAGCCTTTCAGTCAATACCAATATGAGTGTTTGATTAATTAGCTTTTTGTACAACTTATTGCTCTAGAACATTAAAGTTCAAAAAGTTGCTCAAAGCAGTTTTTTCGATCAGTTTTTTTTTTTTTTTTTAAAAAGTCATGTTATATGTAATCAACTCACAGCTAACAACTAATTTATTAAACATCTTTCTATAAGTAGTTAATGTTATCAACTAGTCAGAGCCACTAACCCAATCAGCTAACAGTTATTTACCAAATACTCCATATAATAATAATTATAATTATTGTTATTATTATTATTATTATTATTATTATTATTATTATTATTATTATTATTATTATTATTATATTGTATAAACCGCTTTCAAAATATATTGTATAAATCAAATATGATGTAGATGTGCCAGGTGGATGGTAACAAGTAAACAAAAATGATAAAACGGATTTGGATAAACGATTTTAATGAATTCAAGTGTGAAATTGAAACTTTTAAAGTTTGAGGACCTATTTGACAATTTTTCTTAAATTTAATAATATAATTTTATTTAAATATAATAAATAATTATTATTAATAAAATAATTAATATTTTATAAGAAAAAATTTTATAATATATTTATATTCATGTTTTTAAAAAATGAACCAAAATAAATAATTTTGTTGTGTTTAATTTTCAACTAAATAGAGAAAGATTGTTTTATGATTTTCAGTCAAACACAAAAAAATGAAAATATTTGTTGATAGTAGAATTAATTTAAAGTATTATTTAAATTTAAATAAAACTATACTGTATTAATAGATGGGTATAAAATAAAAGATGATTAAAATGATAGTTATAACTATTGTATGTAGATGTTCTTAATAATCACTTTAAAGAATATGATCAATTCATGATTTGATGGCCATGACTAATTGACAAGAAGCAAGTTCATTCTTTGCAGGGAAGAAAAATTAAAGGTCTAATTTTAATTTTTTAAAATAAAGCAAGAAATTAAAATTTTATTTATTCTCGATCTTCATATATATTCAAATAAGAAATTCCCTAAACTTAGGATTTGCATAACACTTTGACAGAACTTATTTGACATAACAGCTATATAACGTGTAATCTAATCTGTCTCCTCTCTTCAGAAATCTTAAACCTCAATCAAGTTTGAGATTCAACTATTCAAATTAAATAACACTCAACACAAATAATAATAATAATAATAATAATAATAATAATAATAATAATAATAATAATAATAATAATAATAATAATAATAAAACAAGAATAATATAAGTTTTTTTTTTTGTATGCACTAACTAGTCCCGGCTTGAACCTACAAGGTAGGTAGGTAGTTAGGGATATCGGAATAATGCATCCACTGGTCCTGATCGTACGAAATCACGGCCGCCGGGAGGTCCTGATCGTACGGCCTCATCACGGTGACAGGTTGGGGGCAAGATAGCAAACTGCTAGGCATAGGCGGCTCATCTTTCGTCATCATTAACGGATCCTTCATCACCCCGACCTCAGCTGCCGCCGCCACCAGATGACGTCCATCATGATAAGGTAGCAGATTTATCATAGCAGGATTTCTGTTGTACGAGGTTTGTTGAATGCTTTCCATCTGCGGCAGTGTAGCAGGTATATAATCTTATTTGCTACCTATAACACCCCGCGTTACAACCTTCAAACCCGAATTAATTATTAAATTAATTCCATTAATTAAAGTAATTAAGAGGGACTTAATCCAATTATAATTATCCTAATTAACCCGGACGGTCCACAATGGATCGTGGACCTTTACCTGAACCAGGAACCTTAAGCCCATAGGGAATAAGGAAACGGGCCATTACTATTTAGACTCTGAATAGGTTTTCCTTAAAAGTATAAATAGGGGATTAGAAAGCAAATATAACCTTCTTTCTCCTCTCCCTCACTCGAAATACTCTCAGGTAATCCAGCCAGGGAAATCCCACACCATCAAGCCTAGGAAGATCTATTGGTAGTAGAATCTTAGAGAAGAACCTTAGTAGCCAAGGATATTGATTAGGGCTAAGACGTAACCCATGTCTCAACAAAACCTAATTTCCTTACTATATCTTATTTATTGGCTCATTTGATAATCGTATGTGTAATTCTATGATTGAGTCTTGATAGAGCCCTTGCATAGGATTTATATTGTGCTTGTTTAATAATCTTGATGTTCTTGATATTGTGATTGATTATATGTGTGATCTCGTGTTTTAATTATGTCTAGAGCCCTAGGGTTTATATCGTGAATTTCGTATTATGATGTTCTTGGTATATTTGGGTGGGATTATGCATGATCGGGTGTTGAGTCTAGCCTAGGACTTGTATTTAGGACTTTGCATATAGATTCATTGATGTTCTTGTGGTTCCGGATGTTCCTGAACCGTTATATGATTAATGTGGAGTCTTGGCATGTTTAGGAATCGTGTTAGAACGTATTTGGTACGACTCTTGATTTAATCCCGTTAATTGAATTCGTGGTGTTGTCGTTATGTGTTGGAATGTGTATGGACATGGTTTCGGGTTCCACGAGAGATCCCGGGACCGAAAAGTTGCCTGTGTACCAGTGGGGGGTAAGTGGGGGGGACGAACGCCCGCCACCTACTCGCTGCCCGAATATACTGTTCCAGCGGGCAATCGGCGGGCAGTGGTCTGCCAGCCAGGCACCCGCTGGAACAATGAGTAGTCGCCGGCGGGTGGTCCTCCACCCACCACCCACCCGCTGGAAACTTGCCGTGGTTCGTGATGTTTTTCCCTGTTTGATGTTTCCCCGTGTTCCGTTGTGGCCCGTTGTACCCCGTTTGTCGTGTATGAGTCCCGTTTTATGTTTTGAATACCGTTCTAGGAATTTGTGTAGTACGTGTCGTTGTTGTTATGTTTTGATTGTTATTGATTGATTATGTGTTGATTGAATGATGATGAGTATCGTGGTCATTGCGCAATAGCCGATGTGACTAATGATGATGGTGATGATGATGAGATTGTGATTGGTGGAAATGAATTGTTGGCGGTTGGCACCACTTGTGCCCGGTCATTGTACTAAAGGTACAGGCCTAGCGGTTACTGTGCTAAAGGCACAAATCCACCTTAGACCTGCTTGCCGTTGAGCATGGGTCAGGTTATAAGTGCTGCGGTGTCATGTCAGGGCTATATGCGCGGACCCCTTGATATTGGTACTAGATGTGTGGATCATGTGAATGGCACTAGACGTGTGGATCATGTGAATGACACTAGACGTGTGGATCATGTGATCGAATGGCACTGCGGCACCATCTTGATATGTGGTGGTTGAAAGGTGGTTTGTCGGTGGGGGCATGTAGTTGCCTGGAGGAATAAGGGAGGCGATATAAGGGTGGCCTGGAGGTATAGGTTGGAACTGGTATAAGGACGGAGGGGAGCTACAAGGTTGGAAGATGGATTGTGTGCTTTGATGATTACTTGCTAACTGATTGCCTTGAATGCCGTTGTTGTCTCTATTTGTTATTTATATGCTTGTCTGTCTATTATGCCTTGTATCGTGTTCTTAGGACACATGCTAGTCTTTATGATTGTTCTATAATATCGAGTCTATTGTTGTGTCTTGAGTCTTGATCTTGGATTTAAATTAGAGTCTCGTAAGTTATATATGTATTCCAGTTTCAAAATGATTTTCTTATATCTACTTATATTGTAGTTAACGCGTTGGAGTGAGTTACCAGCATTATTCGCTGACGGTTGTTACACCGAATGTTTTTCAGGTGATGAGCATTAGCTACGGAGCACGCTAGTCAGAACTTTGGACTTAGCTTAATTAGCTCTAGCATAGTAGATGGCATGCATGCCTTGGATTGCATTTGAATATTGATTTATGGATTAACCATACTCGATTAGTTTAGCCTGTGCATCTAGGTTCTCAAACCTAGGTGTGGCATAGCACCCCGACACTTATGGATAGTTTATGCTCTGTTTGGGATTTAAATATTAGATTCGCCTTTATTTTATAAGTTTTAAATATCTTAAAATTCAGGGGTGTTACAGTTGGTATCAGAGCCTAAGTTCGACCCTAGGATAAGACCCCTAAGACAAAACTTTAGGGCATTAAGTTCAGACTCTAGGTGCTTAAGTACATTAGGTCTAGGAAACTTAGGACGCGCGGTGAGGCAGTGAGTTTATTTAACGTTACTAGATAAAGAATTCTTTCTCCAGAGCAGGGAAAATAGGATAGAAATGTTTATTGATTAAAAAAGAGACGAGCATACATCATGGGAACACTGGCCCTGGTACAGACTAGAAACACAAAAGGAAAGCAGGATCATGACTTGGCCTGCTCCTCGGATGGACGAGAACGAGACCCCGCAGCAGGTGGAGGAGGACCTTCCAGAAATAACTGAGGTCGGAAAGGAGCCGGAACTGGAGCTTGATTTGGTATGTCGTCTACGTAAACCGGCGGCTCCCCATCATCTATCATTTGGAGAGGCCTTTCCTGGGCACTGGAAGACATGGCCACTCCAAAAAGAAGAGGAACCTCCCATACTTCTTCCTCATCCATCGGCGGCTCGCTTATCACCGGGTCCACTCTCCGGCTGGCAGGATCCACCGGGACTACGTCCAGAACGTCCGGAGAAACCACGATGGGGTCTGAGCCTGAGTCGCCCACCAAGTGACCGCCGTGTGCCAGCCTCCGCTGCCTCAGCTCTTCCAGTCGAGCTTGCTCTTTCAGGCGAATAGAGGAATGCTGTTCACCATCCCTGTAGCTCATATCGAAGGAAAGGAAATGGTAACGGTTGCAAGGGGTACAAGGAAGAAAGGTGAGAAAGATAAGGAAAAAGAAGCCCTATTTATAGCCGGGCCATGCGAGTTTTTCGGAGCAAATTGCTGGGGAAAAACAAAACTACCATCACTTGGCAAAAACATAGGGAGTGGTAAAAAATCAGGAATATGCGTCAGTGTAAAATCCCATCAACCCCGCTGGGATAGGGCGAGATTCCTGCCATGACCTGAAAAGTAAATCTCCCTTAGATATGAAGGACCGCAAGTGTCAGACCTCGGGTGGCACGAGAGCCGACCGATAAGTCGGAAGGTAATAGGCATAGTCGTATACTCAAAAGAGAAAGAGGAAAACGTAAAGGCCAAGACAATTCATGCATTTTATTAAGGAAAAAGGGGGGGTCTAGTACATTGAGAGAAGGGGGGAAATTTATTTATGCTTAGTAAATTCCCCCGCGATCCTTTACTCGTCCTCACTCATCATCACACTTAATCGCTCAGATGTCTCAGGCTGCGCGACTCACTTCTCCCGCGAAGATGGCTCATCCAGAAAAGCCATCTTGTCCGATGAACCAGAACCAACAAGAAAAGGGCAGACAGTGTCCAAGAAGGCCGGCATCAGAAGCGGGACCACGGGTGCCTCATCATCTGGATACAGCTCCAGGTAGCGTGCATAGTCGGCGTCCGACATCAGGTCAGAGGCTGGTCCTTCAGGATCGTGCAGCGGGATGGTAAAGGTCATCTGGAAAGCTAGTTGTTCCGGGACGGCCACCTCTACGAAGGTCCCATCCTCGGCTGTCACACGAGCCGTGGTCTGGAGAGGAGAAGGGTCAGCGGTCGGAAAAGAAGGATTAGCGGACGGAGGAGGAGCCTCGGTCGTCATCTAGGAACCCAAAGAAGTGGAGCCCGTGGAGTGCTTGCGAGAAGCAGGCTTATGAGCCTTCTTTCTCCCTTTTTCAAACTTCGACCGCTTGGCCGGAGGGGAATGGGACGACGACCTGAAGACGATTTTCTTCCCCTTGATTGGTGGACGACCCATGTTAACAAGGAAGATGAGGAGAAACAAAGGCAAAGACGCCATTTATAGGTTTGAGGAGCAAGGGAGGAGTTAAAGCGGATCAGGAAGATCACGGAGGATCCGGCCACAATCCGGCCATTGAAGAGAAAAGATTGAGGAACGATTCCAGTGATCTGCAGTAAAAGGGCGGATACTTTCCAATATTCGAGTTGAGGAAATTGCTCAATATTGGAAAGTGAGGGACTAGTTGATGGGGGTGTGAACCCCGTGGGCTTGGGGCCCAAGAGGAAGAAGATAAGCTCGAGAAGAAGAGAGGCCCAAAGGGAGAAAAAAGGCCAAGTCCAGAAGAGGAAAAACCCAAGGGAGACAGGGGTTAGAGACAGGAGGTCGGCGCGAGTGCAAGGTCGGCGCAAGTGGGCAGGCAACACGGAGATAGCCGTTAGAGCATTTAAGAGGCCATTTAAGGGGCCCAGCCAGCAAGCCGTTGGGAGGCCCAGTAACGGCAGCCCAACGGCTCTTAGAATTAATAGGTCGATTTATGGCCTTAAATGTATACTTTTGAATGATTCCGAGGAGACCCACTATAAAAGGGGACTCCTCAAGAATGTAAGGGGAACGACAAGATCAGGCCAAAAATACACACATACTTACAGAGCTATTGTTTCCCTTCTATTTCTGAAAGGTGAATCCATCGACTAAGGTTGTGTTGGACCTCCCTGGGCCCAAAAAACTCTAAAACCAACAATGAGTGTGGTAAGAATGTGAATATCACGCCTTATAAAAAGCTTAATTGGGAGTTTGAGGTATCTGGTGGCAACAAGGCCGGATATTTCTTTTGGAGTTGGAATACTTAGTAGATTCATGGAAGAACCAAAAGAATCACGGGCTGCAGCGAAGCGAATTCTGAGATATGTCAAAGGTACGAGTAATGATGAAATTTTTTACTCTACTAATGAAGCTGTGAAACTTGTTGGGTATACAGACAGCGATTGGGCTGGAGATATTGAGACTAGAAAAAGCACATCAGGATATGCCTTCTATCTTGGTTCAGCTATATTTTCTTGGCCTTCAAAGAAGCAGCAAATTGTAACACTTTCAACCGCAGAAGCAGAATATATTGCAGCAAACTGTGCTACTCAAGCAGTTTGGTTGAGGAGAATTTTGGAGTTCTTACAACACGAGCAGGAAGCACCTACGACTATTTTTTGTGACAACAAGTCAGCAATTTCGTTGTCCAAAAATCCAGTCTTTCATGGTCGCAGTAAACATATTGATATCAAGTATCACAAAATCAGAGAGTTGGTTGCTGAAAAACAAATCAACATTGAGTATTGTTCAAGTGAATGTCAAGTTGCAGATATCTTTACGAAGCTGTTGAAGATGGAGACATTTCTTAAATTGAAGAAAGAAATTGGGATGACCAATATATCCAACTTGGTTTAAAGGAGCAATGTTATAATGTTATAATAATAATAATATTATTATAATTAATTAAACCAAGTCAACTAATGCAGTAAATAAACATGCGTGTGTGGTGTGTCATGTATGATTAGTTAATGTGAAGAGTGACCTAGATTATAGCACTACATGAAGCATTAGTTCCCTAATTATTAGCTTTCCTTTAGTATAAATATGTTGCTTTTGTTCATTTATTAATCATCCTAGCAATAAACATTATCTGTTTATTCTCTCTCTCTCTCTTCTCAATTATATATATAAGGAATAAGGGTCAAATAAGTCATCCAACTACACACCAAAATGCAATTAGGACACCAAACTCAAAAAAACTACAATTAGGTCCCTGAACTACACAAATTCATACAATTTTACAAAAAAATGACTTGTTTACCTGTTGTGTGGGTTACAAATTAAAAATAATTTTTAAACTTTTATTTTAATAATTTTAAATAATAAATTTTTTAAAAAAAAAACTGCCGGAGACGAAGGGGTCTCCGGCTGTTTTTTATTTTATTTTTATTTTTTTTTATTTTTAATTTTAAAATAAATTTTTAGTTAAAATTATTAAAATAAAAGTTAAAAAATTATTTTTAAATTTGATAATCGACACGTCAACATATCAATAGGTAAACAAGTCATTTTTGGAGAAATTGCATAAATTTGTGTAGTTCAGGGACCTAATTGTAACTTTTTTGAGTTGGATGGCCTAATTGCATGTTGGTGTGCAGGATGGCCTATTTGACCCTTATTCTTATACTAGTTTTGACCCGCGCTTTGCGCGATTAGACCAATGCCCAATGTGTATTTATAAATTAGTGTTCCTTAATTGGTTAAAGTATTCATATAATAATGAGAGAAAGAAAAATGCGAAATGAATAAAAGATAAAGAAATAATCTTAGTGCTTATATATTTTAATAAAAAATAAAGAAATTTGAAATAGCTAAAATAGAATTAAAGTAAGTAAAAACAAATAAACCACTAACTAAAGCTGACTATCTATAATGAAAAGAGTAGTAATTTGAGCAGAGTAAAATTTATTTTTCTTAGTGCATGTTTGTTGAGGCTCGGAATTGTCTTCTTCTTTTCCATCTTTACTGAAGTTGAGTTTCCTTTTTGCTGGTTGTGTGTTTATTGCATGTTGTTTACTCGTGGTAGTGAATGACAATGAATCGTGCAATGATGTTATGGTATATGATATCATGTTTTTGCCTTGTTGTGTGTAGGATTGAGACCTCAATTGTATTATATATTCTTCATCTTGTAAGCGGTTATTGATATGTTAAAATCGTAGTTGTTGACCCTGCAAGATGTTTATGTAGTTAGTCATAGGTTAATTTACTATAAAACATGAGTGATTGTGGGTGGTAAAGGATGAATACCTGTTGTTCCAATTGCATAACTTGTTTGCTCGTAAAGAGTAATAGTTGTTCAACACATTTTATAAACACAGATGCAACAAGGCATCCACTTCCATCAGTAATTTCCACATCCAGTTTACACCTATTATGAATGTTTAGATTAGCATTGTTGTATTATGTTTGTGTAATGATTAAATTGATACTGACCTCCTTCTAACAAAAAAGAAAAGAAAAAACTGTGTATAAAAATTGTTACTTACCGTGGTGTTCCCACTGCATTCAATTCACCACAATGCATGCAATTAAATTGTATCACTTTCCGCGTAAACCTTTTTCATACAATGACTACATCCAATGTACAATGTGTTTTTTATCCGATGCTTAAAGCTGATTTTCCCTTTTATCCAATCAGGTTTAATCTACAAGTTGTCATGAGTAAAAAAATGAATATTAATGTTAAATATAAAATATTGAATTATTGTGTAAAACCTATTATATATATACCAGATCAATTGATGGAGGGATATTAGCAATTGTAAAAAATTTTGCAGTTTCTGGATTTGCAAGTTTTATTGCAACGTCATTGTAGTCTCGACATCGTTTTAATGCATATAGTGTAGCACGATGCTTTGTTCCCCTAATAATATATACAAAAGAAATGTATTTTTAAAATAATGTGTGCGAGTGAGTGTGTATATAATTCATATTATTTTATATTTTATTACACGTGGGGAATCACAGTTTGCTGTTTGAGATAATTGTATGACCATGTGCTTAGTTATTATTTTCATTATTATAACATTTACTCTGATTTCATAATGTACTTTTGCCGCGACGTTTTTCGTTAGCAGGATCCATTGTTGCATAAGCATTTCAGCGTCTCAAGTTCCTCTCTGCACGTAGACTCTCATTACAAGCATACCGCTCCCTATAAATAAATAAAGGAGTGTGCAACACAAAACGGAAAAACCATTTATTATATTATAGGTGTGAATAATACATATACCTTTGCATTTTTAGCTGTGAATTCTAAAGCCTACAAAATCAATTCCATAGAAAAAATAAGTCCACACAGAACCCCTAATGGGCATCATTTGCGTTAAATAGGGAAAAGTCGGGGACACCGGGATACAAGGTTATTAGAATGTAATCAACTATCCTTACAGTAGTATACCAGGACTATGTGGTCCAATGGTACCCGGGTTGGACTTCCATTTGGAAGATTATGAGTTTGAGCCTCAGTGGAGGCGTTATTAGCTCTTTGTGTTTCAGTAGGTTGAGAAAGTATATGAACAGATACTACATTGTAATAGAGCTAGTAGCATTCAAAAAAGTATTGCATTATCAAAATAAATATAATAGCAAATGTATATACTACTAAGTATAACGTAAAATTTACTGTTTTCACAAGTCAAACATATCAAGAACCCACACAGTACAACTTATTACTGCAATTTAAGATTATGGAATATGCCTTCCCTACCAAAATATCATACCTGGCTTCCCTCTTATGGAAGGCCAGCCCTCAATATTCATTGATCTTGTAAGGGTTTTCATGCAAGTTATGATGCAAGCACCACTTCCCCCTAAGGAAAGACATCTACCACCTTCACCACCTCACCCCACCCAATAAATTAAAAAAAAAAAAAGGCATCAGGAAACAGTCAATCCATGTTCAGAAAAGTGAAGTGAAACAAAATACCACCATCTAATTTAATGAGATACCTTGCTGAAGTAACCAGCCAGCAGAGCACTGTGAGGACGCACAGGTTCCAAAAATGAGAATAGCAAGTTCATTAGCTGCCAATCAAAATTAAAAGTCTATTTAAAAGCATTTTCTTCCAAATAAGAATAAATAAAGCACAGTGAAAACATGTATTGTCACCTCTTCATCATCAACCAAAGCTTTGAGAATTATATCAACCTCACAAGTAAAAATTTCACAAGCAATAAAAGGAAACATATTCACCCACATGAACCCAAAAAAAAAATTAGAACAATACAACATATTCAAGATAATGTAAATATGCAAGAAATTAATAGGCAGAGCAAAGATATTTTTTAAGTAACTCACTTAAATTTTCGTTTTTTCTCAGTTTCATCTGCAGCCTCTTCCACTATATATCTGACAAGTTGTTCCACTTGACTTCTCTCCCGTAAACTTCCAGATATCCCACAAGTGAAAACAAATATTTTAGAGTGGCAGTAAATAGAAAGTTTACAAGGAAACAGCTCAAAGAATTTATATTTACAAATTTCAACATGAGAGATAATATTGTAATAAGGTAGGAACAAAGTGATGAAGACACGAGCCTTTATGTGTGAGGTGGTGCCTTAGAAGGTGGGGGTAGTGAGCATTTAGCATACATACCATAATTAACCAGCAACTAACTAAATGGACAAAGGCTGAAAGCATTAAAGCACTGCATCATCTAACTATCAAAATTAGATGTTAAAAAAAGTTGAAGATGCATAGTAAGAATATGTACTTACAAAAGACACAACATGAGAGTTAATCAAGCATGTTTACTTTCCATAGTCTAGAGGCAAGTAAGCTGAACATTAGCAGAACAGAGGTAGGTACCTTCCATTATGATCACCTACTGAATTAGAATCACATACTGAATTCTCATCAGCCATACTGTAAGAATATCCACCCTGTGTATCTGCTTGCAAGTTGTGTTCATAGCAATTTCTAATATGAGAAGTAAGATAGGCAATAGAAAATTACAATTCCAGATTTCTACTACTCACTCTCACTCAGGACAAAAAGGAAATCAACCTGCCATGGCACCAGAAAAGCTTTTCTAATTGACCTTCATCATCAACAATACACTCATAGCAGAACATAGAATCTGATCTACTTAATTTTATGATGCAAATCTCAAGTAATGCATAGACAAAATTAAAGCAAAAGCAATGCATTGACAATTCTGCAAGATCACAGAAACTCATACTTGGTATGCTTGAATTAATTGGAGTAATTCATAATCTATACTTGATGTGATTTTGCCTCAATAAACTCAGAATCTATACTTAGAACAAATTAAAACCTAGCAATGCCATACTTAACTAAGAATTAGTTTGAAGCAAATTAAAACAAAATTTAAAGCAAAAACTATAACATACATCCAAACCATTCCAAAATTCTGCACTTTTTTCAAATGAACTAATTAAGTCCCAGCAAATTTGAGAAAATGCTACCCAAAATTTTTACTTCCACATCGAAGCAAAACCCATCTGAAATATCACAGATTTGCATTCCACTCAAGCTACCCCTACTTTCATAGCAAATAGGTAACTTTTCAACCACTAATATGCGATTGCATATGCATAGATCAAAGATGAAACTTTACAAGAATTGAATTATTGTCAAACCATTCAAATCAGTGCCATAGATGTAATTCAATCTCTGCATAATTGTAAATAATTGCATACCAGACGCAAAGAGACCAAATCGGCTTTGTTTACTTTGTTTCTTCGCTGGTGTGTGATTCTTCTTGCTTCTCGTAATTGGCGGTGCTTCTCGTAATTGACGGTCGACTGTGCTTCTCCGCTGGATTTCTCCATCATTAATCGCGGTCGGCTGTGCTTCTATGCTCACCCATCATTGCCGATGAAAGGAGGCTCAGGCGGCAGGCAGTCTTCATCGCGGTAGACCGGAGGAGAAGGGCTACGGAATCTGAGTTCTAGTAAGGTAGCTGGCAGTCTTCATCGGGGTAAAGTGGAGGAGAAGGGCTACGAAAACTGAGTCCTAGTAATTGCCATTTAATTTTACGAAAATTTCAAATTTGCCACCGCTAAACATCTTTTGACAGAATTGTTAAGTTTAACAGTGAAAGTTTGGTATAATTTAGAAGAATGAGGTTATATTAGGAATTTAAGTTGGCATTGTACAATTTAAAAAACGCAAAGTACAGTTTTGTTGAGCATGTGGCGTACCGACATTTTTTTTGTTCCGGTTAAGGGTCTAACAATATTCGCTTTTATTAAAATTGTAGATTAAAATTGTAGATATAAATATATATTATAGATATATTATATTATATTTAATATATATTATATTAAATATATTATATTTAATATATCAAACAAAATATATATATATATATATATATATATATATATATATATATATATATATATATATATATATATATATATATATATATATATATATATATATATATATATATATATATCAAAAGAGTGTTATTCACAATTTTTTTAATCAAAAGTATTAAATAATTAAAATTTTGAAGTATTCAATTCATTTCATTTTCCTACTCATTTTCTGGAAAATGAACCAAACACACAAAGACAATTTTCCGTTGTGTAGCCAAACACCGAAAAGAAAAATATTTTCTAGAAATTGACTCATTTTTCAGAAAACATTTTCTGGAAGTCATTTTCTGAGTTTCCAAACGCACCCTAAATCAAAGGCTGAGATTTATGCGCATTTTTCACTTGGGAGTTCCTTGGTACCTGACCCTAAGCCTAAAAAATTGTCAACAATGCAAAAGCATAATTAAAATATTGGGTCTTATTTTAAATAATTAAAAGAAGATTAATTAAACAAAACAAAAAGGAAAAAAAACATAACCTAGATTTATTTTTAAAAAATGCAAGAAAATGATTTTCAAGGTTCCTTATTTGTAATATTTAATGTTCAACTTTGAATGCTATGTATATGGTCTGTCTAATTAATTGACCAAAGTTCATGTTAAATTTTATATTGTATTTGTTTTTTTTTTTTTTAATATACTCTAACATATCCATAGTATATGTTCAACAATTATGCCAACCCTGATTGAAATGGCATTCGAACCTAAAACCTTCTTAATGGAAATCAATGAGTAAGTTAAGAATAATAAATAGTTAACGGGATATTTCGTTACTAAAGTTTACACTAACGGAATTCGAGGGACCACGTTTTTTTCTTCATTTTTTCATTTTTCTTTTGTTTTTCCTTCATCCGATAGTAATGTTTCTCCTTCTTCATATTAGGGGATGGGTAATACATGTTATGTTTTGAAAATTGAGGGACAACATTTACACTAGAGTTAATTCCAGCAATGGTCCCCTGAGTATGATGATTTTCCATAATTAGTCCTCGACTTTTAATTTGGACAATTTAACCATCTGACTATCAAAATCTTTCCAATTGTAGTCCTTCCGTTAGATCCGGGTTAAATAGACGTTAGTTTGAGGGTTAAAAGTGTCATTCCCCTACTAAGTGTATCAATCCTCTTCGTTGGAGTGGGGGAAGGAAGCCATTAAAGCTGATCTTATTGCAGCAGGGCTCTAGTCAGAATGGGTGGATTTCAGCAAGGCCGCCGCACCAATCACATGAGGACAAGCCATTGAATTAGCAAACAAAATATTGAATTATGCTTTTCTGGTATCCAGATCTAACCCAGTTGCTGGTTTTACTCCAAATATGGTCCCGTAAAGTTAATTGTTGCACTTGCAGTTGGATTTGAAGCTAAGAAAGATTTAATAGCATTACCTTCGTATGATCCAACAGAACAAGCTGATAATAAGTTAGCATCCCCAACAAGGCCATCACCGTTGGACACACCGTTGGCAAGTATCATTCTGATTCCACCGGTTTTCTTCACAACCATTCCCTTGGCTACTCGCGGATTGCTCTCGCGATCACAGATCACGATCTTACCTCTAACTTCATTGGGATCAAGTGAATTTTCCATACACAATGAAGCAGACCCTGCGTATAGTGATACTCCCGAAAACTTCCTACCGTCGCTCAGGATTACTTCCGCTGGGAAATTCTGGTCGATTGTGCCGGTGCCGACTGTCATCAGCCATGGAGCAAGGTTAGTTACGGACATTCCGTTAGGCCCATCGTTGCCAGCTGATGAAGACACAAACACGCCCCTTGAAACGGCGTCGTAAGCTCTAATGGCATAAGATCTAGGTAATACGGCGAAGACACACCGTTGCCTCCTCCAATCGAGATCGAAATGACATCTACACCGTCCACAACCTGACATACTAGCACGGAAAGCATACCTTCCTGCTGCGGTGGAGGCGGTGTGAGTGCCGTGACCGTCGGCATCTCTTGGGGATCAGAACTCAATAGTGTCATTGATACCGCCGCCGATCCGATTCCACCGAATCGCCTGCCTCATGGCCCTTGGAGAAAAACCGAGCTCCAACGATTTTCCCAGTCCAATGGGGAACGAAAATGATTGATACACTCAATAGGGGAATGACATTTTTAACCCTCAAACTAACGTCTATTTAACCCGGATCTGACGGAAGGACTACAATTGAAAAGGTTTTGATAGTTAAGTAGTTAAATTGTCCAAATTAAAAGTCGAGGACCAATTATGAAAAATCATCATACTCGGGGGACCATTGCTGGAATTAACTCTTTACACTACTAATAATTCAAAAATGACATTAATAATTCAAAAATGACATTAATAATTGACATATTTGTCAGGAGCATAAATTACAATTTTTCATTCCGTTTATATTTTGAGATAAACGGAATGTTACGCAATGTACATATTATAACAAAAATTGATGTGATTGCATGATGTGTAGTTAAAAACTCCAAATAATGTTGCTATCCTATCAACTTTGTATTTAAAATAATTACATAAAATTGTCATTCATGTCTACATGACTAGGACATTTAAATTAAAAAAAAAAATAATGTGAAGCCCATAATCATTCATCGCACGATGATTACGTTTAAGAATTTTTAATGTATTAATGTAATGAAAACGACCTACCACTACCGCTGTCTTTTATCATGTTCTTTCAATAGTTTATATATTTTATTTATATTATTATAAACGCATATCAATCTGCTCGTAGTGTCCAGACTTAATCAACGTTGTTTAGATAAGGCCGGTGGTTGAGTCATTTCTTCTTTTGATTTTGACTCTCTCTCTCTCCTCTCTCTTTCTCTCAGCTTTCAGGTGAGCGTAAGGACAATATTACTTGTTTTCAGCTTTAATCTCTTTCCTTGTTCCTGGACTACGCATGATTTTAGTGTGTTCTCGATTGGAGGAGAGTTCATATCTTTGAGGTTGTTGATCCGATAAGTTGTTTTATTTTGTTCTTAATGATGAAATTAAAGTCAGTTTTCATCTTCGGTATTGATTTTGTGATGTGTGTTGACTGCTTCCGCGGTGGATTTGGGGTTAGAGGGGTTTAGGAAACCTCTCCCTATTGATTTTGGATTGGAATTCTGTGTTTTGATTGATCTTAATATCGTTGAACGAAAATTGCACTTTTCTTCTATTCTGAAGTTCCAATCTTGCATACTTATAGCTTGAATTGTTTCTGTGTGGTTGTTTCTCCTTCGTGCTCTGTTGTACTCTTGAGAGAATGAGAGTTCACGCTCATCATGGATTTTATTTTATTGTTTTGCGTGAAAATTTTGCTAATTGTGTGTATAGGAAAAAAAAAAAACCCTTGAGATTTAGGTTTATTGCATGTCAAATCAATATGCATAGTTACAGAAATACAACATACACATGAATATACTTGAGGTTTGAAGGTGGACTTATAATGATTTTGTGGTAGATGTAAGATGAGATTTTGATTTAGTGTGTTCACTGTAGTAGTGTAGTCTCCTAAGCTGTTAATTTCAGTGGATATGTATGATGTAGATATTTTTGACGAATATTTGCTGCTTTGGCATTTGTAGATTCATCTGAAACTGGTAGTAGATGGGATCTGAGGGTCCTCCAGCTGTAACAGTCTATGTTACTGGTTTTAAAAAATTTCATGGAGTAGCAGAAAATCCAACAGAAACGATTGTAAGTAATCTTCAAGATTATGTGAAGAAAAAGGGCACACCCAAAGGGCTCATCCTTGGGAGTTGCACTGTTCTTGATACTGCAGGCCAGGGAGCAGTCGGTCCTTTATACCAGACATTGCAATCTGCTCTGAACAATGATGGGTCTGACTCATCGAATTCCAGAATTATTTGGGTCAGTCTCTTTGACATTTCCTCCTTTCCTAACCACTTGGTTACAAAAAGATGCAATATGGGTAAACATCTTTAAATTTCACTAAAAAAGAGTTAGATAGCCAGCAAATTATGTTACGATTAAAAGTATTATCAGATCAAACTTGTGTTTGGTGCCTGGTGGAAACACAGTTTGATGGTGAATTTCTAGTTTCTTTTGAATTTCTGTCAGATGGCATCTTGGACAAGGCATTATAAAAAACATAAAATCCTCTTTTTTCATTTGGGGATGGAAATATTGGATACTATATTCATAACAAATTAGGCAGTGGAGAATTGTGACAAGGTGGGCCTTCCATGTTACTGCCTCCATCCAACAGTACATGTAAAACAATCCTGGTTCAGCTTGCTGACTTGTGCTTGTTTAACCAATATAATACCCAGACTGCTAATAATATTCAGTATTGGATATTTACATTGTTAAACTTGACTAAATTTTCTATTCCTGATATAGCACCAACAACAATGGACTCAAAGTAACTTCATATGATCATTTCCCTTTCTAACAAATAAGTTTATTTGACATGATTAAAGAAAAGAAACTTTAATTCACCAAAAAAAAAGGAACTTTAATATGTATAAACAAGGTAAATTTTGTGCTGTGTAAACTACCCAACTGGGTTTTGATTGTTTTTTTTTTTCGCAACCTATTATGAGCCCTGTGAATGCTTCATTTGTCTGTGAAGTTGGTTTAATTATATAATTCCCAAATGGAAAGATTAGGAAAACAAAAATGCATGTGCAGTTTCTTCCTAACCTTTTGAATATTTCTTAGCTTTCTGGTATAATGGAACTGCAATTATAAATATTTTCTTGGAGGACGGAGCTAAATTCGCCAATAGATTGTTGGTACTCTTATGAAATATCAGCTTAGTTATTGATAAAGGTTATAAGAACATAAACAGCTGTAAGATTACACTCCAAAATCTGCCTGAATACTAGAAGTTTTGTCCAATCAAATCTTGTACAGGTCTAAACCTACTATTTCCCACATCATGTATCAAGTTTCTTATCTAGCAGTGATCTATTTTCAGGTACACTTTGGAGTTAATAGTGGTGCTACAAGGTTTGCTATAGAGCAACAAGCAGTCAATGAGGCTACCTTCCGCTGTCCAGATGAAATGGGATGGAAGCCACAGGTCAGTGCAATGTCTTTGTACTCTCTCCTCTCTCGTGTAAATCAGGTGATTCTTTCTTATTTATTCAGATCCAACCCTACTTTGGTGTTTGCAGAAAGTTCCCATAGTTCCTGCTGATGGTCCAATTTCACGAACACGAAAGGTGAATATTCTTTTACCTTAGTCCTTTATTTTTCATGTGCACAGATTCTCATATTTCCAGTATTCTGACTCCTTAAGGAGAGAATATTATTGTGTAAAATGAATTATGATTACTTTTCAATTAAGGCTACCAAATGCTGTCAACGTGGCTACCTAATTGTTAACTGAAATTAGTTGGTACTGGTATTTCTTATTCTGAATAAGGGCTGTTACAGAATGGATATTTTTAAGCAAATTATGCACTAGCTCTCCACTTTGCGATTCAATTAGATTGTCTTTGACATTTTTAATATATGCAAGTATTCAACCAGTGAAGATGAGATAGGAATTCATAAGGGATCCATTTCATTGTTTTCTTACATATTAGTGTACATGTTTCATGAGCAATCAAAAAGCTTCGAAGTGTTTTGGGAAGAAACTCTTGCAAACTGTGTGATTTATGCCTCTCCTGAGTCTCCTCTGAAATCATAAGACCAGCTAGCAAATTTTTTTACTAAGTTACATAAAGGAGCAGGGGTGAATTATGTTTGCACCAAGCTCGAATCATATGATTTGTGTGCTTCCATTTTAGAAATGTTAATCTGGCACTTGCCACAGTTGCCATATTATATAGATCATCAATTCTATCTCATAGGTTCCTACATTGACTAGATAATAGTGTTAATATAAAGAAATAAGAGATTTATGACATTGCTGGGCAAGTGCTTAAGCCATGGAGTTAGCTTTCCGTTTGTTAAATTAAACTTTAGATTATGTTGTATAATAGGCTACTTCCGTTTGTTAGCTTCTTTGGACTGATCAAATGAGAACAAGGTCCTCCTGTAAAAAATGAGGACTGATCTCAATTCTCAACCATCCATCGGGGTTCATCAATGGTTGAGGGTTTTAGTAAACAAAAACACGGGGTCAATTTTATAATTATTGGAAACTTTTTTGAGAGTTTAGTAATGGTAAAATCCTAACTTTTGATTTCTCAAGATGGAGGGTGTAGATGTGTCCACACTTTTTACAGGAGGGGTAGGATCAAATAAGAACAAGGTCCTCTTATAAAAATGAGGACTGATCTCAGCCATCCATCGGGGTTCATCAATGGTTGAGGGTTTTAGTAAAACAAAAACACGGGGTCAATTTTATAATTATTGTAAACTTTTTTGAGAGTTTAGTATTGGTAAGATCCGAGCCTTTGATTTCTCAAGATGGAGGGTGTAGATGTGTCTACACTTTTTACAAGAGGAAGTGTTCTCACCTATATATATATGCTTGGTTCTTGAATCTTGAATGTAACGGTTGACTTTACCGTCATGGTTCTTTTGAAAACTTAGTATACATAGGTTCGCTTCTATATTTCTTCTGACATTATAATTACATAAGAACATCATGATTTTAATTTTCATCTTGATAAGAGCTTCATGGGTCACTTTTGCATATAAACTTGTTCATTTGGTTTGATGTGACCACATATATTGTAAACTCCCCTTCCCCCCTCCCTTCCATTCCCCTGAAATGTTGTACAAAACTCAATCTTGTGGTATTATGTTTTCTTTACAATATAGACTTGTCTTCCGGTTGAGGAGATCACCAAAGCATTAGCAAAGATGGGCTACGAAGTGATGAGCTCCGATGATGCAGGCCGGTTTGTTTGCAATTACGTTTACTATCATTCCTTGCGGTTTGCAGAGCAGAATGGAATAAAGTCGCTATTTGTACATGTCCCTCTCTTCTTAACTATAGATGAGGAGACCCAAATGCAATTTGCTGCTTCTTTGTTAGAGGTACTTGCCTCTGTATACTAGTCTCCTACGTGCTTGTCTGTCCTCTAAAATCCTAGCCTGTATGCGCATTTTCTGTTCTTTTGGGTGTTTATGTGAGTCGATGAGGAACACTATGTATTGCTTTAATAAATGGTCTCAAATGAATGGAAACTGCATTTGTAGTGCACATGTCGATGTAACACGTGGTTTCCGGGATGTTTTCTAAATCCTAGTAATGGTTTATATATTCGAAAGTTGTATTACTCTAGTTTGTACATTGCAGTTGTCTCCTTGCATTGTTCCTGTTACTAACCAATTTTTGCGGTAGCCACACAAGTTTGCCTGTTATATATTGCCAGTGTTTACGTTTTGGTGAGAATGCTTGCTTTATTCTATGTCTCTTGGAACTACTTTTTTGTGACCTCTGACTACAATCCAAATCTTTGTGTTCCTGTTTCCTATGATTCTGTTTCAAACTTTGTTTTGTGGCTAATATGGATTGCAACTGAATGCCACTCAGAGGAAAGAGGGAGTCTTAAAGTTAAATAGTGTTTTTTTTATGAATGAATAACTTGCAGGGATTATCGAGTTTCTACCTTATTGTAGCTTTACTCTGTAGGAATACAAGTGATAGGTGTAACTAATTCAAAGAGCCAAGAAAAGGTCATGTTTAATAATTCAAAGTTAAAAACTTCAAGAATTGCTTCAGGGATTCCAAAATGATTATTGTTAAATTCTAAATGAGTTTTCATAGTGAATTCTACATTCCCTGTGTTAGAAATTAAAATGTTACTCTCTTATATCTAAATGATTGATATCTAGGCATATTTTTTCTATATCCAATATATATACATATATGGTCTGACACTCTGACTCCATTAGAACAAGGCTTTCCATTAAAGGTGTGGGCGAGTCATCGATCTCTGCAAGATAATGGTGAAAAAAATAAGGAAAAACGGTAGAACATATGATAGTATTTTTGTAATTATCTTTGGATGTGCAGTAAGAACAGCTTGTGAGTGCATTCATGAATGTTAAGAGTCTCACATTGATAAAATAAAGGAGAATATATGAATTTATAAGGTCATTAGTTAGATTAGTTAATTGGTCAGATTTAATTTTTTAGTGTGTTTTGACTTGTGTGCATTATAGCTCAATTGAGTGACCCTGTTTTTTGTTTTTTGTTTGTATATGGATGAAGTACGAAAATATCATTGTTTTTTATTTTTCTTCTTTTCTCCTTATTTATAACCATTAGATCTTCCAATAGAAGGACAATTTGTGAATACTTTTTACCTAAGGCAATGTTCTTATTTTACCCTAAGACCAATTATTTTTTTTTAGCACATCTCTATATCATTCTATCGCATATAATTGGTCTCTGATCTATGTGTGATGGCAAATTATGCTATGCAATCTTGTGCACCATACATGGTGCACATTATTCTATGTTTATAATTACTGAATTATATGTTCATAATTGTAAAGCTATATATTCATAATTTTTGAACTTCATATTCATAATGATTGAATTCTATATTCACAATTACAGAACTCTATGTTCACAATTTTCGATGTTCATATTCTCAATTGTTGAATTTTGTATTCACAAATCACAGAACTATATGTTCATAATTTGATAACTATACAGTTTAGAAATTATGAATTTACAGTACATAAGTTATGAATCTACAGTACAGATATTATGAATCTGCAATATAGAAATTATGAATCTACTGTATAGAAATTATGAATCTATTGTATTTAAATTATGAATCTACGGTTTAGAAATTATGAATTTACAGTATAGATTTTATGAATCTACAGTATATAAATTATGAATTTATAATATTGATTATGAATCTATAGTATAGAAATTATAAACCTATAGTATAAAAATTATGAATCTATAGTATAAAAATTATGAATCCAATTTTGTGTGCACTTTGCATGGTGCACACAGTTACACAGCATAACGATCTGTGTGTGATCATGCAGGCTCTTAATAACGTTAGCAGTGATATTAAGCATTTTAATCATCACAAATTAAACAATGAGCATTGTTTAGCAGCACATCATTACTACTGAAGTCACAAGGATATTATGGACTTAATGTCATATGAGGTTCTCGAGTATATAGTGATTTTGCCACGTTTAGTCCTTAATTTTCAAATTGATCGCCCATGGTCTTTCGACTTTTAAATTATTGTCAGAGAAAATTTCAATTTTGATCACACGACTATAGAGGCTTTGTTAATTTCAGCACCTAACTTTTAAAAGTGACAATTTAGTATCTTTAGTATGTAACTTTTGTCAATTTTGCTCACTCCAGTCAAATTGCCGGCCAAATTTGACCAAAAAAATGTAATCCAACATTTAGTCTAAAATCTTGGGGGCAAAATGGTCTTTTCTATCCTTTTTCCTAATTGCCAACTACCACCACTGGTACTCCTCCGCCGTGAATTCTATAGACGGCAGCCGTCATTCCTCTCCGCTCAAGCTTGTCTACTCTTATGACTATGCGCTTCACGGCTTTAGTGATATGTTGTCGGATTGTGAACTTGAAGCCCTGAAAAAGTCTCTGGGATTTGTTTCGGCTTATAAAGATCGGAGCTTTGAGCTCCAAATCACGTACACGCCGACTTTTTTGAAGCTTAATTCCAGAACTGGGCTATGGCCGGCGTTGAAGTTTGGAGAGGATGTGATAATAGGCGTGATAGACTCTGGTGTTTGGCCGGAGTCTAGGAGCTTTAGAGATGACGGTATGCTAAAGATTCCAAAGAGGTGGAAGGGGGTTTGCAAGGAAGGAACATAGTTCAATTCTTCGTTGACAGTGTTTCCTACTTCGGCTATGCGCCGGGGACGGCGAAAGGAGTGGCGCCGCGCATGGATGAAGTAAGCGTCACTTTCGACCTCATCGCCGTCATGGACCAGGCAATAGCCGACGACGTAGATGTAATTTTGGTTTTCCTCGGTTACCGACACGTCCCTCTGTCAACACCAATTTGGAGAAAGGATAAAAAAGATCATTTTGTCCCTAAGATTTTAGACTAAATGTTGGATTAAATTTTTCCGGTTAAATTTGGCAGGCAATTTGGTCGGAGTGACCAAAATTGACAAAAATTACATACTTAAGGTACTAAATTGACACTTTTAAAAGTTAGGTACTGAAATGAACAAAACTCTATAGTCATGTGACCAAAATTGAAATTTTCTCATTGTTATTATTCGTGATTCAGATTAACCACCTATAGTCCTTCAAATTTCGAAATTTAACTAGCCACGATCCTCTTAGAAGGACCATGTGTGGCTAAAATTTGATAGTTAGAAAGATCATAGGTGGTTAATTTGAATCATGGATGGTAAAAATTTGAAAGTCAAAAGATCATGGGTGATTACTTTAAAAGTTTAGAACCAAATGTGAAAAATCACTATACTCAGAGAACTACAAATGATTAGTTTAAACCTAACCAAAATTTAGGGATCATTCATTATCTCTTTCTCCATGATGTCTCTATTGAACATGGATATATAGTGTCATATTTGTATTGTACGTTCAACATCACATTTCACAATTGCTATACCCTAGACCAGGTAGATCTTGTATTGTGGATTTTGCTCCAAAATACATTTAAATTACGTGCATACAATTAATATAATATGTACTTTCAGTTAATAAATTATGTACCTATTATAATTAACATTTTATGTATTTACAGCTAACATATTATGTACTTGTAGGTAAGTACGTTGGTAATAAATTATGTACGTATTGTGTACCTACAATAAACATATTATTGATCTTTAGTTAATAAACTTATTATATATGTACCTGCAGTAAACATATTATTGATCTTCAGTTAATAAACTGTGTACCTATTTAATTAACATATTGTGCACATTTAATTTATTTACAGATACATAATACGTTAATGAAGATACATAATATGTCAATTGTAGGTACATATTTTATCATTTTTAAACCAAAGTTCACAATGTAAAGTGAACCTTAATCCATTGTATAATTTGCCACCATTTCATATCACAATTTAAATATATGAAAAACTAATAAATAGATTGAAGTGTGATGACACCCCGGCTATCTATCCAAGTGGATGGTCAAAGGTTCAAACTTAGGTGATGGGGGCTTAGATTCTTTGAGTTGAAAATATTTGAGAAAGTATAAAAAAGATACTACCTTGTAAAGAATTATAATTATTACAAATAGATTGAACTTTTGTAATTTGGGAAGTTGTACCATTGAATAAAAAACATGTGCAATTTAGGCATCTCAATCAAAAATAATAATAATAATAATAATAATAATAATAATAATAATAATAATTGTTGAATTACCATTATTTATTGGCTACTTATAGTAAAAACCAAACAAACTGTAAAGTTACAATCGTTATATCCTACATCACGGTGCACATAGCACTGTGCGCCGCGCGCCTCCCAAAACGACGTCGTTTTGGGGTAGTGTTGGGAGGCGCGGTAGGAAGTTGCTGAGATTATGTGTATTTGTTCACAACGTTATGTATATTTGTTCACAATGTTATGTGTATTGGTTCATACAGTTATGTGTAGTTTTTATACAATTATGTACATTCTTTTTATACAATTATGTACATCCGAATCAGAAAATTTGTGTGTATTATGTTAAGAGTTGATGTGTATTATGTTAAAAGTTTATGTTTATTATGTATTATGTTAGATTATGTGTATTATCTTTTAAAAAGAGTATGTATATTTTGTTTTATAATTATGTACATTCATGTATAACATTATGTGTATTCTAGTATAACATTATGTATATTCTTGAACAGCGGGTTTTTTTCTAAAGAAAAAACTACTGCCATTCACTGGGGCGAGAAATTTCAAAAAAAAAAAAAAATTAAAACGACGTCGTTTTGCATCTGGGCGCATAGTGCAATGTGCGCCGTGGTGTAGGATATAAATTGCCGTAAAGTTAGCGTATAACATGACTGATTATAAAATGTTAGTGTTCACATGGACATTACGGGACATTTATGTGTCAAGCTAAATCTAAAGTTTTATTTTACTTATCAAAAAGTAATAATAATAATAATAAATAAATAAAAATCTAGGACTTCCCTGGCTGCAAAGGTGGAGACAACTTGACTGCCTTCTCCTCTCTAACTTTGATGAGGAGGCAGCCATGGTTGCCACCTTCTCATCCAAATTAGAGGGCTTCACGAATGCTTTTCTCTTGTTTGGATCAGGATAATTTTTAATATAAAAATTTTTATGGAATATATATTTGATATATAGAATTTCTATATATTAGGCAATTTAGGTTTTTAGGTAGGTAGGACATATGAAAATTTGTTTCCTATTCGTAGTCTTCTAGTACTTATTTATAGGGCTTTGTATTCTCTATTCGATGACAGTTTGAGACAATATACGACAACACATTAGAAACTCTCTCTCTTCACTTTCGTAACATGGTATCTGACCCTTTACGATAATTTTTTTTTTCTTTACTCCGTTGACATCACCGCCCACCTAGGGAAGATCGCCGGTGACCGGTGACTAGATCTGGAGGTTTTGACGCTGTTCTGGACAGCGCGTGAAGCTCACGCGCTGCCGCAACCAGCCGCCACTCGCCCCATGCGCCGACGCGTGAGTGCTTTCTGACCACCAGAAAATTTTTCTGTCGCTTGTTCCTGGGTCGCCTAAGTCCCCTCTCCTCGGTTCTGGACTTAGTTTGGACCAATGTCTTTTGCTTTCCGGTCAGGTTGTTACGTATCCCTTCAGGCTCCCTTTTGTTGTGTGGTTTGTGATCTGTTTGTGATTAGTTTGGTAGGTATAATTGTGTTGTTGCTGCTGCCTTGGGATCTCGTGACGAAGAGGGTTATTGGTGAGGGGCTTGTGTTCTTGACCTCTAGAAGGATGGAGTCCGTTTCGTGTTTTGGTGCTGTCTCGTTTTGTGTTTTAGTGCTGTCTCGTTTCATATTTTAATGCTGTCTCGTTTTGTGTTTTAATGCTGTCTCGTTTTGTATTTTGGTGCTGTCTTGTTTTGGTCCTATCTCGTTTTGGTGTTGCCTCTCCTTTGTTTAGGTGATGTCTCTCCCTTTTGATGCTCGTTGTTTGGAGCATGTTTCCCTTTTTTTAGTCAAGATAATTCCCTTTTGCTCGTAAAGAATTTGTGTCCTCCAGTTTTGAGTTTGTCTTCTTTACCTTGTGTAATCAAGCTTGTTCGGTCCACTTTGTGTTCACCCGGAGTTGTGGTATTGGTGGCGTCCAAGCTTCCGGTTTAGGGGAGGGTCAAATTCCAAGCTTGTTCGGTCCACCACGTTGAGTTCACCCAACTGTCCGTAGGTATTGGTGGCGTTCACAGCTTTCGATTCAGGGGGAGTATCCCATCTCAGGCTTGTTCGGTCACTTTGTTCACCCATTGTTCGTGGGATTCGTGGCGTTCGAAGCTTTCGTTGGAGGGGGAGTATGTGTATCTAATCTCAAGCTTGTTCGGTCACTTTGTGTTCACCCGTTGTTCGTGGGATTCGTGGTGTTCGAAGCTTTCGTTTCAAAGGAGTGTCGACCTAAATGGATTTTTGTTATTTGTTATTTAGTTTTTTTTTGGATTATCACTCATTTGTGTAACAAGTTGGGAATTATTAAAATATATGCTCCAACTTGAGGGGGAGTGTTATGGAATATATATTTGATATATAAAATCTCTATACATTAGGCAGTTTAGGGTTTTAGGTAGGTAGGACATATGGAAACTTGTTTCCTATTCGTAGTCTTCTAGTACCTATTTATAGGGCTTTGTATTCTCTATTCTATGACAGTTTGAGACAATATATGACAGCACATTAGAAACCCTCTCTCTTCACTTTCGTAACAAAAATAATATAATAGTAGTGGAAGCGACTAGCTCATCTTCGTCAAGGATAGAGGTGGAAGTAGTCATGGTTGCCTCTTTTGTCCACAATGAAGGTGGAAATTCTTAGGACTTTGTGTTCTAATTACACTAGAATTTCTTCACCCTCTCTCTATATTATTGTAAATCTACCTTTTATCATTCCTAACCTGACTAGGACTCTTTGTATTCTTATTAATACACATCTTCTTGTACTTTGTAAATTGGATTGATCAATAATAAAAAGTATCTCTATAAATTCTTGTTTTCATATGGTATCAGTAGACCAAAATGATCCATCGCTGCAGACAACCCATCACTTTATCTCCCTCAAACTTATCTCCTCCAATTATTTATTATGAAAAACTCAGCTTGTTCATTTTCTCTACGGTCAAAATCTCATTGGATACGTTGATGGCACATTCCTGTACTCGGCTTCCTTTGTTCAGGCTGGATGGGTGTTCCGTTGTAGCCAATCTTACATCCTAAAATTAGGTTTGTCAGTATTCCTCTATTTTGTATATGCTCATCCCGTCTTTGTCCGGTGAAATGTATGTTGCTGTGGGGCATGCCACGTCTCGGGCCCTACGGCAAGCTATTGAAGTTGCATTTGGGTCCACCTCATGGGTACACACTTTGAGTCTCCTTAGTCAGCTGCAATCTTTGTGCCAAGGGGATTCTATTACAAGTGAGTATCTTGGCAAAATCAGGTGTAACACTCCACTTTTCTTAATCTAAAACCCGATTATTTAACTTAACAAGATAAGCTAACAAGAAATAAAAGAAAGATTCAATACTTAAATCAACTAAAACCAACCAAAGGGTGTTACCGCCACAGTCACCACCCACGGTGACTGCACAGGCTAAAAGGGAGAATAAACTAAACGAGTCAACTTCATTAAAAAAAATCATAAAGCTTGGGGTACAACCCCAGTGTCTTGCACCAACAAAAGATCGAACTAAGTCAGGAGTCAACAAACAACTAACATCAAACATCAGTATCTAGTCAACAACACCAAACAAAAACTATCTAGAATCTAACAACTCATCTACGCACTACAACTAAACTCGTGCGCGCTCAACAACTGTGCCCACCTGAAAGGGGTTATAAAAATAATAGAAAATAAACCCGTTAGCAAATTAATACTAAGTATAAAACCACTCAACCCTGTAAAGTACTATAGATATAGGTTTCAAAAATCATTTGGCAAGCACACATAATCTTAAACACTTCAACACGTAACAGTAATCTCAATCATACTCATCCATGCTTATAACAATTCTATATGCTTGCAACCTATTCAACACAAAATCATGCTATCCCAAGTACTCTGCTTAAACACATAACTCATGCTTCAACAAATACAACCAAACATAGCTCAATATACAACCTCATGCTATCATGCCAAACAATAAGCAATAACAAGCTATCATGCTAACTCAACAATCAATAACAAGCTATACATCTCAACATACTCTAAATGCAACACATGCAAGTCAAGTGAAAGGAAAAACCATGATGCTATAAGTATAAATATATACTCTCACTCTAAAAAATGTATACTTTTACTTTGGAGGTTTCTGTTGAGTCATAATAACCCGCTTTTCTCTTCTTTCTCTTTGAGTCACACGGACTCACTTTCTCTTCTTTCTCTTTGAGTCACACAAACTCACTTTCTCTTCTTTAATCGCGGGCGAGGTAGGAACTTCACCACGTGTGAATGGACCCGTCCAGGCTCGGCATCTAGCTGGCCTAATACCAATCTCGCCCACGAAACCACTCTCAGGGTTCTAAACTCAATCTCTGTGGAATCAGGTATCGTACTTGTCAGTGTGCACAACCCCTAACCATGATTCCAAACCCGGCGGGTAGTATCCAACCTAGTAACGTGGGAATACGCCTCGTTACTTCATATCGGATCGCAATGTCCGTTTCTTTCTCAAACTTTCTTTCTTTCTCCTTTCTTCCGAAAGAACATAGTCCTAACGGGCCTCCGAAAAACCTATTGGCCTCACAATAGATATATATATATATATATATATATATATATATATATATATATATATATATATAAATATGCCTCATGCAACATCTTTCTCATGCCACAAACTCTTCTTTTGCAAACTCATGCACAAATAATCTCAATCAACTTCTCTTTCTCACAACTTTGGAAGTCAAATATCATGCAATTCTCAATGCAAAAAGATAATGATTTTCCAAAATAGATATAGATTTTTGAAATAGGACTTAGGCTTACTTAGAGCCAAATGATGCACTTTAAACAATGAAATGCACTAAAACAACCTCTTTACTGTAAATCAATCTCAACTTCTCATTCACTGATCCGCCCCGATTCGATCAATAATGGGATTCTTGGCTGTGAACTCAAGGAAATATGCATTGTTTAAGTGGAAAACTCAAATACTTAGCAATACTTCTCAATAAATACTAACAAGTATTTAGGCATGCTTCTCAATCAAATAACAACGCTCAAAAGCCAAAACCACATTTACTGGAATTCAACGCTCAGACACAACTTCAACAACATTAACAGAGAACTCATTAATCACAAATTCAACTGTAAAACATGCTTCACAACTCCAAATTCAACGAAACCAACTCTACTTGAGCGTCGTAACGAGCCCGAGTGTCTAAGCCTTAAGGGCCCATGAGTCCCGGTCCGAACAACGCGTAGCTGAGCCACAAAGGGCCCGGCCTGAACTGGGATTGGCTTGGCGGAGCCAAGTCCGCTATGGTCCGTTGCCATGGACCGTCCCTCAACGGGGCTGGTCAACGGACCATGGCATGGTCCGTTGGCTAGCACCGTTGGGTGATCTAGTGCACCATCTATGTGCACCAGACACCTTCTTCTTCCCTAAAACACAAACTAGTGCAAAACCAACACTTTTAAACTAAAATAAATCAATCATAAATCATCTACAACACACCAATAACTCAACCACAACATCTATCTAGCATTTCTACACATCAAACCACTATCTAACAGTTAATAGAGAACAAAAATAATAGTTTGGGAGTCCATGGTTTATACCTTTGCTTGTTCTTCTTCCTTGTATGGATTTCTTCCTCCTCTCTACTCAACATCCACCACTTCCACTTCCTAGACCCCTCAAACAACCACACAAACAACACACAAGAAAAGAAACCTCAGAGATTGAAGGTTAAGAGATGAAACTAGAAGCAAAATGAGGGAATGAATGGTGGAGAATAGCTTGGGAAAACTTACTATGAATGGTTTCTTCCTTCTAGCAGAGAACACAAGGGAGGAGAGGCAAGGGAAAGAGATCAGGGAAACAATCAATGGAATAGTATGGTTTATAAAGGGTGCAAAACCCTAGGAGAATCTTCAATGATTGGTTGAGGGTGGGATGGTAATTTGGCTTGCTTTCTACAAGATTAGACAAAGGTGTAAAGTCTTATGGTCCACCTTGCATCATGGACCAAAGTCTAAAAAGTGAATTTTGGATAACTTGGGGTCAAAATGGATTTTCTAAAAATGTTTTCTAGTTAAAACACTTGGTTCAGGTTTCTCAGATTCCTTTTCGGTTTCACTCAGATTGACTTTTCGGTCAAAACATGGTATATAAATGTACCCGAAATTTAGAATTTTCGAAATAGAATAAATCTCGGTGTTGAATTTATTTAAAAACTTGGTTTAAAATATTTAATTCAAACACCGTTTTCGAAATAAAATTTTGGAAGAATGAAAATGGCTATTTTGAAATTTTGTAAGATAGAATTTAATTATTTTTGGGTTGTCACACCAGGGTTTTAATTGGATTACTTGTAGAAGTCGACCGACTAATTGGTTTAGATGATTAGAATCTATACCTGCTTAAAGGTTTCCACCCTGAGCACTGTGTGATGGTCTCTTCATTGACTACAAAAGAACCTGTGAGAATTGATCAACTAAACGACTATCTCATCGCCATCAATAGCTACACTAACAACATTCCTCTACCGATTTCCTCACAGCCACTTGTAGCTCTTGTCGCTCAACAAGGACCACCTATTGCCTTACATTCGAAGCAACCTACCCAGAAACCTCGTGGTCGTAGTCATGGACATAGAGGATGTATTCAAGGGAAACCAATCCTCAAACACACATGACTGGTTTCGAAGTGTCAAATTTGTAACACTTTTGACCATATTGTTTTACAGTGCTATAATAGGTATTCAAGGGATACCAGCGCTCAAGCACACATGACTTATTCCAACAATCTAGGTATTGTACCATCATCTCAGAGCTGGTTCCCAAACACTGGTATCACCCATCATGCCAGTCCGGATCCCTCCTTGATACAACGATTAAAAGAATACACGGGAACAACACTTTTCGAGTTGGTAATGACACATGTTTGAGTATTTCTAGTGTTGGGCATACTTCTATATCTTCTCCTTCACGTTCCTATAATTACAAGATGTGTTACATGTTCCTACCCTAACCAACTCTCTCATATTTGTCAAATGGTTTACCATTGATAATAATATCTTCTTTGAGTTTCACCCCTCCTTTTTTGTTGTTAAAGATCTCAACACTAACAAAATTCTACTTAAGGGAGAAAGCTAGGAGGGAAGGGGGGGGGGGGGGGAGGGGGGAGGGTGTTATACGAACATCTAACACAAAATCCAGTTAATTGCATTCATTACATCAAAAGCACCTTTAGAAGTTTGGCACAATCACCTCAGTCACCTCACTCAAGAGTCTTACACAATGTACTACGTCACTGTCCAATGTCTAAGTCATCAAATAACGTTCGTTCTCTTTGTACTGCCTATCAACTAAGGAAATCATCATGATTTCCACAAGAAAAAGAGTTAATAAGTTTAGTTATGCTTATTAGATTTGGTTTACACATACATTTAGGGGTCATCCCCAACTCTATCTAATGAGGGTCATCATTATTTTGTCATTTTTGTTGATGATTACTCTCGGTATACCTGGTTCTTTCCCATAAAGCTAAAGACAAATATCCATACAATTTTCCATAGGTTTCAACCATTGGTTAAGAAAAATTTCTCTTGTAAAATTAAAGTTGTGCAGTCTGATCTAGGGGAAGAATACAAAAGATTAGACAAATACTTTTTCAGCCTAGAGATAAAACTTCGTCAATCCTATGCTTACACACGTGAACAAAATTGACATGTAAATAGATGATATAGGCACATTGTCGAAACCGGTCTCACCTTTCTTGCTTAAGCATCTGTTCCTCCTAGGTATTGGATCTATGCTTATGAAACTGTGGATTTTCTTATTAACCATATGCCCTTTGCCACCCTAAACAATATGAGCCTTTATGCTCTCATCAACAAAGAAAATCTTGACTATTCATCTCTTTGTGTCATTGGTTGTCTGTGTTTTTCTTATCTTCGTCCCTACAACAAGCACAAAATAGAGCTTTGATTTGCCCATTTTGTCTTTCTTTGTTACACAAAGTATTGGGCGTCAGTCGGGTTGGCCGAGTTCAGCCCCTGCTCGATTCAAGACGTGACATTGTAGCTTACCATGAAGAGATGTGGTTAAATAGTTAATATCCAGCTACTTAGCACCAATTGGTTTTAAGTAGGATATGACAACCAGATAGCCAAAGAACTCTAGATGGTGAGGTGAAACCCGAGTCTAATTTCGGATGGGATGTGGGTGTAGGTCGGGCCAAGGCTAATCCTAAGATGGGATGATGGGCGCAAAAGCTAAGGACCGAGTCAGGCATGCTGTGCAACTAGGCTTGGTGTTGGTGCTAGGAGGGGGATTGTTGGGCGTCGGTCGGGTTGGTCGAGTTCAACCTCTGCTCGATTCTAGACGTGGTGATGTGGCTTACCATGGAGGGATGTGGTTAAATGATTAATGTCCACCTACTTATCCGAATTTATTTTTAAGTAGGATATGACAACCAGATAACCAAAACACTTTGTGGTTAAGTGTGCTTGACTTACGGTAGTCACAGAAAGGGTGACCTATTGAGAAGTAAGCACAGTGTCCATCAATTGACACTTAATCTAAAAGGTTGTTATTTTAAATTAGGGTCCACCATGCGAGATGGACCTTAGTCCACAATATAGTTTACCCTTTTTATCACTATTGGTAAGTGATTGCATAGGTGTAGTTAGGGGTGGGCATTTCGATTTTCGGCTCGATTTTTTCGGGTTTGGTTTGATTTCGATTTTGAAAACAAATGAAACCATTCAATTTCAAATTTTATTTCGATTTGGTTTAGGTTCAGTTTGAAATAGTTTAGTTTCGACTCGGATTTAGTTCGGTTCGGATTTTGATTCGGTTTGAAGACTCAAACATTTTTTAGTTCTCTTGCACATATAACTATTTATTTATTTTCACTAAAAATTTAAATTTGAAAACTCTAAAAAATAAGTCCACATAGCATATTTCAAATTTCTTAAACTAAAATAAGTCTAACCCAAACCGACATCTTCACATGCGTCTGCCGTCCGACAGACACTTAGAGAATAATTGGGAACAAAGAACGATTGTGAAAATTTGGGTTAAAAGATTGAGGATTTAGTGTGTGTGTGTGTGTGTATATATATATATATATATATATATATATATATATATATATATATATATATATATATATATATATATATATATATATATATATATATATATGGGTAAATTTGTAAATATAAAAACTTTGGGTATAACACACACACAAATGGGTTCTCATGCAGTTGGCCACCTTAGGTGTGGTTGTGCGGTTAAATTTGAGTCATTGATCTGTCCTAAATCAATGTCCAAGATTAATAGTGATTAAAAAAAAAAGTGCGGTGGCAATTTGATCTTTTTGCATCTAGGTCAAATTTAAGGTGCGTGAGTTTTGTGCTTAAGGTGAGTGATTTTTGTACTGTGTGGCTTAAGGTGCGTCAGGTGTTGAAAACTTAAGCGCGTCAATCTAAAGCTTTAGGTGCGTGGATTTCCTTCTTAAGGTGTGTGGTTTTCCTTCTAAAGGTATGTAGTTTGTGTGCTTAAGGTGCGTCAGTTGTTGAAACTTAAGGTGCGTAGGGCTAAAGCTTTATGTGCGTGGTTTTCCTTCTTAAGGTGCGTCATTTTAAAACTTTAGGTGCGTGATTTGTGTACTTAAGGTGCACTATTTAAATGCTTAATGACGGTAATAACGTTACCGGTAAATAATAATATAACAATGCTATAAGAGAATACGATAGTTGTATTGCTTTTGTCTCAGTATAGAAAGTACAATGTGTCCCCTGCTCAGCTGAGGGAAGTTCTATTTATTCTAGGTCCTAACGGTAACAACATGAAGAGTCATCATTGGGGAGCTGAGCTAACGACAAGAATATGAAGAGTCATGAATGAGGCGTTGAGGCTTTAACTCTCTCTCATCAAAGGTGGCATCAATGGTGGCTTCAAAGACAATAAAGGTGACACCTGTTGGAATTCCTAACCGTTGGAGTTCTGCCCGTTGGGTTCCCATGTGATGCTGAGTCAATGCCCATTTGTGATCCGGGTCGGGTGCCAGCCCTATTATCCTGTCACCAGTCCCCCCTACTCCTGAGGCAACGGATGTGTTTGAGTTGACTTAGGAGTAAAGCTGAATTTGCTTGATATCGTGCAGAATCTCGATTGATCCCGAGTATGTGATTTTATTTTCCAAATCACACATGATTTTTTTTTTTTTATGCTGGCCGAGACGGGCTGCGGCTTAGGCTGGCCGAGGTGCGTGCCTCGGCCGAGGCGTCGCCTCAACCGAGCGTGGTCGAGGCGTCGCCTTGACTGATCGTGGCCGAGGCGTCGCCTCGACCGATCGTGGCCGAGGCGTGCGCCTCGGCTGGCCGAGGCGTGCACCTCGGCTGACCGAGGCGTCGCCTCGACTGATCGTGGCCGAGGCATCGCCTCGACTGATCGTGGCCGAGGCGTGCACCTCGGCTGACCGTGGCTGAGGCGTCGCCTCGACCGACCGTGGCCGAGGCTGCGCCTCGACCGACCGTGGCCGAGGCGTGCGCCTCGGCTGAGGTGGCCGAGGCGTAGCCTCGACCTATCGTGTTTTTTTTTTTTTTTTTTGCCGAGACGGACTTCGGCGTTGGACGAGGCGGGCGCCTCGGCCAACCCCTCGACTAATCGTGGCCGAGGCGTCGCCTCGACCAATCGTGGCTGAGGCGTGCGCCTCGGCTGATCGTGGCCGAGGCGTGCGCCTCGGCTGATCGTGGCCGAGGCGTCGCCTCGACCGACCATGCCGAGGCGTCGCCTCGACCGATCGTGGCCGAGGCGTCGCCTCGACCGATCGTGGCCGAGGCGTCGCCTCGACCGACCGTGGCTGAGGCGCGCGCCTCGGCTGACCATGGCCGAGGCGTAGCCTCGACCGATCGTGGCCGAGGCGTGGCCTCGACCGATCGTGGCCAAGGCGTGCGCTTCGGCTGATCGCGGCCGAGGCGTAGCCTCGTCCGATCGTTTTTTTTTTTTTTCGCTGCCGAGGCGCGGCCTCGGCCTGTGGCCGAGGCATGCGCCTTGGCCATGTGGCCGAGGCGCGACCTCGGCCACTGGCGCCTCGGCCACTTGGCTGAGGCGCGGCCTCGACCAGGAGGCCGAGGCGTGTGCCTCGGCCTTGGTTGAGGCGCGCCCTCAGCCAATTTTTTTTTTTTTTTTTTTTTTTTTTTTTTTTTTTTTTTTAACAACATGGTCGGACCACAAGCACGAGATATTATTCCAAAAGATTTCAGAATGCAAAGCGGGCGGACCGCGATTTCCAAACACCAGTTCCAAACGACTACTAGAATATTAAGGAAAATACTTAATCAAATGTTCCTAGCTCCATACCCGATCGATCATCCTTACAGATGGTGTGGACTTATAGATCATTTCTGCCAATCTTTTTGCATGCTTTAACGTAACAACTGCGGGCCGCTCGCTGGTCTCCTCTGACGACCCCTATCCCGCTTGGATTGGGGAACTTCATACACAAGTGTTCCACCGACACTATGGTCTTGAGGTTCTCCAGTGCCGGTCTCCCCAATATAATGTTGTGCGTGAAAGTGAGTCTTACCACGATGAATTCCAAGTCAAGTTTGCGAATGTTAGGGCTCGTGCCTATCTCCACTAGTAAGACCACTGACCCCTCCGTCTCCACTGAATCACCCGTAAATCCAGAGAGTGGGGTACGTACTTCTTTGAGCTGGTTCCTAAGTATCCCTAACTTGGTGAAGGCATCGTAATACATCACATTGACTGAGCTTCCCGTGTCGACTAAGATGCGGCGGATAATGACATCATTGACGTCCATCTCAATTACCAGGGCGTCACGATGGGGTAACGGGCCCTCTGGGAGATCATCATCAGAGAAGGTGATGGCCTCCTGTCTCTGTTTCTTTTCTCTGGGAAGACTCGCCACTTCTCCCACGTATAGCCGCCGACTCCACTTCTTTTTTTCCGCGGGCGTGTCGCCCCCTGCAGGTCCACCATAGATAAAGTGTATGGTGTGCTTCTTTTGTCGTCTGGGCGCCACCTCGGTTTCTTTCTCGCTATCACTCTGCTCAGATATTTGGTCGTGGTCTCTTTTTTTGGCGTTTGAGGTGGACGGCTCGGTGCCATCCTCATTCCTCCAGACATTTTTTGGTGGATTGTGTTGCGGCTGTTGCTGCTGCTTGGATCGCTTAACGAAATGTCGGAAGTAGCCCTGCTGGATGAGGTCTTCTATTTGTCTCTTCAAAACGTGACACTCATCCGTATCGTGTCCGGCATGCCTATGAAACCTGCAGTACTTTGTTTGGTCTGCCTTTGGGGAGACCTTCATGCACTCCTCGGGGAATTCTACCATTCCCATCTCCTCAGCTTGCTTTAGAATGACACTGACGGGATGGGTAAGAGGAGTCAAATTACGCAAGGGGACCAGGCGAGGCCGTTCGTGGTCTCGGCCTTTCCCTGCGGTCGGGTGGTTCGAGAGTGGTGCCTGGCTGGGCGGACCAGCTTTCCCAGGCTTCCCATCTTTCCTACCATCCTCTTCGTCCTTCTTCTTCCTGTCGACGTCCTCTGCTTCGGCATAGCGGCTAGCCGTCCTCATCAGATCTTCGTAAGAGAGGGGGTGGTGAGCGTTCAGCTGCTTGTGGAAATACCCTGATCTTAAGGCATGGATAAATATCGGGATCGCCGCCTTGGAGTCGAAGTCGTAGACATTATTGCTTCCTTTTTCCATTTGATCAGGAAGTCTTTGAGGCTCTCGCCTCTATCTTGCTTCACTACACAGAGGTGAGAGAAGGGTTTCTTGCGATGTATGCTACCGGAGAAGTATGTTAGGAAGCTCTTGGATAACTCCCCAAAGTTTTGGACCGACCCATCTGGGATGGTGTTGAACCAGTCTTGGGCCGCTCCATCCAGTGTGGACAAGAACGCTCGGCACATGATGGCGTCCCCTGCCCCGATCATTACCATAGCAGCCTTGTACCTCGTCATGTGGACACGTGGGTCAGTGGCCCCCGTGTACTCCTTGATGGCGGGCAACCTAAAGTCCCTCGGCAAAGGTACGTCCATGATGCTAGGGGAGAATGGTGCTGCCATCCGTACCTCAGGTTCCGGCGACTGCTCCCGTGCCTCCACCCTTCTTGCTAACTCCTCGATTCTTCTCTGCAGCCTCTCGACCAGGGCCGACTCGTCAGGGTGCCGACGCGGGGCCGGCTGCTGCTCCTCCATGTGTCGGCGTGGAGCTAGTTCATCGACGTGCTGTCTATCTGAGTGTCGACGCAGAGCGGGTTCCTCGACGTTCCGTCCATCCAAGTGTCGATGTGGGACCCGCTCATCAGCGCGTCGCTTCTCCGCCGAGTGCCGACGCAGAGCCGGCTCATCGACGTGTCGCTCCTCCAAGTGTCGACGTAGGGCCGACTTATCAACGTGTCGGCGTGGGGTCGGCTCCCGAGACTCGCCCACCTCCTCTGTGGGTGATCTCTCGGCTTGTCTGTTCTCGTGTTGGCGAGGGCCTCTGGTAGAGGACCCCTCGGCCCGTGATCCTAATCTTTGCCGCACGGGCGCCCTCTGTCCCAATCGTTCTGGCGCAGATTGGGAAGGGCCTGGTTGTCGTCTGGCCGGTCCACTTCTTTGGGCCTCTACCCCTATTTGCTGGGGCCGCGGCGTGGGCACTTGGCCTTGCAGTCCCACCGACACCTGATTTAGCGCCGCCGTCACTGCTTGCTGAATGATATCGGCGGTCGCCTGGAGGTTCACGGCTTGGTTCACCCCCCCATTGTTGAGTTGGTCTTGAAGGTCCCCGGGCCTCCCGTTCACGGCTTGGTTTACCCCTCCATTGTTGAGTTGGTCTCGAAGGTCCCCGGGCCTCCCGTTGTTGAGCTGTTCTCGGAGGTCCCCTCCGCGATTGTTGGTGAGTTGGTCCCGGAGGTCACCTGAGGCATTGCCATTGTTCACGTTGCGAGAACCGTGAGAGCTGCGGGACGCCATTCTTTCAGGCTTGCTGTTGAAAGAGAAAAAGAGTAGTGTTGTAGCCTGCTTGAGTATTGGACTCAGGCTCTCAATGAAAGCACCAATGACGGTAATAACGTTACCGGTAAATAATAATATAACAATGCTATAAGAGAATACGATAGTTGTATTGCTTTTGTCTCAGTATAGAAAGTACAATGTGTCCCCTGCTCAGCTGAGGGAAGTTCTATTTATGCTAGGTCTTAACGGTAACAACATGAAGAGTCATCATTGGGGAGCTGAGCTAACGGCAAGAATATGAAGAGTCATGAATGAGGCGTTGAGGCTTTAACTCTCTCTCATCAAAGGTGGCATCAATGGTGGCTTCAAAGACAATAAAGGTGACACCTGTTGGAATTCCTAACCGTTGGAGTTCTGCCCGTTGGGTTCCCATGTGATGCTGAGTCAATGCCCATTTGTGATCCGGGTCGGGTGCCAGCCCTATTATCCTGTCACTTAAGTTAGTACGTCTTTTTGTGGTAACCGCACAACCACACGGAAAGATATATTTGCACGATCCGCTCCACATATATATATATATATATATATATATATATATATATATATATATATATATATATATATATATTAAAAAACCATTCTTTTTTTCAGTTCAGTTTGGTTTTTAACTGAACCGAACTAAAATCATTTGGTTTATAAAATATAGAACCAATCGATTTTTAATAATAAACTAAAATCTAATCGCTCGGTTCGATTTTGATTTGGTTTAGCTCGGTTCGGATTATCCGAAACGAAATGCTCACCCCTAGGTGTAGTGTAGTACAATCTCGATTCATATAATTTGTTATTATTTTTATTTTTGATACTGAAAGTTTGCGAGTCTTGAATGCAAGGATCCTAATTGGTTCCCACTTAATTTTAGACAAATTAATTATCTGGATTACGACCTATGCCAACATAATACGAAAATTAACGACAAATAAATAAAGGAACCAGGCACGCACGATATTTTGACGCAGTTCGGAGAAACTTTTTCCTACGTCTGCGGGCTCACTCAAAAATGTAATCCAACTCCACTAGATGATCATCGAGATTACAAAAGGTTGAATTGGTTTTCCATACAACACTATGGTCTAATCATTCACACCAAACCCAATCTTCATCATCTTCTTGAATTGGTAGAATTTCTGTAATCCACGTTCCGATCAATTCTCACTTTTTGGTCTAATAGACGTCACCACGCCGCAATGGAAATAAGTCAGTTCGTTCACTTGATTGCCTTTTGAACAATTCCAAGTTGGGTAGATAATAGAGCAGAGAGTAATTCAAGGAAGTAGATAATTAAAATTGTAGAATTTTTGTCTTGTTTGGATCTTCATGCCTCTTTATGTAGTAGAATAATATGATTCTTGATGTCTGAAAATAAGTTGCGTGAAAACTCCTTGAATTAAGGAGAGATATTCAATTTAAATTGTCTGTCTGAATACTTTGTACTCTAACAAAATTGTATTGGAATATTCGCTTAAGCTGAATTACGCACTGTCCTAGGCACAACATGCCGAACTTCTGAGCTCAGGGGCGGACCGCGGATCCACAATGGGGGCAGTGGAGGCCGCTGCCCACTCTCCCCATCCCCATCCTTTTTATATATATTTTTTGTATGTATAGGCCTCTTATATATATAGACTAAACATGCATAAATACTAGATTTACAAAAGTTAGTCTAAAGGATAAATTAGCTTAGATGGTTTGTTTATGTTTGTGTGTGAAGTGTTTTGGGTTTGAATCTTGGTGGTGTTGATTTTCTTAATTTTATTTTTTGGCATTTTTGAATATTAATAGTGAGCTTATAATTGTGATTTATAAGATTAATTTCTAATTCTAATTGGATTCTTTATATGTACTATTTGAATTTTCTTTGGAATATTAATAGTGTGATGAGTGATTTATAATGTAATTTCTATTTGAATTATATTTTTGTTTTGAATGTTTTTTTATCGCGTTTTAAAGTATTTTAATTTTTTTTTTATCCCTAGTCAACAATATTTATGACTTGATCTACTCCAAGTGTTAGTTTCATTTCATTTTTCTTTCGCCCCCACAAAAGAAAATTTCTAAATTCGTCCCTGTCTGAGATAATATAACAACAAAAGGTAGACTAGAACCACAAAAAATAATTAACCGGTCTAATATTGTTTGTCAAATAATTAGCCAAAAATAAAGTGTTAAAACGTGTATAATTTGTACATTTATAAATACATTTGGTTAATTTCACAATATAGACTAGACTAATCTTAAGTCTTCAAAACCCCACATAAATCATGAGTCGCCCAATCAGTCATCAATTTCTACCTCTGCCTTGTAGGCTCTGCACACAAAAAGTATTCATTACTTCCAACCAAGTTTTTGGGATTATTATTATTATTATTTTTTTTAAATCCGAGCATTGGACAAAAGTTATATTGGAGGATGATGAGCAGCGGCGACTTAAGAGGAGGATGGGACATGGATGAAGCCCGTGCACCGGCCTCTTTAACTTTCCGCAGCACGCCCAAAGGCAGCGATTCCTCCGATCCATCTTCATTTCACAAATTTATTCACTACTTCGGATAATCATTCATTTTTCACTTTTCTAAAATATTTCAACCCTCACTTTGACCTACATTTCCCACTCAAGGAAAAACTATTCTTCCCTTTATGCACATGCTTATCAATTTTGTATTTTATTAAAAAAAAAAAAAAGCAACTACTACTTCATCCACACATTAATAGCCATTGGTGTATGGCCTTATGTATTTATTTTGAGTTAATCCTATTTTTATCATTTAAATACAATATTAAGTTCATATTTAACTTACGATTTTCAATTTCCAACAAATTTTTTTTTAGTACTATTGACTTTGTTGCAATGCAGTATCTGTTCATAACTACTATAACTACTTTCTCACCTACTGAAGCACAACATTCCATATGGGGGAGCAATTTGGTGCTACTAGACCACATGGTCTTTGACAATTTCAACATATTTAGATCTTTACTTTCATTGCCAAAAAAAGATCTTTACTTTCAAATGTTCCTTTGTGATTAAGGGTGAAATATGATAAAATGTCAATAAATATGAATTGAATTTGAAACTAAATTACGAAACGTGTCAAAATTGGAAGTTAGGAATTAAATTCAATGTGATTTTCTTAACATGTATAATATTGCATAGATTAGAGATTGTGAACCGACATATTAGATAATATGCATAAAATTACATATTTGTATATATGCAGAAAATCATGCATATTGAATAATAAAAGTACCGTTCATTGGGGTTGATCGTGCTGATAACGTGTTGTAGAAGGTTATGCCTGATGGAATTAATTAAACCGGGGGTCCGACTTAACTAACCCGAATAAGAGTATGGATAATAAATGAATGATACGAATGATATAGTAAAGGCCGTGAGACCGTAGATTGTATTAGATGCCGTGGAACTAGCTATTACAATGATTCTTCAGTACAAAGTGTGTCTGTAAAGTAGACCGTGTCCTAACTGGACAAGGTGGGGGGTTTTTATACGACCCCCGCCCCTAACCGCCACCCCCTAAAGCGGGGGGTGGTTAGATCCGAGTTGACCGCGCCCGGTCTCGCGACCGGGCCGTGCTGGGGGGCCAGGCCGAGCCCGTCATGGGCTCGGGCCGGGCCCATTTGGAGGTCGGCCCGGCCTCCGACGTGGCCCGTGCGGGGCCACGTGGCGAGGCCCCGTCCGGGGCGGGTACGCGGCGCCGCCCCGGGACCCGTTCTTGTCCGCGCCCCCGGGTCGGTGCGGGTCGATTCCTAATATATCCGTCAATGCCGTTGGCCGTTAGCTCCTAACCGATGAATTGCTTTTGCAGGATAGATATAATAAGAAGAGTAAAAGAGAGAAAGTAGACAATAGTATAGTGTTGGTAACCAAGATTTCCATTCACCTCTTAACAATACAACATATGTAAGTATATATACAACACAAATATAACGGATACAATAATAACATGCTTAATTACCGAATCGTTACGTCCGTTACAATAGAAATAATTGGAGTTCATTGTCACGACTTGAAGTGAATTAATATTGGTGGTTAATCTCTCATATTTCATATCTTATTAGTGTGTTATTGAAGTGTTCTAAGGATTGTACGTATCTTAAGAAGGGTTCATGGTGTGTTGAAGTTTGAAGAATTATTGTGGGAATAAGGGTCAAATAGGCCACTGAACTTCACACCAAACTACAATTAGGTCATCGAATTGAAAAAAGATGCAATTAGGTTCTTGAACTACACAAATTTATGCAATTAGGTCTAAAATAACATGTTTACCTGCCATGTAGCTTGCGAATTTTAAAAATAATTTTTAAATAATTTTAAACAAAAAATTAATTAAAAAAAAAACAAAAAAACCAGAACGGCTAGAGACGAAATCGTCTCCGGTCGTCCTTCGTCTCCATGGCAGGAGACGAAGATCGTCTCCATGGCTAGAGATGAAGTTCTTCGTCTCCTGCCATGGAGACGAAGAACGGTCGGAGACGATTTCGTCTCCAGCCGTTCTTTCTTTTATTTTATTTTTTTTTTAATTTTTTAATTTTTATTTAATTTTTTGTTTAAAATTAATTTTAAAATTCACAATCTCCACATCAGCAAAGTATTAGGTAAATAGGTCATTTTAGACTTAATTGTATGAATTTATGTAGTTCAGGGACTCAATTGTACTTTTTTTGAGTTCGATAGCCTAATTGCAACTTGGTGTGCAGTTCAGTGGCTTATTTGACCCTTATTCCATTATTATTATTGTGTCATGCACGATCGCACTCAACGTAAATGTTTGAAGATTGAGTTGGTGTAATTGGTTAAGGTCATTGTGTGTTTGCTTTTGTCTTACGAACCTTGTAATAATCTTTGGTGATCATCTAGTGAATTGGGCTGACGTGAGTTGCCCCGCACACGTGGGAGGTTTCGCTGCGAACTGCATTAACAATTGCTGTGCCATTGGTTCCTTTTCTGTACTTGTTTTTTATTTTGTTCTATCATTGCATGAACATTAAACCTAAATTAAGATAAGTAATTGGCTAATAAAAGTAAGTAAGTCTTTTTAGGAATCACTTGCATTCAAGATCCATGATCCTTTTCCATTAGTCATAAGCGTTGTACCACACTCCTTCGTCTGACCCCAAGTTAGCAAGAAAGTCGGTACATTTAATTTGTTTCCTTCTCTCAGAACATGTGAAACCAAAGGTAGTTAATTCTTTGTCATGTATTGTTGTTGGAGTACAAAATTTTTCGCATGAAAAATAAAGAGAATCTTTTCAATCAAATCTGGCCGTTTACATAGCTTCAGTTGCGAGAATATTTTATGCAAAGCTAAATTATAGTTTGTACAATATTGTGCTTTGCGTACATTCGCTGCGATTACTGTAAAATCATCCCAATAGATTGAGCTAAAGAAGGTCAAATTACAACACGTTATTAGCACCAGCCTCCATCATAATCTCCAATGAAAAATACGCTTGGTTCCTTTTCTTGTGCATTTTATTCTTGGAAACCATGACATTGTTTATCTATAAATGATAAATCTTATCTGTATATATGCCTATGAGTAAAATAAGTTATCTTCTATGTATTGGCTATATACGTGTGTACATATATATCTCCAAGTGTTCTTGTTGTTGCACCAGAATGCTATATATATATATATATATATATATATATATATATATATATATATATATAGCATGTAATCATGTAAAATAACCTTTCATTCACTATTTTAATTTGTGTATGCATGAAAAATTATAGTTTTTCGGCGTTGACATCCGATCCGCTGCTTTGTAAAAAAAATACATTAAAAAAATAATATTTTATAGATAATGCCTTTCATCATTAAATGTGAATTTTGTTGTATTTTGGGAGTGTTTCGGATATAATATTTAACGAATGGTTATTTGTTTAATTTCTGTGACGTGTGTATAGACACACTGCCTTAAAAGCTAATTCCGGAGACCGTGCGAGTCTTTTATATCCGGGGCTTTCGACCAGCAAACACAGGGGATACTCACGTATAGGTTGCACAGAGTATACGTATTAGCGTAGTTGCTGAATGCATTTGCGGTATGGGAAGGCTAGGTATTTATACTAGTTTATAATAACTGCCTTCCCACTACTACCACAATTAAGAACGCAAAGAGAGGATAGCTAGCGCACAAACCAGCCACTACGCAGCTCGAATTGCTCCTGTCCACAAGAACGTTTCCTGAGCGCAAAAATCGGACTAGAAGACTGATTCAAGAGTAAAAAATTCGGACAAAGAATAAAACTTTGGCCCCACCGCAACGCGCGAGTCGGGCGAGCGGCGGCGGCGCACGCGAGGCTCCCCCTTTCCTCTCTCTAGAAAACACTTCAAAGGACCCATTTGGGTTGGTAGTGAAATAGTGGGAAATATCCTCTTGGGAAACCAATGTGGGACAAACTTATTTGCTAAAACACACTCTTTGGATGTCTTCTTCCCAACAATCCCCCACACATACAAGGAGTGTGGTTATTGCGATGCTTGCTGACCTTAATGCCAGTGTAGAACTTGAACTGACACGTAGTGACCTGAGTAACTTACTTCTCAGGTAGCGCAACACACGTTTTAGTGCATGCCAATGTGCTTCACTTGGGTTGTGTGTGTAACGACTGAGTCGGTTTACTGCTAGGGCAATATCAGGTCTGGTGTAGTTCATTAAGAACATCAGACTCCCTATGAGCTTTGCATAGTCTTCTTGTGCTACCCCTGTTCCAGTGTGTTTCGTCAGCTTGACACTGGAGTCATAAGGAGTTGGAGCCGGAGTCACTTCAAAGCTGTTGAACTTTCTTAACAGCTTTTCTGTATAGTGACTCTGTGATAACTTGTAGTTACTCCCACTCTGGATAACTTTCACCCCAAGTATCACATCGGCCTCCCCCAAGTCCTTCATGTCAAATTTCTCACATAGGGACCTTTTTGTCTCTATTATTGCACTGACATTAGGGCTGAAGATTAGCATGTCATCTACATAGATGCAGATGAGTACCATGCATGACTCAAACTGTTTTGAGTATAGGCATGCATCTGATCTATTGACTGTGTACCCCAATTCCATTAGTGTTCTATGAAATTTTTCATTCCATTGTTTAGGGGCTTGTTTTAGTCCATAAAGGGACTTTATGAGTCTACACACCTTTCCTTCTTGTCCTGGGTCTACACACCCAGACGGTTGTTCCATGTAGATCTCTTCCTCCAGATCTCCATTTAGGAAAGCTGTCTTGACGTCCATTTGGTGGACTGTCCATTTGTGCGCTGCTGCCAGCGCAAATAGCACTCGTATTGTAGCTATTTTTGTCACAGGCGAGTAGGTACAGAAGTAGTCTTCTCCAAACTTCTGTTTATAACCTTTTGCTACGAGTCTTGCCTTGAATCTCTCTATTGACCCATCTGGTCTTAATTTTCTTTTGAAAATCCACTTGCAACCAATAGGTTTTGCTCCTTTTAGAAGCTCTGCTAGCTCCCACGTGTGATTAGACTTTATTGAGTCTAGTTCACTCTGGACAGCCTCTTTCCAGAAGACAGCATCAACCGAGCGCATAGCTGCCTCGAACGTTTTTGGCTCCTCCTCGAGGATTAATTGACATACAAACTGTTCAGATAGCTCATTTATATCTTTTAATTCAGTTATGTATGTGATAAAGTCTGAACCAAAGCTTGTTTCAGTTCGTTGTCTCTTGCTCCTTCTGAGCTGATTAGGCTCATACTCACTCTGTGAGGGTGGGAACAAGGTTGGTTCGTCCCTTTGAGAGCTATTAGGAGACTTCAAGGGAAAGACGTTTTCAAAAAAACTCGGCTTCCCTTGCTTCACACATAGACCGACTGTCTAAGTACATGAACCGGTATGCTGCACTATTTTCTGCATACCCAACAAAGACTGCATCTGCAGTCTTCGGCCCAAGATTAGGCCTTTTAAAGGAAGGCAGCCCAACCTTTGCCAAACACCCCCACACTCTGAAATATTTCAAATTTGGAGTGTATCCTTTCCACATCTCATAGGGTGTTTTTTCGTACCCTTTATGAGGTATCCTATTTAGGATATGATTAGCTGTAAGTGCAGCTTCTCCCCACAGTGCGTTAGGGGCACCTGAGCTTATTAAGAAAGCGTTTATCATCTCTTTTAAAGTCCGATTTTTCCTTTCGGCTACACCATTCTGTTGAGGGGTGTATGGTGCAGTTACTTCATGGATAATTCCATGTTTTTCAAAAAGAGATTTAAAAGACAAGGACTCATATTCACCCCCCTCCCCCCTGTCTGAACGTAATCTCTTAATTTTTAGACTTAATTGATTTTCTACTTCATTTTTGAAAATCACGAATTTTTCTTCGGCTTCATCTTTAGTTCTTAGCAGATAAATTTTAGAAAATCGAGTAAAGTCATCTATAAAAGATATGTAATACCTTTTCCCACCTTTAGATTCAGTATTTCTAAAATCTGCTATATCCGAATGAATTAAGTCTAATGCACACTTTGAATTATGTTGAGCTAATGAGAATGGGTTTTTCGTAAACTTTGTGTCGACGCAAGTTTCGCATCTAGTTCCGTTTTCACTTGACACATTATGCAATAAATTCATATTTTTTTAATCTATTCATGCATTTAACGCCTATGTGTCCTAACCTAGCATGCCACATATCAAATGAGATAGCAATATAAGCAGAATTGCCAGAACCACTGGCCACGTTATTTACTTTATTCGCATTATTTGTAATGTTCACGTTGGTAAATGCAATGAGAGGCAACACAAACAGCCCCCCACGCAAATACCCTTTTCCCAAATATTCCCCCCTGCGACTCATGATCATTTTTTCAGATTCAAACACCAACTTGATCCCGGCTCTGACCAACAGCGGCCCCGAGACCAAGTTTCTACGCAGAGTGGGTACATACATTACATTGCTCAATAGTAAATTTTTGCCAGAGCACAGCTTTATTTCTACACTACCACTACCTCTTACCTCAGCCATGCTATCATTTCCCATGTAGACTTGATCACCTTGTCCTTGAGCAATTGCCTGGAAGTTCTTGAAGAGGCCTTTATTTGAGCAGAAATGACGTGAAGCTCCGGTGTCCACGACCCATTCTTTGGAATCTTCTACTATGTTTGCTTCTAGCGTTATTACTGCTGCTACCACTTCACTTTCTTCCACCACATTGGCTTGATTCTTGGGTCCGCCTTGATTTCCCTTCGGGTCATTTCCTCCTTTCTTGTAGTAGCACTGTGCTGCCCGGTGACCATGCTTCCCGCAGACGTAGCATGGTCCCCCTTTACCTGCTTTGTGATTCTTATTCGCTTTGAAGTTGTTGTTGTTATTGACTTTCACATTCTTTTTCCAGGTTTTATTTTGGCCAGCATTTCCATTTTTAGACTTGTCACTCGTTTCTATTACATTAGCCTTCATTTTTTCAGAAAAAGAAATTGAGCTCTGCCTAAGGCGAAATGCCTCCTCAATATTGATATGGTTTACCATTTCTTCCCACGTACATTCCTTAGGCTCGTGTTTCATTTTATTTTGGAATCCTGACCAGGATTCTGGTAATTTTTCAAGAAGAGAATAAGTTTGAAGGGCGTCACTTACAGGTATACCTTCGGTGATTAGATCTCCAACCAAATTTTCATACTCATGCACTTGATCAATGACTGGCTTACCATCCATCATTTTGTAGTTCAACCAGCGGGCAACGGCATATTTCTTCCGCCCTGCGTCGTCTGAGCCGTACTTCTTTCGCAGTAAATCCCATATGGTTTTGGCACACTTGTGGCTGGCATAAATGTCCAGTAGTGCATCGGACATATAATGAAGCAGAATACCCCTTACCGTTTTATTATCGCGCTCGTACTTGGTACGAGTGTCTTGGGTTCGATCGTCTGTCTTGGATGAAAGTGGCGTCTTCGGATCTGCTGCTGCTGCATTCTGTTCAGTGACTGCATTGTCTGACTGCTCATCATCAGTCGCGGCTGGTTGTGCAGGCAGGACAGCTTCTAGCAGGTTCGCCGGTGGACCGTTGAGGACGACATAGTCAATTTCGAGGGCTTCGAAATGGATCATTAGCTTCACCGCCCACCTGCGGTAGTTGAGCCCGTTGAGGGGTTCGATCTTCGTGAGGTCAGCAGCAGCTTTGGCGACGAAGGTAGACATATTGATTTTTGGTACGGAGGGATTAGCTTTTAACTGTTGTATTTTGGGAGTGTTTCGGATATAATATTTAACGAAGGGTTATTTGTTTAATTTCTGTGACGTGTGTATAGACACACTGCCTTAAAAGCTAATTCCGGAGACCGTGCGAGTCTTTTATATCCGGGGCTTTCGACTAGCAAACACAGAGGATACTCACGTATAGGTTGCACAGAGTATACGTATTAGCGTAGTTGCTGAATGCATTTGCGGTATGGGAAGGCTGGGTATTTATACTAGTTTATAATAACTGCCTTCCCACTACTACCACAATTAAGAACGCAAAGAGAGGAAAGCTAGCGCACAAACCAGCCACTACGCAGCTCGAATAGAGTAAAAAATTCGGATAAACCAGCCACTACGCAGCTCGAATAGAGTAAAAAATTCGGACAAAGATCAAAACTTTGGCCCCACCGCGCGTGCGAGCCGGGCGGGCGGCGGCGGCGCGCACGAGGCTCCCCCTTTCCTCTCTCTAGAAAACCCTTCAAAGGACCCATTTGGGTTGGTAGTGAAATAGTGGGAAATATCCTCTTGGGAAACCAATGTGGGACAAGCTTATTTGCTAAAACACACTCTTTGGATGTCTTCTTCCCAACAAATTTATCAGCTCACACTTGACGGGAATAATTATTTAACTTGGACTTTAGATAATGAGATATATCTCAGGTATGAAGAGTTAATCCAAACCATTGTTGCTTAGCCACAGAGTACTAGCGTCCAGAAGGTGCAAACTCTAATTTTCTTTCTTATGTCACCCGTCACTTGAATCACGATTTAAAAAATAAATTATTAGCATTATGAAAGTCCCTGAAAAACCGTTTTGACCAGCAATCATCGGTAGTTACGTTCTTCCTCAGGTACATTTTAACTGGCTTAATCTTAGATTTTAAGATTATAAGTCGGTATTGCGTGCAAAGGTGCATGGAAAGAGGCACTCATTGTTGTGTTTGTGCGTGTGAGAGTGAAAGGAATTGCCCATTTTTGTAGTGCTGTTGGACAGGAAATGAGGAAATAAGTTATCTACTCTTGTTGCCCAAACTAACGCACGAGTGTCTCTTTCAATTTACTCAAACAATTTGTTGCACATTATTATTGGAAACCCACCCACCCTATGCAACTACAACTTGGGTACTGTTGGCCTAGGATGTCAAATTGTATATCCATCAATATTACCTGAGTCTTTTTTTTTTTTTTTTTTTTTTTTTCTGATATGAATTTGCATAAATGATCCGTGCGATAAGTGGATCAATTTATAGCCAGGAGATGAATATAAAAGCACATAAAATGTGCTGCATCATTAAATAAAATATGTTATGAATAAAAATTAAGATAAATACCATTTTAAAGTTATATATATCTTAAATTCTTAGTACTACTAACTCTGTTATAATGTAATATCTGTTCTATTTTCTTATCCCAAAAGGCTGAATTCCCAACCCTAAGGGTCCCCCACACTCCGACCCGACAGAGCATGTGGGGGATGTAAATATCTGTTCTATTTTCTCAATATAGAACTCATGACCTCCTAATTAAAAAAGTCACTTTGTATCACTAGATCACAAGTTCATTAACTTTATAGTTATATAGTTTCCCTTTATAGTCGAACACTATTTATATTTTTTATGCATTGGCTGACATGAAAAATGATTAGATATGATGACTCATAATGGGCTAAATTATTTACGAGGAATCAATAAGCAAAGAGTGAACTATAATTGACAATATTAATGTAATTAAATAACAAGGTATCAAAACTATGTGGTCTAATAGTACTTAAGTTAAATTTTTATTTGGAAGGTTGTGAGTTCGAGCTTCAGTGGAGGCGTTATTGATTCTAATACAACACTGTAATAGAGCCCCTTTATATAGGTGTTTGGAAAATTGGATCAAACAACCTAAAAGGTAAGAGGCAATTTATATCGTGCACTAGGGCGCGCATTGCATTGTGCGTCGTGATGCAAAACGACGTCGTTTCAGATTTTTTTATTTTTATTTTTTTGAAATTTCGTTGCCCTGTGTTTGCGGTTAATTTTCTTTAAAAAAAAATCTCATGTTCAAAAATGTACATAATTTTATACTAGAATACACAAAATTGTATACATGAATGTACATAATTATATAACAAAATACACATATTTTTTTTTATAAAAAAAAAAAAAAAAATTCCTGATTCGGATGTACATAATTGTATAAAAAACATGTACATAATTGTATAAAAAATATACATAATTGTATAAACAAATACACATAATTGTATAAATAAATACACGTAATTACGTCAACTCCCTACCGCGCCTCCGAAAACGACGTCGTTTTGGGAGGCGCGGGGCGCACAGTGCTATGTGCGCCATGGTGCAGGGTATAACGATTGAAAGTAAGATCCTTATAAAATAGATCTTGACTAACTACCACAAGAATAATTTAAGAATGAAATTATTTATAATAAATATATCAGAATTATAATGATGGTCCAACAAATGACACTAGTCATTAAAAGGATCAAAAAGGAAAAAAAAAAAAAAAAAAAAAAAAAAAAAAAAAACTCTAAATTAAATTAATAGTAATAAAAAGATTATATTGCATGTAAAAACTAAACGTACGTCTACCTCAAGTTACATCCTTTATTTCTAAAATTGTTTAATCTTTACAGTAAAGTTTAGATAAAAGAAAATTACCTTAGTCTACTAATAAAAGATATGAGTTAATGTCATATGTGATTCTTCAAGTAGGGTGGTTTAGCCACGTTTAATCCTAAACTATTAAATTGACTACATGTGCTTCTTTGACTTTCACATTGTTACCATTCGTGGTCCAAGTTAACCGCTCATGATCCTTCAACTTTCAAAATTTAAACAATAATGGTCCTCTTGGAAGGACAATGAGTGATTAAAATTTGATAGTTGAAGGATCATGGATGGTTAACTTAGATCACAGATGGTAATAATTTAAAATTCAAAGGACCACAGGTGATCAATTTAAAAATTTAGGACTAAACGTTGTAAAATCACTATACTCGGAGGATCTTATATGGTATTATATTAATCATCGATCTTTAAAAAAAAGAGTATTTTAAGTGAAGCAAGATTTACTTTGTTTAGCAACCTACCCAACCAACCTCCACTGATAAGTTATTTCATCCTTGATGAGATCATATGCAGTGTCCTTAATTATTTTGTATGTTACTATGATGGGTTGTACCATTTTAATGATTTGGATTATAATAACAAATTAAAGGCAATTTAGTGATAAGTCTACTTTTGGTAGCCTGTTTGCACCTCTCATTCTTTCCTGATATCTACTAGGCAACAAAGATTCCAATTACTCAAGTAACATGCTATCTATATGTATATGCTTCCTTTAATCATGTGCCTAGCTCCTAAGTTGGACAAAGGGGTATAAATTGCTTTCTGGTTTGTTTCAGTTAAGGTTCTAAACTAAGATGGAATTGTTCTCCAACGTCATATCTTATGATAGTCTAGATATATAATAGTTATATCGTGGACAAAAGTACATGTTACTACATGTACCTAAGAGCACCACCATTTATGAGCACCACCATTTATGAATTTTAGATAGTTTTTTGTGGGGTCAAGTATGAAGTGAAGGAGAGATAACATAAGAGAGAAAAAAAATCAAACCTCCCTACGAGGATTAGTTTATTTTGTGGGGTCCATCGACAAAATAAAATTAAACAAAGCTTTATTCTAGTGTCCGTGTTGTGCATCAGGTGCGCCAGTTGGGCGCATAACTTTAGTTTTTTCCTTTTTTTTTTTTTTTGCGAAAACTCAGTTTTTTTTCTTTGTTTCTCTCTCCTACATGGACCTGCAAAAATCAAGAAAAATCTCATACTTTTAACTGTTGGAAAATAGTCGCAACGTCAACCCGCGATCTAGATGCCTTTTAAGAAGCACGGACACTACGGGTGTATGGTTTGAAAGAAAATCTGTGCCGTGTTATAATAACACTACCTTAAAAGCGTTATTTGCCTGGTAACGGTGCAGTTAGAACCCTGGCACACTTTCGACAAGCTACACAGACCTACTACTGATAGCTTGCATTAGCAATCACGTAAGCGAACATCACTATTGCTCAGACTTTTAATAGGCAGACACGAAATTTTATATATATATATATATATATATATATATAATAATAATAATAATAATAATAATAATATTAGTCTCCACACGAGAAGGAATGAAGAAGAAGATATATATTTTAGTTTGTTTTAGACAAAGGACACGCTCCTCCTTTATATACTGTAGGGTAGGGGAGATTTCAACTCATTTTATCCACACATTAGCTAGAAATTAGGGAGTGGAAATGAGCAAACCACGCAGCTCCTTTGTACGCAGGTAAGGATAAGTCATTAGTGACTATCCAAAATATGTGCTGCTTCTTTGAATGGAATATTTCTAACAATCCCCCACACATTCAAAGTAAAAGGCTAGAAGAGAATAATATCTGAGCAATACAAATGAGTTGGTCTTAATGTCAATGTTTGAGAACTTGAACTGACACGTAGTGACACTGAGTAATTTTCTTTGCGGGAGTGATATGAATCTTGAACTCATCGGTTGGATAAATTTTGAACTCTAATGCACACACCAACTCAAAAAAACAGGTTCTACGAAAGTCAAACTCTTTGACTTATTATGAATACCCTTAGTATTCAAGTATGTTATATCTATCTCAGTATAGACTTCTACCCTGTCAAAGTCTATCTCAACATAGACTTTTAACTCTGACAAGTCTTACCGCATTACAGATTTCTATGTCTTGTCAAGTCTATCTCAATATAGACTTTTAACACTATCAAGTCTATCTTATTATAGACCACCATTAAAGGCTTATAGAGTAGTTAAAGACATAAATCAGTTGTAAGTCTTTTCTTTCTATCATAGGCACTGTTATTTGCAATGCAAACAACAGTTTGTGAATCAGAATGTGGTGAAGGTGTTGGACACCCCCACAACTGCACGGTTATCAACATGTTTCTTAGCCACTCAGCTTCTTGGGATAACCCCATTATCTCTCATAAGATGCAGTTAGCCATTTTCCACTCAAGTCAGGGATCTCTTTAGGTCTACCTCAAAATAGACCACCCCATTGAGTATAAGTCACCAAGAGCACTTTTGTACTCAAGTCATTATGCGGTGAATTCATTAGGTTTGTCTCAACAAAACCACCATTCTCAAAGAGTTATGAATTCATTAAGAGTTGTAGCTCAACCTCACAAGTACACACATTGTAGAATGATCGTCATCGACCAATTAGTGTACTACTTTGCGACTCTTTTCATGGCTTCGTTTGACCACAAAATTGGGATGCACCACGAATTCATCACCTCATGGGCTTTAAGCCATCCATCAACAATTCAACGACTAACCTCATAATTAGTCCTCTCTATTAAGGTAAATTGATCCTCTCGATCAAACTTACGTACACTTTGACGAGTACTTTGTTTACTCACAAATAATTCCCTTAGACTTTTCATGTTCAACATGAAACATTCTCTTTTACCATTATTGTCGATACCACTGAGAGACTTTTAGGAAAGAAATATATATAAAGAGTTAATTACCCCCACAATGCAACACTTACAAATATTTTTCTCAAAAGTATTTGATCTCTTACCCAGATTGATCTTTGGTGCCCAACATTGACTTCTTTGTAGATTGAATTTTGCTGATTTGCTTTGGGGAGCATTATAGTAGCTTCGCGCTTTGCCTGATACATACTCAATACTTGAATATATTTCAACAAACTTGGTTATCTCAACCCATCTTAATTGCCCTTTAAACAGGAATTATAGGTCTTTCAAGATGACTCAACCAAGAATTTAAATTTTATATATATATATATATATATATATATATATATATATATATATATATATATATATATATATATATATATATATATATATATATATATATATATATATATATATTATACAAATGCTCATTGTTAGTAAGCCATGGAGATAATGTTGTCCACATGCTACATCAAGTTGAATAACATAATCACAAGTTTCACATCATATTCTTATAAGAAATTAATCTCATACACAAAGAATATGTTCAAGCTCATATTTATTAGGAAATATCTCTCAACAAAGAGACTTCAGAGTTGCCACCTGCATAACTTTTTCTTCACTTGAGGAGATTAAAACTCATATAAAGCATTCATATGATGCAGATCAATATTACTATTGCAGTACTTCAACAATTTCTATTGCAAGGCTTTGATTGTTTAACAACATATGAAAGTCAACCTCATTTCAGGTGGAGATCAGGTGGCGCTCTAACTAGCCTGCATGTCAACACCCTACTTCTTAAGCACTCCCAGGTCGATTGGTGAAACCTAAGTTTACTTATAAACTATCTTCCTAGACAGAGTGTTCAAGAATGATGACGTTTCCATGTTCTCATTAAATTGCAATTGAAGCCTTTGATATATGCTCTTATATTATTTTAGTAAAATATTTGAGCAATATATATGCATAAATCATTTCAATCAATGTCATTAGTATTCAATATACTGAAGAAATAAGTACTGCTAAGTAATCAAACGTAGGCAACCCAACTACTATTTAGTACTAAGAAAAACATACTTCATGCGAGCCGTTAGAGCTAGAGCAATTATAGTTACTCAAAATAACTACTTATTTAAAGAGACTCAATACTCATCTTGCTCTAACAGATTGACTTTTGCTAGTTTTGCCCTTGCGATGGTAGCACTGATATGCTCGGTGTCCTTGCTTTCCGCACGCAAAACATCTTCCTTTGAACTTCTCGACTTTTCCACTCCTTTTGTTGTAGACGGTTCTGACACTTTGATTTTCAATTTCATTGGCACCGTACTTTTCTGACAGTGATTCCCAAATGACTTTTGTCGAGTCTTGTTTGACATAGATGTCGAACAAATTGTCATTCATTTGTGACAGAAGGTATCCTCTGGCTGCCACGTTGTCATTTCTGAACTGCATCAGAGTTACACCCGGTTCTTGACCCGGAATGTAATCAATTTCAGGAATGCTTTCTCTCGATTCTTCACCCGGACTGTAATCAGGTTCATGGTTAGCTTTTGTATCACCAAAAGGAGAGAACACTGTTGGAGTAAGTTCAGGTGCAATTGAATACATCACGTAAACCAACTGTAATTGTTCAAAGAGGATACGCATTCTTTGAGCCCACCTACAGTAATTTTTTCCATCAAGCGCAGTGATCTTTGATAGATCAGGTATGACATAAGGTGCTATAACGCTAAAGGTCGACTGTTGCACAATAACGGTTTTAACTGTTGGAAAATAGTCGCAACGTGAACGCGCGATCTGGAAGCCTTTTAAGAAGCACGGACACTACGGGTGTATGGTTTGAAAGGAAATCTGTGACGTGTTATAATAACACTACCTTAAAAGCATTATTTGCCCGGTAACGTGTAGTTAGAACTCTGGCACGCTTTCGACAGGCTACACAGACCTACTACGGATAGCTTGCACTAGCAATCACGTAGGCGAACCTCACTATTGCTCAGACTTTTAATAGGCAGACACGAAATTATATTATATTATATTTTATATATATATATATATATATATATATATATATATATATATATATATATATATATATATATATATATATATATATATATATATATATATATATTAGTCTCCACATGAGAAGGAATGAAGAAGAAGATATATATTTTAGTGTGTTTTAGACAAAGCACACGCTCCTTTATATACTGTAGGGTTGGGGAGATTTCAACTCATTCCATCCACACATTAGCTAGAAATTAGGGAGTGGAAATGAGAAAATCATGCAGCCACTCCTTTGTAGGCAGGTAAGGACAAGTCATTAGTGACTATCCAAAATATGTGCTGCTTCTTTGAATGGAATATTTCCAACACATACTACAGAGTAAATGGAAATAGGTATGATGCACATGTAGTTTAGTATTTATATACATTAAGGTTTAGACGATTTATGATCATATATAACAAATATTATGAATAGTGCATGATAAATGTTATTAAACATGATGTGTTTGTAATGTAATGTTTATGTACATTAAGTTTTATTTTTATGAACATGTAAAACGAACATTATGAAACGACTATCGAGTGAATGAAAAACATATGATGTACATTATTTAGTTTAATGGTTATGTACACTAAGATTTAAGTTTATGAATATAGAACAAATATTATAAACATAGTACATGCTAATATTACCAAATATAATTAATGCAATTGTTTGTACTGAATATAACACCGAAATCATTTTATATCAGGTCCACCATTGTAAGTGTACAAATGTTACACATTTTTACATAAATTTAATTGGCTAAATTATTTTACAAAACTTAATTTATAATCTTATTATATGGTTTTGGACCGTACCCCTATCTGGATCTCTTTCAGTGCTGCAGTCTCAGGATTTCTTTCAGTCTTCGTCTGAATCAGTGTCAGCAGCGTATCTCAGCATTATTCTTTAACATAATTCTGTTTGGTTGAACTAATTTTCAGCATGATTTTAAAATGAATGGTGATCATTATTTATCGATTTCTCTGGTCAGCTTATTTGTGGGAAATTAGTTACGCATTGTTGAGTATAAAAGTGGAAGTTTTGGACTTCTTTTTCACGGAATTTAGATGCTCTAATTCAAAGGACTATCTCTCTATATTAAACAGATTATTTCAGGCTATTAATATGTGTTAAGTTGATATTTTCGTGGCTATCTTCCTGAAGCATGTTCAGCGTGATAGAAGCTTGATGGTGTATTTCGGCATGCATTCTGTTATTTGAGTAGTCTCTTGGTGCGTTACCTCAAACAACTTCGCACCGATTTTGTGCACAATGTACTTCCGGCTCCCATCATCAATGCTCTTGTTGGTGATTCTACATGTGAAACTTCCTTCCCATATCTCCTTTTGGAACTCGTAGAAAATGTTTACGGTGTATAGTGCAGCAGCTTCGCGTTCAACTTCGCTTGTTTATGCCTCTGCTCTTCTATGGCGCTGTTGTATTGCATGAGGAACTCTACCAGACTAGAGTGGTGATTAGTGAATTTCCCAAAATAACTATTCTCTGATTCCGAACGTGATGCTGTTTTGAGTAGTCATCCCATGAATAGGTCTTGGAAATACACTGGTATCCACAATGCCCGCGCCTCGTATAGTTCAAAAACCACTTGTGCTCAACAAGGTTGTAATATTTCATTACCTTTGCCCATTTCAACTCAAATTCTGTGGCACTTAATGTTTCATCCCACACTGTATTGTTCAGCGCCTTCCTGAACTCAACATTAACAGATCAAGTGAAAAAGAAGCCTTAGTTGAAAAATAGGGTTTAATCTCATTCATTGATTTCGTAGAGATCAACATTCAGAATGAAGCAATTTAAAAAAAAAAAAAAAAAAAAAACGGTAGCATTATTGTAATTTTATTAATTTGTGTAAGTTAATGTTTTTTTTCAGAGCATTTTTCTCTTCTTGCAGAGTACATTGTTATGTCTTCCAGAGCACAATGTTGTGCCTTCTTTAGCATGGTAATATTCCTTCCAATGTACATTGCTTTGGTTAATTAATAAGTTAATTTTTTTTTATCTTTCGGTGCATTTTTTGCATTTTTTTTCCTTCTTGCAGAAAATAATGTTATGCCTTCTAGAACACAATGTTGTGCCTTCGAAGTGCTATTTAAAAAAAAAAAAAAAAGCGGTAGCATTATTGTAATTTTATTAATTTGTGTAAGTTAATGTTTTTTTTTTCAGAGCATTTTTCTCTTCTTGTAGAGTACATTATTATGTCTTCTAGAGCACAATGTTGTGCCTTCTTTAGCATGGTAATATTCCTTCCAATGTACATTGCTTTGGTTAATTAATAAGTTAACTTTTTTTTTTTTATCTTTCGGTGCATTTTTTGCATTTTTTTCCTTCTTGCAGAAAATAATGTTATGCCTTCTAGAACACAATGTTGTGCCTTCGAAGTGCATATTATTTTGCATTAGAGTGTATATTATTGAGCCTTCCAGAACACATTGTTGTACCTTGCAATGCATTTTGTTGTGCCTTGCAATTTTTAGATCGTAGGTGTTATATCTCTATATATAATATAGCAGAATCAAGGTAAAAAAAATTTCCCTCCATTTTGTGCATTTGAGAGTTATGGAATATCAAAGGTTTAGGAACTTAATAATCATCATAAGTCTTTATATATATATATATATATATATATATATATATATATATATATATATATATATATATATATATATGAAAGAGATTGTTGAGTTTATACAACACAAAGATGCAAGATAAAAAAAAATACGTACAAATTTATAAATTCATGTAATCATGAATTAATTTCTACGAGTATTATATATTAATTTTGATTATATAATATGTACTAACTTTTTAATAGTTTGTAATTTTGATTAGTATTTTAATAATTTATTTACAAAGAAAGTTAGGTAAAGTAAAATTAAGTAGGGAAAAAAATTTTCCGCCTAACTGTGAATGCATATTAATAGACTTGTAAGATCATTATTTTTTTTTTTATGTAAACCACGAGGTGGTCCGGGTCTTTCTCTGTCCGTTTAACTTTGTAAGATCATTATTGCAAATGAGGTTAGCAATATGAATGCACTTTTTGTTATATATTGTCTTTAACATTTAAATATTACAATGTATAACTAAACTTACATTTTTAATAAAATTAATGAGTTAATACCCAAAATCGTCCTCGACTATAGTGGTTTTTCTCAATTTTGTCCTAAACGATTTTGGTGACCTAATATCGTCCCAGACTTTTGTGTTTTTGCTCAATTTAGTTCCTCATTTGTTATTCTGTCAATTTGGTGTTAAATAAATAGACAATTCCGTAATTTTAATATTGTCATCTCTTTACTCATAGACATGTGAACTGCGAAATCCTTTTTTTTTTACGAATTACTCCCAAAATTACTCCTAAAACTGCGAATACAAAATTTGATTTGCAGGTCCGGGAGTAATTCTGGGTGTAATTCGTACAAGAAAGATCAATTTCGCACTTCACAAGTTGAAAGTAAAGAGAGATCAATATTGACATTATTGAATTGTCCATTTATTTAACACCAATTTGACGGAATAACAAATGGAGGACTAAATTGAGCGAAGCACAAAAGTCTGGGACAATATTAGGTCACCAAAGTCGTTTAGGACGAAATTGAGAAAAACCACTATAGGCAAGGACGATTTTGGGTATTAACTCTAAAATTAATTCTACTATGTATCATAACATTACAACAATACTTATAAATTTTTATCCGTGCATCGCACGGGGCAAATACTAGTATATATATATATATATATATATATATATATATATATATATATATATATATATATATATATATATATATATATATATATATATATATATATAAAGAGCATTTAATCTTGAATAAATTGTGTACTAATTACTAATTTTAGTTTAATATTGTTATCGTTTATGTTTTGTGTTGAAAATCATGCATTAAATTTACTTTTTTCAATAATTGCTTCATATTTTTCTGCCTTACAATGCACATTTTTACCTTTTCAGAATTTCAATGCATATTGTTATGCCTTCCAAAGCACATTGTTGTGCCTTCTACTTTTAAGATCGTAGGTGTCATATATATAAAGAGCATTTGATCTTAAATGAATCACTATTTACTAATTTAGTTGAATATTGTGATCGTTTATGAATTGTGTTGAAAATCATGTATTCAATTTAGTCTTTTCAATAATTGTTGCATATTTTTGTGCCTTACAATGCACATTTTTATCTTCTAGTGCATATTGTTATGCCTTCTAGAGCATATTGCTGTGCCTTCGGGTGCACACTGTTGTAGATCGTAAATGGTGAAATTTTTTTTAAAAGATAAGTTGATCTAAAGGCTGAGATTCAATCGCATTTTTTATCTGACCTTCACCGCACCAGAACCTTAGCTTGTGTGTGTATATATATATATATATATATATATATATATATATATATATAGTTTGGAGAGGCTTGGTAGAGAAGGGGAAAATAAAAATCACTTGTTTCTATATGTAGTTGCATGATACTTCATCTTGCTACATATTGTTTCTACAATGTTACACTTTTTGTAGGTTAAAATACAGGGGAAAATAAAAATCACTTGTTTCTATATGGTTGCATGATACTTCATTTTGCTACATATTGTTTCTACAATGTTACACTTTTTGTAGGTCAAAGTATATGCTAAGTTCATGTATTGTAGTGTTTCGTTCAATTTAATCCCTGTATCTTAATTTTGTTCAAAATTAATCACTGTACTTTAAGATTTAAAATATTAAGGATAAAAATTAACGCCACATAGGCATACTTAACGAAAAAAAATAAGCGGTGTTAAATATTATCCTTAATTGTTCTAAATCTTAAAATATAGGAATTAAATTGAACAAAATTAAAATACAGGAATTAAATTGAACGAAACGCTACAGTACAAAGACTTAGGAGATACTTTAACCCTTTTTGAGTTTTGTAATATCATATTTACTTACCCCATTATTCTCGCCATGTTAATTGTCTCTATTTTAGCCACCTATGCACGTTATTATCCATTCCAAGTAAATAATATACTTGGAGATCGAGAAATTGAAAAAATCTTTTGCATAACAATTTCCCCATAATTAACAAAACCAGCCATGATATAACAATAATAAAAACTCAAATTGAAGCACCTTAATTAGTAAGAAATTAAAGAGTCACTTGCTGACACACTATATGTTGTAGCGTTTGGTTCAAACTTTGGAATGAGAATCGTAATTAAAATCAATTAAATACTTAATAATTGTAATATGTTTATGTAGAAGAAATCTTTTTGTTAGTAGTAAATAAGAATTAGAATCAAAATAAATAAATAAATAATTAATTAAAACAAAAATAAATAAATTAATAAAAATATACAATATATATATATATATGTGTGTGTGTGTGTGTGTGTGTGTGTGTGTGTGTGTGTGTGTGTGTGTGTGTGTACTAGTTATCACATACGCATTGCGCGAATAGTCTAAGGTCCAATATGTATTTTTAAATTAGTATTTTTTAATTTATCGTATCACTCGGTATCCTAACATATATTAATGTAAGATTATCAAATTTTTCATAAAAGTAAATATTTCAAGAATGAATAATATGACCTGTGACATAATTTTTCATAAATTAAATGGTGCAATAGTAGTTTTAGATGGAAACACCCTCACTGGATAGTACCGAAACATAATTTTTGCAACACAAACCCCTATTAATTGGAGTGAACCGCGTGATTCATGCTTCTTCTTGTTGCCACTTCCGCCAGAAATGAATTCTTGATTTAATCTAGTCCACTGGTGTGCTTCACTACAATTTTAGTGTCTTGACAATGCACCTTCAAAAGCAGAACCAAATCCTCCTTCCCTAAAAAGAAAATGATAATAGACATAATTTATCATCTGTGTTGAATATATATTTTAAATTATGTGTACTATTTCATCAATTCTCAATGCGTGATTCTAATTAATTGACCAAAGTTCATGTTAAATTTTTATATTGTATTTTTTAATACACTCTAATAACATATGCATAATATTTGTTTAACAATTATGTCAACTTTGATTTGGATGTGGTTCGAACCTAAAATCTTTCTTATAAAAATCAATGAGTAAGTTAAGAATAATAAATAGGTAATGGAATATTCCGTTACTAAAGTTTATACTAACGGAATGCAATGGTATTTAAGAAAAGTAAATGATATAATAGAGAGTAAAGTAGGAAAAATAAAAAATATATATACTAAAATCAAAATAATATTAACCATTCATTTTAACAAACAATAAACATTTTTTAGTTAGGGGTCTAACTTTATTGACTTTTATTATGTTTGTAGATATATATTAATGTTCTTACCCCCAAATACTGCACACTAAATCATTGAGTTAAGCCCATGCCGGTATATATTAATGTTTTGTATTAAGTAAAAGAGGAGAAGAGTAATTCATTTTATAATTATTAAAGGATTTGAATGTAATAATTGTAGAATAGCAAAAATAGGCAAGCAACAATGAATATAAAATCTGATAGTAGGGTAAAATAAACCACCAATCAAACACGTACCACCATTATATATTTCACTAATATATGTATTATATTATACAATTACATTAACTTTTTTTCTCATATTAATTAAAGCACTTACCTAGCTTGATTTTCACATTCACAACATTAATTCTATGTCTAAATTAAAACATCTAAATCTGAATCAACACTGATCAACATCAACATTAGGTAATGACTGAGGATTCCCCTCCAACAAGCAGAAAACAGGTGGAATGGTAACAGTCTTCAGGTCTCCATAGGCATTCCAGCAGAAAGGGTCCAACATTCTGTGTCCCTGGGAAGGGTACAACTCAACCTCGGACAAGGTTAGATTAGTACAAGGAACACTGTCACTGCAAGCCAATCGCATTGGAGGGCTTCTGGCATCAAAGGTGCCCTTTATGTTTGAGTACGAAACATCTGATATGTACACTGCAGATGTCTGGTTTGTGCAGGCCTTGTTGCTGCAGTAGTACTGGTCTACGATTATCGGGTTTCGAACGTTGTCCATTCTTATGTTGTCGAATGTTACCTTTGAAACTGCTCCGAATCCCCCTTGCCATGTCTTGATCCGGACTCCATTGTCTGAGTTTCTGATTGTTGAATCTGTCACTTTTATGTTTGAGACACATGCCCTGCTTTGTTTTATGCCTAGGCTGCCAATGCTGCATGTGACCAAAATATGTTAGAATATAATGGCCGGGTTTATTCTTTGGGATGAGCAGCCACTATTCGAGGGTCTGCATGCAAAGGACCACAAGAAGGTAAATCAGTCTAGGTTGCCATAGCCGATCGGCTCAAACTAAGAAGGTTGGGATTCCAACTCATGACCTTGTGGTCACAAGCTTGTATACTAAGCCAGCTTGGCTGGGTTACTCTGGCTAAGGCTTTGTTTGTTAAATGGTTGTTAAGTAATAGTTGTTAGCTGATTGGGTTATGTTAGAAGGTATGACTAGTTGATAACATTGGCTGATTGTAGACATGTGTTTGGTAAATTAGCTATTAGCTGATAGTTGTTTAGTATAATTTTTTCTAAAAAAGCTAATTGAAAAAATTGCTTTGAGCAACTTTTTAAATTTTAGCATTTTAGAGTTAAAAAAACTGATTAACTAAACAGTTATATTGAATTTTTAGCCAAGTCAAACAACTAATAGTAATAGTGGTCAAATAAGTCAAAATTGACTATAAGCTAACTATATATTTTACCAAACGGGACCTGAATTTATTTTACAGTCACAAAAATGTGCACATCACACTAACTACTATGTTTGTACCTTATTCCATGGCCAGGGCCACAAGTCATGTTCCTTATGTCTACATTGTAACAGCCAGCTCCAATGGATATGCAGTCATCACCTATTTAAAAAAAAAAAAAAAAGTTTTTATTTTATTTTTTTAATAATGACTGACAAAACCAAGAATTGTACTTTTGACCTCTTGATTGTTGACAGTTATGCAATACAGTTTTTCATTTTTAATTTTTCTTGAAATCTAGTCCCTTAATTATTACTAGTGTTTTCAATCAAATCCCTAAATTAACATTCCATTCATTTTTTAGGTTTTTGTGTAGGACATTTTGAAATTTCTCATGCAACTCTCAATTTCTCTCCATAACCCATCCCCTTTAATTTTACATCATTAGTATTAAATAAATATCATGTTTATGATCTATTAACTGAGGGACCATATTGACGTTAAGAACAATGAAGGATTAATTTAAAAGAAATGAAAATAAAGAACGAAATTGTATAACAACCAACAACTGAGGGACCATAAAAGGTAGCTAAAAAGAAGAAGGGATTTTGAGAGGGGAAGAAAATTAAAGTTGATTACCATTGGAAACTATAGAGTTGTGTATTGTAACATCATAGGTGTTCTCAATGTGAATTCCGTCAGTGTTGGGACTGTTTGGTGGTGCTTTAATGTAGAGTGAATCAATGTGGACATCATGGCAGTTGTCGAACCTAAAATGGAACAATGGGCTGTTCTTGATCTTAAGGTCCTGGACTGTCAAATTTGAGCTTGTAAAGAACCTTATAGCCTACAAAAAAATAAAAAATAAAAAATAAAATAAAAAGAGTATTATTGGTCTATTTATTTGATCATTCAAACTTGTAATTAGGAAGAGATGCTATGGAGAAAACGGTTTCTGAATGAGACCATATCAAAACTCGACTAGATTAGTTTCGCCTAGTAAAATACAAACGAAAATAAAAAGGTTTTAGGACATACCACTGGGCTGTCACAAGGACCAGGAAGAGTTGTTCCATTTACTCCCTGTTGCATTTATAAACAGACTAAAATAATCAGAAAGATTTTAGTTTAAAAATCTTTAGTTGTAAGTAAAATGATTGGATATATATCAAAATTTACCCTGTGAGGTTTGCAAGGAAGATTCCACCATTTTTCACCTCTGCCATCTATCAGTCCACCACCTTGCATAGACATTCCATTAACTCTGTAAAAAACCAGCCATTGTCTCTTTGTCAAGTTTTTTGGCCAGGAATCGGGTCCATCAGGTGGCATTATAGTCCCTTCAATCTTCACAATAAAAGATATGCAACCATTTGAATGGAACATTATTAGAATCAAGCGCTTATCATTACACAATCCCTAGTTATATAGTGTTGGACTTGGTGTTTACCTGCCACCGCCCAACAATCCCCTCCCAGCACCAGTCAGTCTTAACCCATTACCTGACTTTAGCTCTGATATCATTTGTTATATCAAGCGTTTACCATTACACCAAAAGTTATACCTCATACTCTCATAGTGAAGGCGCAACTTCATTTCTTTATACCACCACATATTTTTTAGAGGCAGGATGTTGGACTTAGCCTTTAACTAGCCCCTCGCCCAAGAATCACCTAACCACATGGTGCTGGACTTGGCCCTTACCCGCCTCTGCCCAACAATTTCTCTAGCCACATGGTGCTGGACATAGGCCCTTACCGGCCTCCGCCCAACAATTCACCTAACCACCCACTGCTGGAAATTATTGAATTTCCGACCACCTGAAAGTGATCTTAAATCAATTCGAAAGCAAAAAATGGTCGGAAATAGCAGCAAAGGTTTTTCCGGATACCAAAAATGGTCGGAACAAGTCTTACTTGATTTAAGATCATTTCAGGTAGTCAGAAATTCCATAATTTCCAGTAACATGATACTGAACTTGGCCCTTACCCGCATCCGCCAACAAACACGCATGCTCAACATACATTTCAAGAATCCAAACTTGAAGCCCTAGAAAATAAAAACAGAAACAGTACAGTATGTATGTATGTGTATACGTACCTGAAAGAGCAGGGGATTTTTACAAGGGCCAGTAAAGATGGTGGATTGGATCAAGAAAGAGTGGTGTTTGGGAGCTAACAAAATGGGCGTTAAGTCACTCTGGCATGCCTCGTCCCACGCCCTCTTGAACGCTAAGGTATCATCTGCAACGCCATCCCCAATACCTCCATAAGACATCACATTGAAGATGGCAGCAGATGAAGAAGAATAAGAAGAAGAAGAAGAAGAATATCCTCCACTATGGGGTGCGGGTGCAGGTGCGGGTGCAGAGAAAGGAGGTTGAGAAATTTGAGAGATTATGTGACCATGTGAGTAGCTAAACAGCCCACCATTCACAAAGGCGGCAGAAGACATGGAAATCAAGAAAACCAATAAGACAAGAAACCTAGTGAATTCCATATTATTTTGCATGGAAATTAAGAAATTAAAACATAAATCTGAGTGGGTTGTAAGTTTAGAATGAGTTATAAGTTAAGATGATGGTGGCATTTTATACTTGGGTCCGGTGGTGGATAGTGGGAAAAAACTGCTTTTTGAAGGTCGGCTATCGGCATGCACCTTAGATTTTTTTAATCCTCACCAAAACCGACCAATTCCATTTGCACAATGGTTTTTCTGGTAAGCATATGTTGAGGCGCCTCAATTTCAACTTCAAAATAAAAGCTAAGGATATATATTGTACTGAACATGAATCATAGAAGTTAGACATTTGCTTACTGCGCATAAGGAGCCCCTCTCACTTTGAGAGGTTGTGCTCCCATACTACCGCGGGTGAGACTCAATCCCTGGTTATTCTTCCAACTTTTCACCTCTATGACCAGTTGAGCTGCCCATGTGGGTAATCGTGTGCCATAATTTGTATGTCGTGTGATTAAGTTTGTTAATTAATAGAGTTATGTATGCTAGCGTGTCACTGTGTACATGCTACTAATTTGTCGTGTGCCCATTATCTGTCTGCACAAACCCTATATATGTATGTATGTTAGGATCAACGCTTACTACTTATGCCAAAAGTTATAGCTCGTAGCGAATGCATAACTTTATTTCTGTCACACATTTTAAGAAGGTTGGGTCTTGAACTTGTCTTTTAAGTCCTTTATCGACCTCCGATCCACCTAACAATCTCTCAGTCACCTAATGTTTGACTTTGTCTTTATTGGCCTCCACCCAACAATGTAGCACAAAGGGTTGGGGGTTGTAGGTGGCTCAACTCAGAATTCATGTTTGCAAAAACCATCCATCCATTGAAAGAGTTTCGTAGCCCATTGATTCAGATATGCAGTATTTGAGAGCTGAGATAATGTTCTGTCAAAATTAGAGTGTGGGGATCCTTGGAATTGGGAATTCAATTTTTTTTTAGAGAAGCTTCGCAGCTTTCCCTTTAACAACGTTTTTACTTTGGTTCCTCCATTTTCGTTACATCTTTTTTTTTTTTGTGGGTACATATTTTCGTTACATCTTTAATTATACTCATTCATCCACTAACAATGTTTTTCACTCAATGTTGAATTTTTCACCACTTCTTTTCCTTTTGGTATGTTTTTTTCAGCCAAACACATATTGTGCACATGCTACAGGAAGGACCCAAAGTGGTAAGAAACTCAAAGTCAATGAACTAATAATTCAAAAAGCCATCTGATAATTATAGGTGAAAATGTCAAAAAAAAAAAAAAAGAAAAAAACCATGAAGGATCAAAACTAGAAAAAAGCTATTCATAGTATAATAACTTGGCTTCAAATTAATCAAGTTATTAAAGAGTAAAGATACCTAATTATTGGGGCAACTCCAACCAAGTTAGACTCCTCAAGAGAATTTTCTATTAAATTTCTTGGTTTGATTAGTCAGTTATGGACTACCTAAACTGGTTTACTTCCCTGTGATCACGAAATTTTTTTCCTAAAGCAATGCATGGTACCTAATTATTTTTAACCAAGTATCAAAAAAAAAAAAAAGAAAGAAGATAGGACTCAATATAATTTTTTGCAGTATAAGTATTACAGAAGTTAAAGTCCACATATTCTTACCACAATTGCAGGGATAGAACTGGTATACTAAGTTTTATATTCAGAGGTTTTAGAGTAAAAGAAGGTAGTGGGGAGGGGTATGTATGTAATATAAGACAGATAGATAAGAATGAATATACTGAGTTTTATATACAGACAGACAGATAGTAAAAGAAGGTAGTGGGGAGTATATATATACTGAGTTTTTTTTTTTTTTTTTTTTTTTTCTCTCTTCAAAAAAAAAAAAAAAAAAAGAGGTTCCCACGTTTTGATCCCATTACTGCCACTTTCTTTGGTCTCTGGTCTGCTAACCTCTTTTTAATATATATATATATATATATATATATATATATATAGGATAATATGCAAAAGTTTCTTTAGTGGAAAATATGGTTTAATTTTATACATTGATTCAGTCTAAATCAAGGATTCACAATGAAGATATTTTTTAAAAAAATGACATTATGGTAATTTTGTGTAAGTTAATTTCTTTTGTCTATTGATTTTTTTTTTTAAATTTTGGTGTATTTTTTCCTTCTTCCAGTGCACATTTTTCACTTCTTCGAGTGCACATTTTTCACTTTTTCAAGTGCACATTTTTCACTTCTTCGAGTGCACATTTTTTAAGATCATATCGTAGGTGTCAGGTTTTTTTTAAAGAGTAGTTGATCTTGAATTAATCACTAATTATTAATTTGAGTTGAATCTTATATTGCTCGTTTATGATTTGTGTTGAAGATCCTATATTGAATCTAGTCTTTTCAATAATTGCTTCACATCTTTGTGTCTTCCAGTGCACATTGTTGTCGTCTAGTGCACATTGTTGTGCCTTCCAGTGCATATTGTTGTATCTTAATTGAGTACACATTTTTTAAGATTGTAGGTGTCAAATTTTTTGTAAAGAGGAGTTGATGTTGAATGAATTGGTGACTAAGATTTATTCACATTATTTTTCATTGGGAGTTCCTTTGCACTTGATTGATAAACAGCCCCATTAATTGGTTTCTAGTGGGTTTCAAACTTCAAACCCCACCATGCCGTTGAAGACAACACTAAATCTAAATCTTATTGGATGAGCGAAGAATTTTCATTTAGTTAGAACAGAAAGAGATTACAATCAGTATGTTAGATAGAAGAATTTTCATTCAGTTAGAACAAAAAGAGATTACAATCAGTATGTTAGATAGAAGAATTTTCATTCAGTTAGAACAGAAAGAGATTACAACCAGTATGTTAGATAATACAACGCTAATTAATCGATCCTAACTAATAGACTATCCTTAGTCAACTAATTTAACACCACACAAATACAAACTATAATATAAAACAATAATAATAGTATTAAACATATTGATCGATCACTTGATCTACTTGGAGGGACATAATTATTTAATTGTTTTGTTTGAAATTTATTTTCAGATTTTTCAACTTCGATTTTTTAAACTTTTTTTCGTCTTCCAATGAAAAATACTTCTAAAACACAAAGATGGGTAGAAAATAGTTGTGCAATCGGTTAACCGAACCGTTTTAATCGAAGTTTTTAAAGATTTAATCATTAATTGAATCGATTTTTTTATTACTGAATTAACTGAATCGAATTTTTTTTTGATTAATCTGTCGGTTAGTTATCCGATTAATCGAAGTTTTTTAAGCTAAAGTTTTAAATCTTTAAAATAATACATATACTAATAAATTCATAAGAAAATATATAAACATAATAATATCATAACAACACTGCAAACATAAAAGCACAAATTATAAAGTCCAAATAAACAATCATATAAATTATAATGCAGTTAATCGATAATTTCGAACCAAATTAACCGTTAACCGAATTTTTACAAATATCATATTTTTTAATTTTGTTCAACAAATATCATGCCTTTTCAGTTTTTTTTTTTTTTTTTTTTTTTTTTTTTTTTTTGAGTACTAGTGACTTTGTTACAATGTAGTATATGTTCATAGCTACTTTCTCAACTTACTGAATTACAAAGAGTCAATACCGCCCCCACTGGAGCTCAAACTCATGACCGCCCCTTTCAGCTTTTAGTTTGGAATAACTAGACAAATATTTAAGTTATATTTAGCTTCACCATTTTTGTCAAACTTAATTAAGAATCTTATATTCTTATAATATAACAGTTTAATTTTAAATTTTGATAAATTTGAAGTACAATTTATAATTCCTTTCAGTATGTAGTACAATTTATAATTCCTTTCAGTATGTTAACAAATTTGACACTGCCATAACAATTCATCCTTCAAATGGCTTCAAAACTCATTGATGTGTATTTTTTTTTTTGAAAGCTACTGGCTCTATTACATTGTAGTGCCTGTTCATATACTTTCTCAACCTACTGAAACACAAAGAACATTGTAGTGTCTGTTCATATACTTTCTCAACCTACTGAAACACAAAGAACCAATAACACCTCCACTGAGGCTCGAACTCATAATCTTCCAAATGGAAGTCCAACCCGAATACCATTAGACCATATAGTCCTGGTAATTGATGTGTATTTAATATTTAATAATAAAAATAATAATAAACTGATTGATAAACAACCACATATCCCTTAAAAAAAAAACACATATAATGGTTAAAGTAATACATCTGCATGTATATCAATTAAACGAAATCACTTTTAAGACCATTTTTTCTTGTATAATACAAAGTATTTTGTTTTTATTGGACAATACTTTGCATTTCTTAAAGATCATTTCCCCTATTTCACTAAATTAGTATTTTTAGAAAGTCAAATATAAATCATATTTAAAATCCTTGGAAGAAACAAGTGTGAGTACCAATAGCAGTGCATGCTTTGGTAGCTTTGGACTCATTGGAGAAACTGACATTATATTGGGGTATGGTGTCAATTGAACCCACTCAACTTTTTATCACAAGTCTAATTTTTTCTTTTCATTTTAATATTATGGAGTTAGAAATATGATAAATTTTATTAAAAAGACACCATATAGAATGAAGTTCACATGTGAACAGGATTTATCGTGCACTCTTATTAGTCATACATTTAGGCTGATCTAGGGTCATGATTGCGTGTACACGTCTTTATGGAGTAGTTATGCTGTGCATCCGTATGCACCATATACGGATGCAAAAACGGCATCGTTTTATTAAAAACGCGCGTCTCCTTTTAAAAAAAAAAAATTCAAGTTCGATTCCCAACAACAGTATTATGTTGTTTATTCATTCTGGAATTTTAGTTCATAGATTATGGAATTTTAGTTCATTGATTCTGGAATTATAGTCCATCGATTCTGGAATTGTAGTTCATCGATTTTGAAATTTTAGTTCATAGATTCTGGAATTTTAATTCATTCATTCTGGAATTTTTAGTTCGTAGATTAGATTCTGGAATTTTAGTTCATCGATTATGGAATTATTGTTCATCGATTCTGAAATTTTAGTTCATATGTTGTTGTTGGGAATCGAACCTAAATTTTTTTTTAAAGGAAGACGCGCGTTTTTAATAAAACGACGTCGTTTTTGCATCCGTATGCACCATGCATGGTGCATACGGATGCACAGCATAATTTGCCCGTCTTTATGTGGGGTGCACACCTTTGGTTCACTGATTGCGTTAAGGGTGTGTTGGTATTTTAGCATAAAGCGCTAACACGTGTGTTTTGAGGGTGCGTTGTTTTTATTTTGTTTTGTTTTTTTTTCCCATGTTGGTAGAGTGTGTGTTAGAATTAATGTATGGCTCAAAATCAATGAGACCATTTCTTATTGTTGATGTCCGCTGCATGCCGCAACTGCCGCATCACCTCTCTTCCATGCGCATTCCTCTCCTTTTGAATTGTATAAATAGGCTAGTATATTTACATTGTATTTGTACCTCATTATTAATTCATTTTCTATTAGCAATTCATTCATTACAAATTGCTTTTCTTCTCTTACTTGGCATACTTATATATATATATATTATATTCATTCTTGATAGTAATATATATATATATATATATATATATATATATATATATATATATTTATATTTTCCCAATTTCCTACTTTTGTCATTTATATATTCTCCCTATTATTTAACTTCTATAATTCTCAATTTTCGATTCTTCGCTTCCGCATTATTCCGCTAAATTCCTAACAAGTGGTATCAAAGCGGTTTAATTGAGAGTTATTTTCAAAGATGTCAACTGTTACCAAGTTCGATATCGAGAAGTTCAACGGAAAAATTAGCTTTTCTATCTGGAAGGTTCAGATGGAAGCCGTTCTAACCCAGAACGGTTTGAAGAAAGCGCTAGCTGGGAAGAAGAAGAAACCGGCTGCAATGACAGATGAAGATTGGGAAGATTTGGATGACAAGGCACGTTCAACCATTCAATTGTGCCTGTCTAAAGAGGTTCTACGTGAGGTGGTGAGTGAGAAGACTACGTCAGATTTATGGTCTGAGCTGGAGTCGCTTTATATTGCCAAATCTCTGGCGAACAAGCTGCGCCTGTACACAATCCGTATGACAGAAGGTACTTCGATTAAATCTCATTTGGATGAATTTAATTCTATTTTATTGGACTTGGAAAATATTGATGTCGTAATTGACGATGAGGATCGTGTTGTTTTATTGCTTGTCTCTCTCCCTAAATCGTACAAGCATTTCAAAGAAATTATGCTGTATGGTAATAGTAGTGATACCCTTACTTTTGACAATGTTAAGTCAAACCTATTGTCCAAAGAAAAGTTTGACTTTGAAATTAAGTCTGGGGACAAAGGTGAAGGCTTGACTGTAAGGGGTCGTTCACTTGAAACAGAGAGTAGCAATAAAAAATCTAGATCCAAGTCCAAAGGACGTAAGTCCAACAAATCCTGTAAGTACTACAAGAAGCAGGGTCACGATGTGACTGAATGCTTCAAGTTGAAAAACAAGCAAGGGAGAGAAAAGAAGTCTGCTGAAGCTAGTGTTGTTGAAAGTGATTCAGAAGGCGATGTTATGTTATCTGTTAGCTCCGGTGACAAACGGAGCAAGACTGAGTGGATTTTGGACTCTGGTTGTACGTTCCACATGTGTCCTCACAAAGACTGGTTCGTCTCTCTGGAACCAGTTGATGGTGGAGTTGTCTTGATGGGTAATGATACCCAATGCAAGGTTAGTGGAATTGGAAGTGTTCAGATTAAAACTCATGATAATGTTGTCAGGACTCTTACCAATGTTCGGTATATTCCTGATTTGAAACGCAATCTGATATCCTTGGGCACCTTGGAATCTCTGGGGTGCAAGTACATAGCTGAAGGTGGAGTTCTGAAAGTCATAAAAGGCTCTTTGTTCTCATGAAAGCTTGTCGATCTGGAAGCTTGTACGTGTTGCATGGCAGTACTGTGACAGGTTCAGTAGCGGTATCCTCATCGACGTCTGATGCAGATCTCACTCAACTATGGCATATGCGTCTGGGGCATATGAGTGAGAAAGGCATGCATCTCCTGAGCAAAAAAGGTCTCCTTGGTGATTCAGGTACGGGTAAATTACAATTTTGTGAGCATTGTGTTTTTGGGAAACAAAAGAGGGTTAGTTTCTCTACTGCTACACACCGTACCAAAGATGTATTGGAATACATACATTCCGATTTATGGGGACCGACTAAATTCCAGTCTATGGGAGGCTGTAGATATTTCATGTCTATTATTGATGACTTTTCTCGTAAGGTCTGGGTTTATTTCTTGAAACACAAAAATCAGGATTTTTCTATTTTCAAAAAGTGAAAAATACTTGTTGAGACTCAGACAGGGAAAAAGGTCAAGAAGCTCAAGACAGACAATGGCTTGGAATTCTGTGATTCAGATTTCAATGACTTCTGTGCGGCAAATGGAATCGCCAGACACAAGACCTTTCCTGGTAAACCCCAGCAAAATGGTGTTGCCGAACGTCTAAACAGGACATTATTGGAAAGAGCTCGTTGTAGCTCTCTAATGCTGGGTTATGGAAACGGCGTGATTTTTGGGCCGAGGCCGTTTCTACTGCTTGCTATTTGGTGAATAGATCTCCACATTCATCCCTTGACTTCAATATTCTAGAGGAAATTTGGTCAGGTAATCCTGTTGACTACTCTATCTTAAGAGTTTTTGGATGTCCTGCTTATGCTCATTCCAGTACGGGAAAATTAAACCCGAGAGCTGTCAAATTTATTTTCCTTGGTTATGCCTCTGAGTCAAAAGGGTATCGTCTATGGTCTCTTGATTCTCAGAAAATCATTCTGAGTCGAGATATCACTTTTGACGAAAATGCACTACTTTCTAAAGATTCCAGTACATGTGAGACGTAGAGTACTGATGATAAGGTGGAGTTTGAGTTCAGGCCTAATGATAGTATTACTACCACTAATGGTAATACTAAAGATGATGCATCTACAAGTACCGCACCTCTCGTCGAGCCACAGCGAGAGTACTCTATTGCCCAAGATCGGCCTAGGAGGACAATTAAAAAACCTGCTAGGTACGCTAGTGACGATGAAACCCACTTGGTTGCTTATGCGCTTTCAGTTGCACAGGAGGTTGATGGTGATCCATCCTGCTATTCTGAAGCTATTTCCTGTGCCAACTCGTCCAAGTGGTTGGTTGCTATGCAAGAAGAGATGGAAAGTCTCCATAAGAATGAGACTTGGGAGCTGGTAGAATTGCCGAAAGGTAAACGCCATTGAGCTGTAAATGGATTTACAAAAAGAAAAAAGACATTCCTGGGGTTGAGAAAGCACGGTGGAAGGCACGGTTAGTTGTTCGAGGTTTTGATCAACATGAAGGTATTGACTTTAACGAGATCTTTTCTCCAGTTGTTCGTCATACTTCTATACGTGTTCTACTTGCTTTTGTTGCTCTTTATGATTTGGAGTTGGAGCAACTTGATGTAAAGACTGCTTTCCTACATGGAGAGCTTGATGAAGAACTTTACATGTACCAACCTGAGGGATTTGAAGTTCCTGGGAAGGAACATTGTGTCTGTCGTCTGCAAAAGTCTCTTTATGGGCTAAAGCAAGCTCCAAGGCAATGGTATAAGCGGTTTGATGCGTGTATGTTGGGGCAAGGATTCTCAAGAAGCCAGTATGATAGCTGTGTCTATTTTAAAGAATTTTCTAATGGGTCTTTTGTCTATTTGCTTCTTTATGTTGATGATATGCTCATTGCCTCCCCTGATATGTCTCTGGTTGATGACTTGAAGTCTCAACTAAGCAATGAGTTTGAGATGAAAGACCTTGGTGCAGCAAAGAAAATTCTTGACATGGAGATACACAGGGATCGTCAAGCGGGTAAACTTTATCTATCCCAGAAAAAGTATGTTGAGAAGGTGCTTGATCGATTCAATATGTCCAATTGTAAACCTGTGTCTACTCTACTTGGTGCACATTTTAAGGTATCCTCTGGTTCATGCCCTAAGTCTGATGTTGATGTGGCTTATATGTCAAAAGTTCCTTACTCTAGTGCTGTTGGAAGTCTTATGTATGCTATGGTATGCACTAGACCTGATTTGGCTCATGCTGTAAGTGTTGTGAGTCGTTACATGCATAACCCTGGTAAGGAACATTGGAACGCCGTTAAATGGATTCTACGGTACCTAAAGGGTACTTCGTCTTTGGGCTTGGTTTTTTATCGAAATTCTTCTGCATCTACTGACATTATGGGCTTTGTAGATTCTGATTATGGTGGTGATCTTGACAGACGCCGATCGCTTTCCAGTTATATTTTCACTCTTTGTAATTGTGCTATCAGTTGGAAAGCTACGCTTCAGTCTATTGCTGTGTTATCTACGACTAAGGCGGAATATATTGCAGCCACAGAGGGTGTCAAAGAAGCTACTTGGCTACGAGGTTTGGTTATGGAACTTGGTGTTTCACAAGGTCAGACCGTTGTGTTCTCAGATAGTCAAAGTGCTATCCATCTCACCAAGAATGATACATATCATGCCAAAACTAAACACATTGATGTCAGATACCATTTTATTCGAGATGTTATAACTGCAGGAGATATAACCATTCAGAAGATTCATACATTGGAGAATCCAGCAGATATGCTCACCAAGCCTCTACCTATTACTAAGTTCAAACAATGCTTGAATTTAGTTGGTTGTTCCGGATGTTAATTTTCACCGTGAATTTGATCCAAGGTGGAGATTGTTAGAATTAATGTATGGCTCAAAATCAATGAGACCATTTCTTATTGTTGATGTCCGCTGCATGCCGCAACTGCCGCATCACCTCTTTTCCATGAGCATTCCTCTCCTTTTGAATTGTATAAATAGGCTAGTATATTTACATTGTATTTGTACCTCATTATTAATTCATTTTCTATTAGCAATTCATTCATTACAAATTGCTTTTCTTCTTTTACGTGGCATACTTTTATATATATATATATATATATATATATATATATATATATATATATTTATTTATATTTTTATATTTTCCCAATTTCCTACTTTTGTCATTTATATATTCTCCCTATTATTTAACTTCTATAATTCTCAATTTTCGATTCTTCGCTTCCGCATTATTCCGCTAAATTCCTAACAGTGTGTACTCCTTAGCTCTATACCTAGGCGCGTCCGGAAAGTGATGGCGAGGTCTAATGGCTGTCGCCGATCGAAGCGGGGGCATCCGGGCATCTGTTTTCCCATCAACGTCGGGCTCGACCGTTGCGGCCACCGGTTCGGTGTTGTTTCGGTCGTTCAAGCGGCGGTCGTTCTGCCATACTCCTTCCTCGGCGGGCCAGGTTGCATTCGAGCGGGTTGCAGCCAGTATTGTTGCTAGGTTGAATTCAAGGCGGCGTCCGGCCCACCGGTGGTCAAACTTCGTGATTTGAGTTTATTTTCGTAGTGTTGCACATTTGGTGGGGGTTGTTGGGTGTCGATTCACCCTATATATATAAAAAATAGAGATTAAATACGAAGGAGGTCTCTAGGTAAAACATGCGGATTAATCATAGTCATTGATCTTGTCAAAATCAACCACCCAGAATTGCATAATGTAAATTTTTGAAAATGCGATGGCATTATGGTAATTTTGAGTATTATTGAAAGCTTAATGTTCGTATTTTCAAAGCTTAAGGTGCGTCATTTTAACACTTCAAGTGCGTTAGTTCTCCTTCCATAAAACTTAAGGTGCGTAATTCTAAAGCTTAAGATGCATATTTTAAAAGTTTAAGATGCGTCATTTTAACACTAAGGTGCGTCAATTATACAGTTAAGGTGCATAAGTTCTACACTTAATGTGTGTCATTTTGACACTTAAGGTGCGTCATTTAACACTTAAGGTGTGTCACTTTTAATACTGAAGGTGCGCCACTTTAACACTTAAGGTGCGTCATTTTAACACTTAAGGTGCGGCTTTGTAACACTTAAGGTGCGACATTTTAACACTGAAAGTGCGTCATTTTAACACTTAAGGTGCGTCATTTTAATACCTAAGGTGCATTTTTGTAACACTTAAGGTGCGTCATTTTAACACTTAGCTTTTGTATTCACAAGAAATTTTTTTTTTTTTAAATTTTCATTGATTTAAGCCGTTGATCTAGATTTAATCAACAACTCAGATCTCATTTCATGTTTCACCTTTAAGACTCTTCGCACCAGATCTCTTCCCTATATTCATCCACACTTATTATATTTTTAGATTTAAGTTTTTAATGTCCTTAAATAATAGAATATTATTCAATTTTCTCACCATATTTTAAAAAAAAAATGTTTACTTAAATGCTGACATATGCATGGATTGTTGATGGGGTTTGGGGCGGAAGAGATAGGATTGTTTATCCATGGTGATTGGCGAATGGAATGGAAAATAACACTTTTGATAAATCTGCATTGCATGCAGTCCAAGTATAGTGGAATATGCTGAAACATATACACACTTACTTACTTTGATGCCTTACATTACAGATAGCACTTAATTACAATTTTCTCAACTCGGATTACTTAAGTTTGTCTAATTGCGCGCAGTTACGCCTTCTCCACCCACCCCACCCAAAATTCGCCCAATTTATTTTTTAAAATATAAATATAATACCATTTTTTTATTCAAAAATAAATACCAACTATTTCGGTAAAGTTATTTGTACCTTTAAATTTATAGAAAACTTTAGATAATTAGTCACTGATCAACTACACGCAAAAGTTTTAATTCAGTCATTTAACTTTTTTTTTTTTTAAAAAAAAAGTACAATTAGATCCCTAAACTGTCCAAAATTATACAATTTGACATGTTCCTCATGTCATCGTTGACGTGGGGGTTATTCTATTAAAAAATTGTTTTTTATTTATTTAAATAATTCTTTAAAAAAATTAAAAAACAAAAAAACAAAAAAAAACAAAAAAACTCACCCCCTCACATGAGAACACATTCAGATCGTCCAACCAAGAGATTTTAATGGATCTTATTTTTCTTTATTTTTGGTATCTTTTTTTTTAACGATTAATAAGTTGCTTGATTATAGAAGTTTTAATTATGGTTGAATTGCAGTTTATCTAGTAGGATTTTCAAATAGCACTTTTGAGGTTAACGCCGGTGGAAGTGTGACAATGAAGAGGGCATAGACGAAGGTTAGTTTAATGTGCGTTTTTTTTTTTTTTTTTGCCGTCCTATATATGTGTGTTGGTATGCCTAGCGGCAAGTGTTGGGATGTGTGCACTGCTATGATCGACTGGGAGCTCTGTAGTGTCGTATACGGTGCTTGCGTAGTAGTATAGTCGTGGGGGATATTGGGGGATGGGGTGAGCCGCCACACTATAGCCGGATCGAGTATTGCTGGAGAAGACGATATGTGTGCACATGCCGCAACAGATATGTGCATATGTGTGTATGTTCAGATGGAGCCAGTATTGGAAGGTGCAATTGTATGCAATGGTGCTTGCATATCGGGTTGTTGTTAGGGAGCGTTATGTTGTGCAACTGCATGGTGCACACGGTTGCAAAAAGACTTCATTTTGACTTCCGACTTTAAAAAAAAATCAGTTTCGATTGCCGTTAACTGTGTATGTTGTGCATAATTTGAACTATATATCCATAACTTCATAACTATACATTCAGAATTGCATAACTACACATTCATAACTTCATAACTATACATTCAGAATTGCATAACTACACATCCATAACTTCATAACTATACATTCAGAATTGCATGCATAACTGCACATCCATAACTTTATAAGTATACATTCACAATGTGAAATTATAACTTCATAACTATACATTCAGAATGTGAAATTATAACTTTATAACTATACATTCAATATTGCATGTATAACTACATATCCATAACTTAATAACTATACATTCAGAATTGCATAACTACACATCCATAACTTCATAACTATACATTCAGAATGTGAAATTATAAAATTATGAACATATGTTTACGTAACTAACGGCAATTGAAAATGATTTTTTTTTAAGTAAAACGGCGCCGTTTGGTGCACACGGTTGCACAGCATAATTTGCCGTTGTTAGGCACTTAGGCTTAATCCTCATCCAACTGTTAATTGGTTATGGCAAATTATTTTGTGGATCATGGTCCACACAATGTTATGTGGACCATAATAAAAAGTACATTTTTAATATAATAAATGTACATTATTTTTGTACTGAATGTACGTTATACAATATAATGTACACTCAATACAAAAATAATGTACATCCCCTGAATATAATGTACATTATTTTTGTACTGAATGTATATTATTTTACAGAATGGTCCACATAACTTGTGTGAACCATGGTCCACACAATAATGATTGATTTGTTATACCATGGACCATGGGTCTAGAGCCGTCAAAATTGGGTTTTACCCGCCGGGTCGACTCGTCCCGTCCCGCCGTAGGTAGGGGATGGGTTCTTGATTATTTCACCCGCCAGGAGGCGGGCTTTTTAGCCCGCCCCGCCTGGGTCACAGGCCCAAGTGGGGCGGGTCAGGCTGGCCGTGGGTTTAGCCCGCGGCCTACTAATCTATATTTAAAAAAAAAAAAAATATCGCAGCATGCTTCACAATTCCCAATTTTCAAATCAATGATGATAGAGATCAAGGAGAAGAAGACCATGATATGAATGATATAATGGTTGATGAATTATGAGTTTTAGAAGTTTAGTATTTGCAAAACTATTTTATTTTAATTCCTAATATTGAATAGAAACTTGAAAGTTTGGATAATTTATATTAGATGTTAGTTATTTTAATTTGTATTAATATTTAGTATTTAATACATGTTGTTAGTTTGCATGTCATTTTTTTAAATTAAAACACTTGCGCAGGAGGTAACAACAATATTTCAAAAAAAAAAAAAAAGTAGTGTAACTACAAGCCTACAGTACATCAAATCTTTTCTAATTACAAAAAAAAATATTGGCTGGCGGGGCGGGCCGGCCACATTCCAAGCCCGCTAAGAGGCGGGCATTTTAGCCAGCCCCGCTATGGGGACGGGCTTTGGTGTGTTTTGGCCCGTCCCACCCCGCGAGACCGTTTCGACGACTCTACATGGGTCCATTAATTTTTGGATCAAGAAGGTCCATCTTGAATTGTGGACTCTGATCCAAAAATTATGCGTCTGTCATTGATATATTCTGTATCTGCGGTTAATAGTTTATATGCCTATAAATAAATTGAAGGTGTGTTAACATATTATATATCTGTAATTATCATGTTGTATTTATAATTAACATGTTTTGTGTCTTCAATTTATTTAATCAATTGCATACACATAATTTGAAAGTTATTTTGGACCAGGATCCACAAATACAAGATAAACATTAATCCATGGTATAATTTGACATCCTCATTATCCTCCCTTCTTGAAAAGGATTCAGCCTCACATTTGTCCATCCTCATTATCCTCCCTTCTTGAAAAGGATTCAGCCTCAAATTTGTCAATCCATGATAAAATGGAAATGATGTCACAACATAGCCATCCATATGCAAAACCATATGGTACAGAATTCATGTTCATAATGCACATACACATAAACACGATATAATGAACATAAATTTTGTGCATTATAAACATAAATTATGTGTATTATGTTAAGTGTTTGTGTCCTCAGCTATATAATGCAAATATTCATGTTCATTATATTGTGTTCATGTATAGGTGTAGTATGAACATGAATTCTGTGCATTATGAACATGAATTTTGTATATTGGATTAGGGTCAACAGTGCACTATGGACCTTAGTCCACAATATAATGATTGCACACACCCCCCCCCCCCCACCTCTCTCTCTCTCACTCTCTCTCTCTCTCTTATGTTTCTTCCTTCATTTCTCTTTCATTCAATAATTTGCCAGTATTATCCATGGGTAAAAATCGCATGCCAAATCCCTCATCTTCAAGTAACTTGAAGAGCAAATCATGGAAAATCTTGTGGATACTTAACATACCATCAAAAATGAAAATATATCTTTTTATGATGCCTTCCAATGGGGGATAGATTGGCTTAAAGAATGGCAAAGTAAGAACCATTTTGTCCATTATTCAACAAGGTGAATCAACATTATACAACCTTATTCTAGACAAGTTTGGGCATTATTGATAGAAACTTCTCTTTTATTGATAATTATGACCTTTGAATTACAATTACTTGTACTAATATACAGCATTTATTGGTTAAAGTACCTACAAGGTCCCTACACTATAGTATTTTGTTCAATTTAGTCCTTTTACCTTTATTTTGTTCAATTTAGTCCTTGTATTTTCAAAATGGTACAATTAAGAACAATAGTTAACGATGTTAATATTACCGTTAACATAGATTACATGGCATTGACAATATTTATATTCCTACTCATATATTACTTTATAAATATTTAAAATTATTTATTTTTACCACCAATATATTAAATTAGTATGTTCAAAATAAATAATTACAATCATATTCCTAATAAAATTTAGACAATTGTCCTTAATTTCACTACTTTTTAAAGTAGAGGAACTAAATTGAACAGAATAAAGGTACAAGGACTAAATTGAACAAAACACTATCATACAGAGACTTTCTAAGTACTTTTACCGCATTTATCTGTTGGTCTTGTGTATAGAACTTCATTCGTTTTTATTTTAAACAATTAAATAAATAAATAAAGTGAAATAAGAGGTACACATACACCACACCAAATTCCACCTTAGACCAAACCAAACACCTGAAATCAAAGTGGAAGAATCCCAAAAACAGCCAAGAGCACAGTACTGAGATTGTACCAAGCTCCTACAAATCTCATCACCAAACAGTCCATTCAGATAGTAGTTCCTCCTAATACACATTATGTTTACAAGTATTGGTCATACAGAGACATGTTACATTCTACACAAGTTGAAGCTTGGTTTTTGTCAAAGAGCATTTCCCTACATCTGCTTTTACAAAAGCAATGATATAATAATTAATAATACTAATAATAACAACAACAACAACAACAACAACAATAATAATAATAATAATATAATAATAATAAGGTACCACAGCGACCGAGGGATACAATACAAATACAAACAATTCATTACAGACAGAATATAGTAATAAAAAGCTCAGTTCCAAAGGCATATTTGTCTGTCATAATTTGGGAACTCATAATCCCAGGAAGGGGCATTGCTTCCTGGCATGCTCGGGAATCAATTTCACGATGGTCTCGGTTGGCACACCCTTCAACTCTATAATAACATGGGAAAACATTCAACAAAACTCACAACTTTACAAAGAAAAGAAAATTCAACATCCTATTATGGTGTTCATACCGTGGGGCTTGAAGTTGAATAAGGGTGGAAGAAAGCGTCCATTTGGGAGGCGAATGTTGGGATCACGTAGCTCATCGAAGAATGGGTGGGTCAAGGCATCCAACTAGATTTAAAATAAATGAATAATTAAAAGTATGAACAAGTTTGAGTTAAGTTTTTTTTAAAAAAAAATTTACAGATATTATACAACAGACAAAAAGCAAAACAATATAATGTGGGTGTTTGGTAAATGGCTGTTAGCTGATTGGATTAGTGAGTTTGACTAGTTGATAGTATTAACTGATTACAGAAAAGTGTTTGGTAAATTAGCTGTTAGTTGATTACATACAAAATGATTTTCTCAAAAAGCTGATCGATAAAGCTACTTTGAGTAGCTTTTTTAATTTTAGCATTTTGGAGCAATAAGTTGTTACAAAAAACTAATTAATCAAACACTCATATTGATTGTTTAACCAAGTCAAACAGCTAATAGTGGTCAAATAAGCCAAAATTGGCTGATAGGCTAACTATTTTATCAAACAAGGCCAATAACAGTAATGTACTTACAGCAGAGCAGCGTAAATTTGGAGAGTATTGCAGCAGTCTAGAAACTAGGTCAACTGCTTCTGGTGGCATCCGTTTATGAAATATCTGATAACCAAAAATAGAATATGGGGTGAAATTGTTAACATACATTATATAAGCAAAAGGATTTTAAGCACCTTGTGCCAGGGATGAGCTTTAATTTGTGGGAATTTGAACTCTGTGTAGTTAGGATTCATGCATTTAATTTCTTCCCTGGTAGGAGTACCCAACACCTGCAAGATACTTAGATTTAATACTTGGAGCAAAACCAATAACTCAATAGCAAGGTGTTAGAATGGACTTCTCTTTTTTATTTATCTTTATTTTGGATAGAGTTTGGGAGGCAAAGTTCAGTGATGAGGTGGTGCTTCCACAATTGCACTGGGGGGGAAATTAAAGAGAATTCAAATGCCTTACCACAAAGATGTACTAAAGATGGAGTCATTTAATTGGTGAAGTTCAATAGTTGTTTCAATCCCCTATTCTAGATCTGTAGTCGCAAACTCAGCTACAAACATAAACACAAAACTCTAGTAGGCTAACTACAATCATCCTTCACAGGAAATCCCTCCTATAGCCTCTGAGCTTAACATCTAAATTCATGATATCTAAAGCAAGAAGGCAGTAGTTGTGCACTCAGGGTTATCAAGGCGCCGCCTAGGCGTCTGGGCGGTCACGGCCTTGCACCTAGTTCGCTCGCCTCGCCTAATGCAAAATACAACCCAAAACCCCACAAAACATACATGGGCAGAACCTACACACTAAGGCGAGTTGACCGGTGTAATTTTCAGCTGGAGAAGACGCCGGAATCTGCCTCACGCGCCGGCGCGTGGCGTCGGAGCAGCGGCGCGTGGAGGCTCCGATGGCGGCGCGATTTGAGCTCCGGCGTCGTCCTCCTGTTCCGAGCAAAGCCCACTACCTCACCCTGACATGTTATCAATAAATACTAGACTTCTCACTACTCTAGGAAAAACTATTCATCTTCTCAAAGATGACTTGAAGTAAATAGGGTTCAAAAATGCTTCCCAAGACAAGATATTTTCAATATACAATAAATACTAAACTTCTCATTATTCTAGGAAAAACTTTTCATCTACTAAAGGCAACTTGAAGTAAATAGGTTGCCCAAGACAAGATATTTTCAATATATATGTATATATTTTATATATTTTATTTATTTAATACTCATCGCCTAGTCATCGCCTAGGCGGTCGCCTAGTCGACTAGTCGACTAGGCAAGTTGGTGGCATCTCGCCTAGAAAGTCCGCCTTGATAACCTTGTGTGCACTTGTGCTGGTAATCATTGGATTCACTTGTAAACCAAACTATCATGTAATTTAGAAAGTACAGAGTATTATTTTATACCAAGAGGTCAGGATACATCTGCCCTATGAGCTAGGATTTGCTTTTTTTTTTTTTTTCTTCTCATGCAACTTAAGGATTTAAGGTCTTCTGATGTTCTTTGTTCATAATTAGACCAGGGAGGAGAAAACAACAGTAAAACCAAAATAAATTTTAATTGTTAACTTCCAATGAAGTGCATATACAAGCATTCCCTAGAGCATAGAATGAATACTAGAACTTTGTCCCATTTAAGTTGGGATCAGAAAGAAAGGAGAAAAGAAGAAACAGTTAAAAAGTGAATGATAGCAATATAGCATAATTAGGAGACACAAAGGAGATGACCAAAAAAAGTACTAAAGTGAAGAGAAGTGGAGTTTACCTTAATGATCTCAACAAGCTGGTCTACTCCACTTTCACCAGGAAACAAAGGCTGCAAATAAAAAGTAGACAATAAATACAAATTCAAACCAAAATTGGAAGAACCCATTATCTATTGGAAAAGTTTGCTATACCTGGCCAACAAGTAGCTCAGCTAGGACACAGCCAGCAGACCATACATCAATGGCTGTAGTGTACTCTGTTGCTCCAAAAATAAGCTCTGGGGCTCTATAGTATCTAGAGCAGATGTAAGAAATATTGGGCTCTCCTTTAACCTACCAAAGTTCAGAAAGAAATAGCTAGAGTGTCAAGATGAAACACAGAGTAGCCCTAACTTATCTTTCCTTTTCCCTTATGGCTGCTCAAGAAGACTGAACATGTGGCATACCAGAACTTTCGCACTGCCAAAGTCGCATAATTTAACTTGATGAGTATGTGGATTCACCTGCAAAAATGAAATAACTGCCTCAACTGCTTGGTGCCATTGAAATTTGGAGAAACATATGTATTGAAAGGAAGAACTCAAAACTAGAAATCAAAATGTTTACATTCCACTACTAGATGTAACTTGATCTATCACTCTCAGCAAAGCATTTAATTTTATATTTTTTGGTTTAAGCTTTTGAGTATAAATTATTCTATAGTTCAGAAAGTACATCACCTTATTGCAAGACCATTAAGATCATGCAAAATAACAAAGAGGCACAAACAAGAAGATAAATAGGCATGCACATGTACCAAAAGGTTCTGAGGCTTAATATCTCTGTGACACACTCCAATACTGCAATGAATGTAAGACAATGCCCTGAAAATCTGTCAAACACAACAGCATATTATACTCTTGACATAATAATTGCAAGAACTTTAATGAAACGGATAAAAAGTTCTCCATCAGAAAGGGTAAAGTAAAAGCTTGTAGCTCAATGCAAAAACCAATGGAAAAAGAAAATGAACAGAAGAATTCTCTCCCTAGTCAATATCAGAAATCATTTAATCCCTTGACAAATATCATACAAAGTTCAACAACTAGCTGTCCCATGCAAATTTCACAATTACCACAAGCAGACACAACTAGAAAAATGCCAAAATAGGTTTAGTCTATCAATATGAAAGATGAAAGTTCTAATGTAACCATAACAAATACTCCATATTAAAAAACAAGAAAAACACTAAGATTCAGTCTCAAAGACAAAAATACCACCAGAATGTCCATGGATTTTAAACCTAGAACAATTGAAACTAAAAGCAAAATTATATTATATGCATGAAGGCATTCAAAAAAATATTATATGCATGAAGAAAATATGCAATACCTGATATGTATAAAGCTTCACAAATATCAAAGGGATTCTTTGATTCAACTTGTTGTAGTGCTTGATAACACGGTGAACAGTTTCCGGAACATACTCGAGAACCAGATTAAGATATAGTTCATCCTTATCAGTTGTAGAAAAGAAGCAGTGCTTCAAGGATACAACATTTGGGTGGTCAAGAAGGCGCATAGTTTGTAATTCTCTATTCTTATATCTTTTGTCCTGAAGAACCTTTTTTATAGCAACAGTTTCACCAGTCTCTAAGCATTTTGCCTGAAAAATAAAAGGGGCATTTAAGATGATCCAATATTGCTCTCTGAAAGCTACAATAGAGAAAGTTCACAAGCATACACTGATTATCAATAAACACTACCAAACCATACCTGAAACACTACTCCAAAGGATCCATGCCCAACAATACGTTCAGCCATATAGCTTATAGTCTGAAAACTTAGACCAAGTGAAAACATTGAAATTTTGGAGGCCAATAAAAAGAGCATGTCTCAAAACTAAGAGGTACACTTAGATTCAATTATTACATCACCAAACAATAGTATTGTGTGTGTGAAGCAGCAGAAGTATGAGGTCCAACTATAAGTAATCTCATAAGATACATGAAAACTGAAAAACTCATTGAGAACAATAACACGATACAGCTAGCTTTTTGCTTTATTGTATTCCACTTCTGTGTTCTGAATAGAGAGAGTTTAAGAACAGTAAACCTCACATGTGAAAATCCGGAAAAAAAAAAAAAAAAAAAAAAAAAAAAAAACAAACACTGCAATGTAAAAAAGGCCTTATGTGTCAGGAAGAGGCAAATTGAAAACATATTGTGCAAAATAAAAATAAAAATAGAAAAGGTATAAATGCAATCAAATACAAAAAAGGCAATCAAGAAAATAAGTCTGACCAAAGTGTGCATGGCTCCATAGCATGCAATGTCTAAGGAAGGAAGACATACACAGCCTTATCTCTGTTTTCAAAGAGGTTGCCCCCAAAAACTGTACCCAAGACCTAATAGTCATTAGGCAAGCGCTTGGTCACTACACCAAGCCCAAACTTCCACTTAAAAAAACACAAGTGGAACTGTGCAATTACCTGTTTTGGCTGACCATTTCGACCACCAATAGTTGTCACTATTATATGACCTGTCTCAGTACCATTTCCATCAACAACAGTTGCTTCCATATCCTATAAAACAAACATATTTCCCAGAGCATGAAGAAACCATGCGTGATGTATGAGAATAAAAGAAGGGAGGATATCCAGACCTTATCATCTCTGATTTTCATGTCATTCATCTCCTCAGGCAACCTATCAACACCAACGGTGTGCCCACTGGATTCTCTTGCACCAGTAGTAGGTGCTAAACCTACGGAAGCCATTTTGTATAGACTTATTCTTACTATATCTGTATATCACCTCAACAGGTCATTCACCTGCAAGAATTGACACCAAAAACTACTTTATATAATAGAACCTTGTTTCCAACCACTCATCCTACAGTCCCCTTGAAAACAAGGCAATAAATGACATATGCAACTTAACATTCAAGAGGATCCAGCAAAGAGATTAAACTTTAAGAATGGTGTTTACAGACCCATACTATAGGGATCTGGGAAAGAGGGCCAACCAATGGAAAATGATCCCAATCAAGAATGCGGGAATCAACTCTGAGCCATATCTGTTCAAGCAAATATAAGCATAGATTTGTACAAGTACAACACACTCAAATTTGCACGGGTCGTTCAGTTATTTAAAAAATAGTAATCAAATCGACTTTTAATAGATATTTTCCTGCCGGAATACTGTTGTACACTAGAACATGCTTGATTCAGATCTAGTACTCCAGAAATTCTGCTTTCATTAGAAATTAATACATGTATTTACATCCTTACTTATACAATAGAAGTAAATGTGACTGGTTGCTTAAATATTTAAGAATAATAAGCAATTCTAATTTTAATGAATACTTCCTCGCTTGAATAATCTGGTCAATTTGATACAGAGTTAGTAACTCAGGAACTCCACTTTCACAGCAGAAGAGGACCTTTTGCTAGACATCCATTGTTAGACTATACTATCAAAGACAAACTCCTGGTGGTTGCTGACTTGCTGTTGCTCACATGTTAAAGGCCAGTATGATTTTAAGGGATAAAATCATGAGCTAGCAAAAGATGTTAAAGCCTCATGGCCAACCAATGAAAAAGTATAAAGCAAGATTTTGTAATCTTAACTATACAAATTGCAGGGAAACGAGAAGAATAAAGTGGACCATGGACAAAGGTATTGCTCAAATATGAAAAGTGTATAATAAGAAAATAATATTAGCCATGTCTATCTCATAAATTTACCTAATATTGATATTGAAACCAGTCCTAAAAATATAGCTAGCCTTTCGATTTAGCCACTTAAAGAAGAATTTAACTAAAAAAATCAAATAATCCTGCAGAAAATTACGCCACCACATATACAGTTGCCAAATCTCCAATATAAGTTGGAGATTCCAAAGCATCAAATCAACAAAGATAATCATTTTCTGTTAAAAAGGAACAAATTTGAGTATCTCTTCAGAAAGGATTATGAGGGAGAATAAACATCAAATAGCAATTGTTAATGATTTTTAAAAAAAAAAAAAAAAAAAAAAAAAAAAAAAAAAATCTAAAGCAGTGGAAACTTAAATATTAATAAATAAATAAATAACAAATAGCAAACAATTTGTGCTCGTTCTGTAATCCACAAACAAAGAAATATCAAAATGAAATGATCATGATAATTGAAAAAATCCAACTCTAACTACAAAATCAATGACACGATCCTTAAAGCAAGAAAAAGTGTCATAGAAGGTATATATTAGTTATTAATTCAGTTTATAACAAAATTTACTTCGCAGAATTTCGCAAAACGATCTATAGATCCATACTCAAATAAAGTGAAAACATAATTCTGGAAATCAAAGTCAAAAGCTATACAGGAAATGCTAATTTTTCTCGCAAATAAAAAAGAAGAACAAGGAGAAAATTGTAGGGAATAGAAACTAACCGCCGTTGCCGATGAAACCAGATTCCTCGAGAGATCGAGAAGAAACGGATCATCAGCAGCAGGCCGTGATTGTTCGTGGTCGATATGACACCATCGGCGTTAGAGAGAGATGAGAGAATCTGATATTGATAGAGAGAGAGAAGGAGAAGACAGAAAATGGTTAATGACTCAAAATTTTTGGTACTCATTTTCATTTTATTTTATTTCATTTCAATTTTCCTTTTTCCCCTCTGGTGGAATGGCAAATTTGACCTCAGAAAAAATCAATTTATTCTTCTTCCTATACAATTAATTAATTATACACATAACTCACTTCTGATTGGATAAAGCACATCAAATGGGCAAATTATTAATGGAGCCCCGATGGAAATAGTCGCAGAAACCCTCTCGGAGAAATCCTCATCAACGGCGATCAATCGATCGCCGGAGGATCAAGGAATACCTGAAAGAAGTGCCAAGAAGTCGAAGAGAGATAGGAGTGCTCTTGAATTTTCCTCGCCACCAGGCTTGGGGAGAGGAACCCAAGGAGCCCCCGATGCGTTCGATCTGAAATCGCCGGAATCCGCCCAGTGGAGAACCCCGGCGGACACACCCAACAAATCTTGGTCAGGGCTTTTCACAACTGAGCAGAGCGACAATTTCGAGGTCTCGGATGATGAAGGCATGGAAGATGAAGGCGATCCAACATGCCCGGTTATCCCAATTACTAGAGAAGAGAAAGAACGAATTCGTCGCCCATGGAGACGATCACTGATTATCAAGATCTTCGGAAGGAAAGCGGGTTACGCATACCTTGTTCAAAGACTCCAAAAGCTATGGAAACCAGAGGCGCCGTTCGAATTAATTGCCCTAGAGAACGAATACTTCATCGCCAAATTCGAGTCAATGAGAGACTACGAAGTTGCCAAATTCGAAGGTCCATGGGTTATTCTCGATCACTATCTTACTGTAAAAGAGTGGGTGCCAAATTTCGATCCAAGAATTAATGTGACCGAGAAAATTCTTGCCTGGGTTAGGTTTCCTACTGTCTCCATCGAATATTTCGAAGAAGAATTCCTTATGAAGATAGCCAGAAAGGTCGGTCGTCCAGTGAAGGTAGATTATTCTACAGGTCTGATTTCCAAAGGAAAATTTGCTCGAGTGTGTATCGAAGTTGACATTTCAAAACCCCTCTTGGCGAAATATACGCTGAGCGATACTGTCTGGCCAATAGTTTACGAGGGGCTTCATCTAATCTGTTTCGATTGTGGATTCTATGGGCACAGATCGGAACATTGCCCTAAGAACACTCTTGTGGATAACAATATTTCGAAAGATGTTGGTGTAGAGAAGACTAATGAAAACCCCCAGACCGAGGGAAGTGCACAGAATCTGCAGGATCAACCCAAGAATTTGAATCAAGACTACGCCAGTAGCTATGGACCTTGGATGCTGGTGCAAAGGAAAGAAAGACGATATCAAAGAAGGGATCCTAATAGAGCTGGGAACGGTCGTCTGCCCCCAGAAAACCATAACAGAGGCCCGGTTGGGGGAGCGAATCCAGAAGCTGAAAAAATGGAAAACCAATCACGGTTCACCCCACTAGCAAACCTTGAAGTGAATGAAGCCGAGCCAACTCAGAATGATCAGGCTCCCATGGAATTTGCTCAGGACAACCAGACCTCCATGGATCTAGTCCAACCACCAATGTTGCCTAGAATCAGAACACATCCCCAGCAAGTTCAAACACCGAGACCTCAGTCTTTTATGGGAGGTCCCCAAATGGCCAGACAAGCGACTGTACAGCCTAGGACTCCCTTCCATGCCCATCGCGGAGGTAGCAGGGGCAGAATAGGTAGAGGTGGTCCACCCAGAAGGGCGGCGGCTGAGGCGGAACATACGGTTGTTCGTGGCACCAACCATGGCAAAGACATCTCTAGAGAAGTAATCCACCACACGGATGACCAGTATGAAGCTCCGCCGATGGTTATCCTGGAAAACTCTGACAGGAATGACCCTCCTGACATCGCAGAGGTCTTTAATAGGCCAGCTGAACCTCCCGATGAAGCAATGGCTGAGGCTGAGAAACGTGATGGCCTAATTGGCCCTGGGGCTAATGCCCAACCTCACTCTTGATTTCTTGTGTGCTTGTTTCCCTTCGTCCTTGGACGTTGTTGTGTGCTTTATTTCTTGTTTTTTATGATTATTTTGTCATGGAACTGCCAAGGGGCGGCTTCACGAGCGTTTGGCCGTACCCTAAAATTGTTTATCCGGATTCATAATCCGGACATTGTTGCGTTGTTTGAACCCAAAGTCTCGGGTTCCCAGGCTGATAATATTTGCTCTTCGTTTAAATTCTCGGATTGGGTTAGAATAGAAGCAGTAGGATACTCAGGGGGAATCTGGTTATTTTGGAAGAATACATTGTCAATAGATATTATTAACACTCACCCTCAGTTTGTGACCTTGCAGGTTGATGATAAGATTAACCAACCTTGTTATCTTTCGTTTGTCTATGCTAGCCCAGTCCCATCCCTTCGCAGAGATCTCTACACTGAATTAACAGGCCTGGACTCACCTTGGATGGCAATTGGGGACTTCAACTCTGTAGTTAGCCCCGATGAAGTGAGCAATCCAGCAACATACTCGCATGCCAGGAGCTCAGACTTTATCAACTGGATTTTCCGGGAAGGCCTTATAGACTTAGGCTATGAAGGCACTAAATTTACTTGGATGAGAGGGCTGCAATCGGCTACTTTTAAGGGTGCGAGATTAGACCGAGCTCTTGGGAACTCGGAATGGACTTTATCGTATCCGAATGCCAAGGTGAAGCACCTGCCTATGATACAATCCGATCACTGCCCACTGCTTGTCAACACAAGGTCAGTCTCAACCCCGGCTAACACCAAAAGGTTTAGATTCAACATGATGTGGGCAACTCACCCAAAATTTCAATCGATAGTGCAAGAAACCTGGGATTACAGTAGGGATATTGAACTTAATAAAGGGACAATGGCTAGAGTTTTAACAAATTGGAATAGAGATGTATTCGGAAATGTGTTCTACAGGAAAAAGAAAGTTCTGGCAAGGATCAGCGGTGTACAAAAAAGGTTAGCTGACCGAGCAAGCACGGAGCTACTTAAATTAGGAATAAAACTGGGGTTGGAATTAGAAGAAATTCTATATCAAGAGGAGCTATTGTGGTTCCAAAGATCAAGGGAGGAATGGATAGTATCGGGGGACCGAAATACAAGATTTTATCATACAGCCACAAAGATAAAGAACAGCTCCGCTAGAGTATCCAGATTGAAGGATGATAATGGTCAATGGATTGAGGAAGAAACCAAAGTCAGGGAGCACATCACATATTATTTCATGAAACTGTTTACTAACGACCATGTACAGCTAGGGCAGGCTCCTATTCTAGACTGCTTTCCAGAGTTGTGCGAAGATGACTGGAGTTTGATAAACAAGCCCTTTACGGATGAGGAAGTCAAGAAAGCTTTATTTGATATGGAAGCTACTAAGGCACCAGGCCCGGATGGGTTTACTGCAGGGTTCTACCAATCTTCATGGAATATTGTAAGCAGGTCTTTGATTGAGTTTGCCACTAGCTTTTTTAACTCCGGACAGCTGCCTGAAGGCAGTAACGAAACGCTGATCACTCTTATTCCCAAGGTCCACAATCCAGAAACAGTTAAACAGCTTCGCCCAATTGGATTGTGCAATGTATCCTATAAAATTTTAACCAAGATGATGACAAACAGACTAAGGGAAAGCTCGAGAATCCTAATCGGACCACATCAGACTAGCTTTGTGCCAGGAAGACAAATTATTGATAACATCCTCGTTTATCAAGAAATTTTGAATTCAATGAGGCATAAGAAAGGGGCTACAGGTTGGATGTTGATGAAGATCGACTTAGAGAAGGCCTATGACAGATTGGATTGGGAATTTATCAAGGAGACCCTCAACGTCATTGGTTTTAACCAAGCATGGATCAAGAACATAATGACATGTGTCACTACATCGAAACTAGCTATCACTTGGAATGGAAAACAGTCCGAATGGTTTAAACCAGGCCGAGGAATTAGACAGGGAGACCCCATATCCCCCTTACTTTTTGTTTTTTGCATTGAAAGGCTGAGCCATCTAATTCATGATTCTATTAACTCTGGCTGTTGGAAGGGCATTAGAATTAAAAAAAGCTGTCCACTAATTAGCCACCTTTTTTTTGCAGACGACATGATTCTATTTGGGGAAGCTTCTCTTGCCCAAGCCGAAGAAATGAAGAGATGCCTCGACAAATTCTGCTGTCAGTCGGGCCAGAAAATCAACCTTCACAAGTCATCCATATTTTTTTCAAAGAATACTAGTCTGGAGCTACAAACGGCAATTTCTGAGGCAATAGGTATTCCCAGAGTAACAGATATGGGAAAGTACCTTGGGGTCCCCTCAATACATGGTAGACTTACGAACGAGTCTTTTTCGGGCATCCTTGAGAAAGTACAAAACAGGCTTGCAGGCTGGAAATCCAAGCATCTCTCTTTAGCTGGAAGACACGTCTTAATCCAATCGGTACTATCCTCTATCCCCTACTTTGCAATGCAGTCCATTTTACTTCCTGTTGGTATAACCTCTGCCATCGAGAGACTCATCAGAAAATTCCTGTGGGGTAATACTGACATCACTAAGAACTGCCATATGGTGAGCTGGGATGTGGTTATAAGAAGCAAAGATAAAGGCGGCCTAGGTATAAGAAATCTAGAAGAAATGAACAGGGCCTTCTTGGCGAAGCTTGGCTGGAGATTAGCCAACAACGATAATAGTCTATGGTCCAGAATTTTTCAAGCCAAATACACAGCATCACCTTCAGATCTTACATCCTGGAAACCGAAGCCCACGATGTCGAACGCATGGAAGGGAATTCTCAAGGCTTGCCCATTATTATATAAAGGCATTTCCAAATCAGTGAGAAATGGTCAGGATACTCTTTTTTGGATAGACATCTGGTTATTGGATCAACCACTTCAGAACTTAGTCTCCTCCCCGATTCCACTTCTAGAACTTAACAGAAGTGTCGCTCATTATTGGACTGAAGAATCTGAGTGGAATTGGAACTACCTGGAACAAGTCTTGCCGGCCGAAGTACTAGATAAACTTGCAGCAGTTGTGCTCTCCGAAGACCCAGCTGCTTCAGATACATTAAGATGGATGAATGGAATTAATGGCGAATTCTCTGTTTCTTCGGCCTATGAGTTGGCATTTGAAGCAGATGTTCCACCAAGTTCAACCAAGTGGAAGAGTATTTGGGAAATCAAGGTTCCAAATCGAGTCAAATCCTTTCTATGGCTAGTTAAACATGGCAGAATCATGACTAACAGCAACAGGTTCAAACGTGGTATGTCAGACTGCGATAAGTGTAATAGATGTCTGAACCAGATTGAAGACACAGAGCATGCAATTAGAACATGCCCAGCAGCAACAGAAGTTTGGAAAAGTATCTTTCCCTCAACCTATTCGCAGCATTATCTCAGTCCTTTTCCCAGCTGGCTAGACAAGGGAATTGAAGGGAAGTTGGGCGACAATAACCCCCATAACGACAGTATTGTGTTCACCATTACAGCTTGGTGCATTTGGAAATGGCGTAACGATGCCATATTTAACGGCAGGGAAATACACCTCAGCGCCAAGACTCAATGGATTACAATGCAGGTCCGCGATGCAAAGAGAGCCTTCGATAAAACTAATGGCACCAAGGCCACATCCAACATTGCCCAGAAGAGACCTATGCACTGGAATAAACCCCCCGAAGACTTCGTAAAGTTAAATGTGGATGGATCAGTGGACCTATCCTCAGGTAAAGCTAGCTGTGGGGGACTAATCAGAGACCACGCAGGACATTGGCGGAGGGGTTTCATATATAACATTGGAGCTTCAAATCCTCTAACAGCTGAAGCTTGGGGATTATGGAAGGGGATTCAACTAGCTATGGCAATGGGATTCCCAAAAATTCAGATTGAAAGTGACTCCAGCGAAGCAGTTGCAAGTATCAACAACAACGCCTTTCCCAATAACCAGGCTCGCAACATCCTTATGGCTTGCAGGCAAGAACTCGATCACTTTGCCGAATGGCAATTGCTTTGGACTGCTCGCGAATGCAATCAACCGGCCGACGCGCTCGCTGCCTGGGCCCATAACATACCTAGAGGTCTATATATCTTAGAAAATCCTCCTGATTATATTAAAACTCTATTATTAGATGACTTGAATCAGGTTCCCATGTGGCGTTCCAATGTAATATGTTGACACTATGTCTTTGGGGTCTCCCCCTCCTTTAAATAAAAAAAAAATTAATTATACACATGACACATCCTATCAAAAGAAAAGAAAAAAATTAATTATACACACATATGTATTCTTTTTTTTTTTTTTAAAGGAGCCTGTACGGCATTTATTCAAAATATGCAGAAATAGAGGCGGGCGGATCAGAGTCCGAGTACATACTAGTCAACATGTATGAGCTAAATAATTTTCTAGTCTAGGAACATAATGAAGCAAACAATAATCAAAAGATGATAAACTAGTTCTGCAACTATCAATGGCATAGCCCAAGTAAGACCGTGACGAGCGTGTCGTAGACGATAGGTATTGTTGAAGCACCAAACAATCCGTGAAGAGCTCGATAGACTTTATTTCGCGATTTATTAACCACGACAAAATCTCCTTGCATGTGAAAGCCTCCGCCATTAGGGGTGAAAAACAGTCTATCATAGGAGCAGTCATAGCCGAAACATAACCTCCTTGCCAATCTAGAATAATAGCTCCCACCGCTGCTTTGTTCGTTCGTGGGTCGTAAGCCGCATTGAAGTAGCATTGGTCCCTCATGTCTTGCATAGCATGGTGTATCATACTTGGTGTAGGCGGTTGTGGCGCAGGCGGCATGGTAGCAGCACCATCCCTCGGTGAGTTCACTGCCGTAGCAGTTCGGGTGGTCACCATTGCCGTAACACGGTCGATCGATGCCGTGGAGGTGGCCGGCGGATGTAGACGACCGGGGTGGACTACCTTCTAAGCATTCATAGCTGATGATACCATTGCAATTACCTTCCGAGGTCTGGGCAAATTCGCTTCCCATACAGCTCCATTCCTTGCGCGCCAAATGTAATATAAAAGTGCCACTGCATAAATAATCCCATCATCATCTAAAATATTCATCAAATCATTAAACCAATCACTGAAAATATTTGTGACACTATTGGGGATTGGAAGGCTGGATTGTGCCCAAATGTTTGCCGTATAATCACATGTGATTAAAGAATGCACAAGATTCTCATGCCCAATTCCACACATGGCACAAGTTGGATCAATATCAACTCTCTGTATAAGTAGGTTCTCCGTAGTGTGTAAAATATCATTTAGAGCTCTCCATAAAAATGTTTTCCACTTTGGGGGGATTTTAAGTTTCCACAAATTTTTCCATTTATCAAAGGTCCCTACCGGCTGGGTGTAGTTACCTACCACTGCTCTATATCCATACTTAACAGAATATTCTCCCTTTGGATCCCCATACCAGTACCACATATTTTCATAATCTGGTGACAGAGGTATTTTTAGAATTCGCTCCACATCTTCAGGTTTGAAAATATCTGTGAGAATATCCTGATCCCAGGTTCCAGTCTGTTGATCCATCAGACCCACCACTTTTGTCTGTGCCAATTGGGGTGGCCTTTCTGTTAAAATTCTCGGTTGACTCTCATCATGCAACTATGGGTGGTCCCAAATCAAAGTTGATTTGTCATTCCCAATCTTGCGCCTAACTCCCCCACAAATCAAATCTTGTGCCGCCAAAATACTCCGCCAACAAAAACTCGGGTTATTTCCCAAGCATGCATCATAGAAAGAGTTAGTGGGATAATACCTGGCTTTATAAATTCTTGAAACCAAAGATTGTGGCTGTGTCAGAAAACGCCACGCTTGCTTGCCCAGCATAGCAAGATTAAAGGCCCCCAACTCCTTAAAACCCAATCCTCCATATTTCTTCGGGATACACAGTTTATCTCAAGCAATCTCCTCCCGTATTTCATCTCATGTATTTTTACTAAAACATATATTCGACTTGTGATAGTTTACCGCCTGGCCAGACATCTTTTCATATTCCGACAAACAACGTTTAACCACTCCCGCTTCCTGAACATTTGCTTTGAAAAAAAGCAGACTATCATCAGCAAAGAACAAGTGGGTAACGGAGGGGGGCCCTCTAGCAACTCTACACCCATGTATCTCTCCCTTCACCTGTGTCTATTGTAACAATATTGAAAGCCCTTCAGCATAAATAATGAATAAATAAGGTGACAGAGGATCACCTTGTCTTAAACCACGAGTCGGGGTTATTTGATCACTCCTTGAACTATTTACCAGTACATTATACGACACAGTGGTTACACACATCATCAACAACTTCACCCATCTTTCATCAAATCCCAGAGCCCTTAACATCCTTTGCAAAAAAGACCATTCCATACGGTCGTAAGCCTTTGCCATATCTAGCTTCAAAGCCCCCCAGCCCGCTAGTCCACATTGCTTCCTGTTTAAATAATGGCCAACTTCCGCAGCTATCAAGATATTATCCGTAATTAGCCTCTCAGATATAAACGCACTCTGGGATTCAGATATAATACTTTCCATCAGTGGTTTCATTCTAGCTGTAATAACCTTCGCCATAACTCTGTAAACGACATTACTCAAAGCAATTGGCCTATAATCAGAAACCATTTCCGGGGTTTTCTTCTTCGGGATCAAAATAATGTTCGTCTCATTCAATTTATCAGGTAGTGAGCAATTATTTAGGCAATTCACAATATAAGAAGAAACATCAGTACCCACCACATCCCAAAAGTGTTGATAAAATCCGGAGTTCATCCCATCCTGACCTGGTGCATTATCAGGATACATTGAAAACAATGCCGTTTTAATCTCACTCTCCTCAAAAGGGCGCAATAGCCCCTCATTCTGCGCGACAGTTACTCGTGGTTGTATACTTTCAAAGAAATCATCCTTAATAGTAGGAGAACTCGAGTTAAAGATACCACGGTAATAATCCAAGATAACATTTCTCATGACATCACCCTCAATCCAATCCCCATCATCATTCATAATTTTAGTAATAGCATTCTTTTTCTTTCGATGAGAAGCATACCTGTGATAAAACCTGGTGTTTGCATCCGCATCCTTGAGCCAATGCTGCTTGGCCCTCTGCCTCCAGTACGCATCCTCCTGTAATTCAATATGAGTCAAGCACTCATCTAATCTCCGAAACTCGGCCAGAGACACCGGATCCGCACACCCCCTGAGGCGCATCTGTTCTTTACGTAAGGTCAATATTTTTTCACCAAATTTACGGAATCGGTCTCCACCCCAACGTGTTAACCGATTTCCACATAGTGTGACACACTCCTGCAACATCCTACTTCTTCCTTTGCCCCAGGATTTTTCCACCACCTCCCTACATCCTTCATCATGTAGCCATGCCATCTCAAACCGAAAACCCCTTCTCAGACCACTCCGCCTTTCCCGAAGATTGAGAATCCCAAGGAAAAGAAAAGAATGATCTGACTTCCGGGTTAATATATTCTGGACACTCGCATCAGCCACCAACTCCCTTCAGGTTTGAGTAGCCAAAACCTTATCCAAACGTTCCTCTATCCAGTTTGGCGTGCCTTTTCCTTTCTCCCAAGTATAGGGATATCCAGACATCGGTAATTGTGTCAAACCACACTCCTCAATAGTCTCTCCAAAACCCCGTAGCAAGCTGTCTGGATGGGGATTTCCTCCTCATTTCTCATATTGAAATAAGATATCATTAAAATCTCCAATGATAACCCACGGCAGATCCGACTTACTCGCTAATGAACGGATAAGGTCCCACGGCTCCCTTCTCTGTGGACGTTTCGGGAAGCCATAGAAACCAGTCATCCTCCATTTATCAAAACCTGGCATACTCACTTCGATATCTACGTGATTATTAGAATAACCAAATAATCTTGCTGTATTATTCGTTCTCCATAACAATGTCAACCCCCCACTCAATCCAGAATTATCAACATTAAAAAGGCCTTCGAACCCAAGCTTAACCCGAAGTCGTTCTGCATGATCCCGGTTAACCTTGGTTTCCATCAGAAATACAAAATCGGGCTTCTTATGGGACACTACGTCCTCAATTTCCCGAACTGTCCGTGGATTACCCAAGCCACGGCAGTTCCAGCTCAATGTACTCATTGGGTCGGGCGGGCCTGCACCGCAGCACCCGCCATCTGCAAGTTTTTTTGAACATCTGCCATTGCTATATCCTCCTCCATCACCACTCCCTCACCAGCCCGGCGTGCCCTACCACCCCCATCTACCGGTTCCGCCAAACACAAATTATCTGAATCAACCCCCACACCCACTTCCATTCCACCCCCAACCCCACCATCCGTTCTTCGTCTCTTTGGATCCACCCTTACTCCCTCTTCCTCCCCAACTACCCCCTTCTCCTTCACCAGCCCCGGCTGTCCACCACCACCCTCACCCGCCACTCCAACTTCCGCCACCCGTCCCCTTATTCCAACCACAACCGACCCACCTGCTGCCATAACCCCCTGCCCGTAGCCACCCATACCAAACCCGATTTCCTTTCTCCTCTCTTGTCCCATCTTGAACCATTTGTCCCCCAACAATCTGGTCGGACTATTACCACTTGCTCTCAAAGCCGCACCAAAGAGATATTGATCCGGAGATAACAAAGAACGTCGAGCAGCTAAACAAAATTTATCAGTATGTCCCATTATGCCACAAAAGAAGCAGAGCATATGTAGACGCTCGTATTTGAAATTTACCCATGACCACGTCCCATCCCGCATGATCATCTTCATACGACGTTTCAAAGGAACAGTTACATCATGCGTTATACGTACCCAGTAAAACAAAGTCCACGGTCTCTCAAAGTTACGTTCATCATAGCGTAGAAACACCCCCGCGAAATCCCCAATTCGTTCAAGCACCTTCACCGTATGGTATCCCAATGGAATATCGTAAACCTGCAACCAGAAGTCTACTGTATTCAACACCACTTGCGTCAGATCCACTCCGTCATTCAAAACCTGGCAAAGAAGCGTCGTGTTCTCAAACGCCCAGGGGCCCTCCTCCAACACCCGGCGCATGTCTGCCTCGTCAAAGAACGTAAAGAGATACAAGTTCGGGAGTACATCTGTTATCTCTATTCCCATGAGTGGTCGCCAAGCCGAGGCCATCACTCTCTTCATCATCTCAACCTTCATGACTCGATCCGTGAGAAATCGTCCGACTAGCGTCCATTTACGACGCTCCGGAGGTTGCGCAGCGACACCATAACCCTCCTCTTCGAAGCGTAGACCCTCCTCCTCTTCATCCTCCAGACTAATATCCGCAATAGACGCTATGATTTCACGGACATCCATCGCCAAACGTTGTCGCTCGGCCGTTCGTATGCAAGAAAACCACCGGAACCCTAGATCGCAGGGAGAACCAACGTGAGAACCCTAGATTTCAGGGAGTTATTATCAATATTAAAGTATATATATTTACGATTCACACATATGTATTCATATTCACACATATTTTTTTAGATCAAAACAAGAGGGGGACCCGAGGGAGACCCAACTTAAGTACTCTCCCTCGCTCTACGGGCACTAGTCATCCGTACAAGATCATCAAGGATAATGTCTTGACTACAAGGAAGCCAATTATCCAGTTGCACCAAATAGAGCTGTCAAAACGGGTCCTACCCGCGGACTGGCCCATTTAACCCACTTTTTACGCGAGTTGGACCATGAGATTTTTTGCCAGACACGTATTGGGCCAAGCCCGTGTAACCAAAGTGTTACACGAGTTGGCCCGTTTAACCCACATTAATTTTATTTTTATTTAAATATATTTTGAATTTAATTTTTTTTTTGAAAACCTATTTTAAATTTAATTAATTTAAATTTAAAATATTTATTTGTATTAAAATTTGAACTCATGACCTCTCAATTCAATATACTCTTATCATAAACTTATAACCATTGGAATAATACTATTCATTAATTACATGTTGTATAATTATATATTTATATAAATCATTTTCAAACATTATATATTTTTATAATTACATACGTTATGCTTCATAATTAATTATTTGTATAATTCATGAATCATGATCATTTAATTAATTTATTGATTGGCATTTAATGAACTAACATGATATATAACATAACGGATAAATAATTATAAATAAATTCAATTATATATAACTAAATTAATCATATTATCTTTACAAGCATGATTTATATGATTAATGATTAATTATAACTTTATGTAAATATTAATATAATCTTATCTTATCTTATCTTATCTTACTCTATATAATAGCAAAATGTTTTTGCCATGTCATTTTCCCGCCTAAATGAAATGGCATCATTCCATGGTATAACCTTAATTGCTAGATTAATTGTAGATTAATTGTGGATAGCTGAATTATTAATCACAATGAGTTTTAAATGTCTTGGGAAAAAAATAAAAAAATCATTTATTTACTGTATATAGTTTAATTTATTAATTTTAAATTATGTATATATATATATATATATATATATATATATATATATATATATTTATTTATTTATTTATTTATTTATTTATTTAAATGTAAAATTTTAAAATATCATGTGATATCTAATAACACAATGCTTTATAATATATGTTAATAGTATGTTGTGATGTTTTAATATAACAACCAATTTAGTATTATAAAAAAAAGTAACATTTCATAATTAATTTTAATGATTGATGTTTGAATTTTATCAACAACAAAAATACTTAAATTTTATACCGTGCATCGCACGGGACAAATACTAGTTATATAATTAACATAAAGTTTATTTATTGTATTATATTATATAAACTTTATAAGTTAATTAGAGTTTACATGTGTGTATGTGACTATGTGTATTGCTCATATATATATATATATATATATATATATATATATATATATATATATATATATATACTTAATTATGATTATACACAGAACTTGACACAAAAGTACAGGTTGTTCAATTGGAATGAAGCTTAATTACTACTCCGTATATGGGAAGTCTAAGGCTGAATACTTGTCTTTGACAAAAATGTCATGACATTAATAAAGTAATATATTAAAAAGAGGCTCGCATGGGTAGCTCAACTGGTCATAGAGTGAAACTTTGAAAGAATGACCAGGGATCGAGTCTCACTAGCGGCAGTGTGGGAGCAACCTCTCAAAGTGAGGGGGGCTCATTGTGCGCATCACCATGATTTACAACCTCCCACCGCTCTGTCGGGCCAGGGTGTGGAGGGCCCTTAGGGTTGGGGTACAGCCTTTTGGAAGAATATATTAAAAAGAAAAAACAAACAAACAAATGGGTTGGCGGGCTGGCCCGTTTAACCCGCCAGTCCGTTGTATACTGGTTGGGTCAAGTTTCCTAACCTGTATAGTAAAATGGGTCGGGGGTTGGGCTGGCCCGTTTTGACATCTCTAGTTTAGAGGGGGACTTTTACGTCATAACGTTTTGACATCTCTAGTTTAGAGGGAGACTTTTACGTCATAATTCATTTTTCAGATTTGGGAAACATTCTAGCTCTAGGTTTCTCTCTCTAGCCTCTCTTACATTGAATTGAAGAGCTCTTGGAGAAGGAAGCTTGACAACCTTCCAATCTAGGAGACAATTGTAGAGTGAATCTTCTTACAATCAAGTTTGGTACTCTTTACTTGCTTTCTTTTAGTTGCTCTCTTTTTTTTTATCCTTGATGCAATGTTGATTCTCAAAGCTACAATGAGTGGCTAGACTTTTAATAGGAATTGAATTGTGATTCTATTGCATGATGCTAGTGTGAAATGTAATTCCTTAATAGATTGTGCATTTACAATTGTGTTTGAGATCTTGTTACAATTTGGTGAATTGTTTGCGTTTTGTGGAGTCAGGCCAATTCCCTTGATAGTTCTAAGCAATTGATCTAGGCAAGAGATTTCTAGATCAATTGTAGCTCCAAGCCAATTGTATTTCCTAGCTTTAAGTACTGAGATGACGAAGTTAGGAATGAGGTGAAGACCAAGTGTTTGATGATTTGTTTCTTAGGACCATAGTCACTTAAAGGTGTTCTACACCAATAAGGGGTCTAGTAGACCGAGAGGTGAACGGTACTTGTAAAACCTCACTTGCATCCATCAATTGTGATGACACAATCTAGACTAAAGACACTAGAAGCATCATTTGATAGTTGATCAATTCATTCCTAGCTTTTTTTACTTGCATTCAATACTTGTTTCCAATCTTGATTCCTACAACATTAATCTTACACACAACCATTGAGTGAACATGTATGGGATAAGCATGATCCCTATTCCTTATATCAATGTCGATCGAATGCTTTCAATTTGTCATCTTTGAGAGAACGATATAAACTCGGGACTTCAAAATCCTATCTTTTGACCTCGTGTCATGGATGGATGGAAAGGGTAAATGGAGATGGAATCCCCGAGTGTCGTTCTCACCTGATGGTAAATTTGGAAGCACTAAGATAATGCTAGTGAGAGGATTCAAGCTTATCACAAATAAGTACCAAGGAGAACATTGTTTGTAAGTAAATGAGAGAGTGCAAGTAGAAATTAAATGAAGAAGAACGACCAGGGGATTGTACCTTTGTTGCAATGAGCCTTAGTGCATAAGATAGGAGTGTGAGATGGTGAGGATTGTGATTTCAAGAGAAACGGTTTGCAAGTGTCATATCCATTTTGGTCTCTACGGCCTATCATAGATCAATGTGGCACCCGAGTGTCCACAATCTCTATGAGATAATTTATCGAACACCTAGCCTACGCTCCATCCTGGGATACGCCCTCTCGGATCTAAGGCGGTGATTGTGATTAGACTAAAATGCTATCCTAATCTTGGCAATCTCTTACCTAAGGTTAGGAATCCTACAACATTCATGACGTCGGGCCCTACTATAAGAACACAAGACAATTCATCCACCACAACATGAAATACACACAATCTTCATCAAACACACTCCAACATTCCAAATTCACACTAATCAACAACATTGCAACTAAATAAGAAACAATCCTAGCCCTAGATATTTAGCCACACATGATCATGGATTGCAAAAATCTAAGATTGAAGATTAGCATGATGAAATGATGAAATTGAAGTATTAAAGTGAAATTGTTACCAAACTTCAATCAAGGAAGATTACAATCATCAAAGTTGAGAAGAACAAGCTCTAGATTGCAAGGTTTGTCAGGCTTTTAACTTAGATCCTCCTCTTTCTTCTTGAGCTTAGAGAGAGTTGTGAGAGCTAAAATACCTAGAGAGAGGAAGAGTAACCTGAAAAATGATCAAAACCTACTTCTAAAATTGAAAAATCTAGCATTTAAAGAGAATTCCGGCGCCAGAATATTGTCGCACCCCAGCCACGCCTGCTGCCATGATCATGGCCAGTGCCACGATCATGGTGAGCTTCATGGCAATCCTAGGTTTTTTGTACACATCCGTATAGATACTTGAGGTGACAGTCTTAACAAAGATTCGAAGAGTAACCAGAGTGGTTAACTCTTGGTTAAAAGACAACGAGTTGAAGATCAACCCGAAGGGTTATCTTTCAAACAGCTCGAAAAGAAGAGTAACCTGGGTGGTTAACTCTTGTTCGAAATAGAAGACTAAAGACGAAAACTGAAGATTTGAAGAGCGAAGACTATCAAGACCGAGAAGCTACAAAGACCGAATGATGGAAGGGTTTGCTTCTCGTGGCTTATCAAAATCGAAGGGTCGCAAAGGTTAAAGATTGGAAGGACCTACCCTTTCGAGGAGTTAACGGACGATTGGTAAGGTCAACTACTCGTATCCAAGAGGACCTAAGGCTCAAGGTGTTAACCTAGTTAACCACTTGATAGGACTGCTCGAGGCATTCTCTAAGCGTAACAGTCCGAAACCTTAAAAAGGTTGAGTAAATATGTCCAAGGCAAAGTGTGTCCGAGGAACATATCCTAAGGTCGATTTCCCATTAAATGGCCGGACTTTTGTGCAGAAAAAGAAAAAAAAAATATTCAACACACTTTAAGAATTCAACGGCTAGAAATCTGACACTACTCACCTACTTCCAGATTACCCGTCGGTCTCTACGGCTTGTCCTTAGGCATTTGAAAATGATTTCACTCCAATAGAACTATTTTCATCCTGCTTATAAATACCATCTTCCTTAGCTAAAGAAGGTGTTGGTCAATTTTATATTTTCAAGTGCAAACAAGCTTTCAAAAGTTTTAAGTTTTTAGTGACCATTGATTAAAGAGAAGAGAGACCTAAGCGTTAAAGATACAACCAAATTCAAGAGAGTCTTTAGTTGCTTCAACTTCAAAGAATCCAAATCAAAGAAGCTAAGACCTCCAGTTGGAAAAGAAGAAAATCTTATTTCTTCAATTTGTATATTATTCAAGATAATTGCAAACAAACGAGTCATATATTATTCAATTAATTGAGTGATACGTTTGCACTAATCTTATAATTAAATAAATGTACACTTTCAAATATTAGAATTGTTTATAATTTCATCATTAATTTTATTATCTAAATATATAATAAAAAAATTTATACATGCATTGCACGGGTAATTAGGCAATTATTTGCTCGAATTCAAGCAAAGATATCATCAAAAAACATAATCGATCCAACTAATTTCATCAATTTCACTATATAATATTCGTTGTTATATATCGATCGAAATATTCTTAAAATATTATAACAAATCCATTATGTGCAACGTACTGGTAAAAATACTAGTTGTATAGGGTTTCCACTGTCGGATACAATGGGGCTGTTTGGTTATTGGCTTATCAGCCAAAAATTAGCTTATTTGACTATGTTTAGTTGTTTGACCCTTTGAATAAGCTAATTTAGAGTGTTTGGCAAATAGCTTTGGGTCTAGGCTGGCTGGGCCTATTAGCTAAAATAGTAAACGCTGTTATACCCCGCGTTTGAGAATGACTTATTAATTTTATTTGTAAAATGACAATGTTATCCTTCTAAGTCCCTAATCTTTCACTTAGTTCTCACCATCGCTCGTCCAACTCCTTCGCTCAATTCTCATCGCCTCCTTCGCTCAGTTCTTCGTGTCACGTCGTCTGCCTACGATCCACCTCTTCATGTTCGCAACTACCTTCTCCGATCAACTATCGGTCGTTACTTCTCTCCAAGGTAAATTCATCCCCTCCATATATCTTATTTTCTCAGAATTTTTCTTCAATTTGTAGTCTAGATTTTCTTTTTTTTTCTTTTTTTTTTTCGTGTGCCATTTCTTTGCTACACTTGTGATTAGCACGATTGGCAGACTTCTTATGTGTTTGCTCTTGAAGTAGAGCTCCATTTGAGGGTTGGGATGACAGTGTAATTAACCCAGCAGATACAGAGAAAAATTTTAAGGCTCTCCCTCTGTTTTTAGCTGATCAGCAGTAGTAAAACTTTACCCAGTGGATTAGAACCCGTGTCCTCCAGTAGTTTATAAGAAGGAAAAATACTCCCTCAGTCACGTAATGCTTGTCCTATTCTCTTTTTGCACGGATTTTTAGGCACAGAGCAAAAACAATTTACCTTCCTATTTTGCCCCTCTTATTACTTTCTCTCACCAGCCACTCGAATAACCCATTACATACTACTCCGTAAAAACACTCCACACAATTCTTCAAAGTAAAACACACCACACAATTCTTCTTCTTCTCTCTCTTATTCTTTCGCTATATTTTTCTGGGTTATTTTTTTTTCAGATAAAAATTCTAAGATTCTTCCTTCCATGGAGACATACACATCGCCACCCTCATAAGAATTCTAAAATTCTACATCCGCATGGGAAGATATTGAAGATATACATCGTCTAATTTCGTAGACATTTCAACACATGAATATGAGAGTTTTGATGAAATTTGAGCATGGGTTCTGCAATCTTTCAATCAATTTAAAAAATTGATACTAAGGTTAGTGTTCTACCCCCAATCTATGGAGTTTTCCTTGTAATATTGACTTTAAGATTAAAACTTTTGAAAAATTATTCTTATTTCTCTTTCAATCTAGGGTTTTTTAAAAATAAAATAAAATAAAATTGATTGAATCTTAAATTTTACAAATTGAAATACAGAGCACCAAAAAAATCTGTAATTTTGAATTTCCCTTTTAAAAAAAAATATTTTTACAGAGTACTCAATTTTCTCAATTTTGATGATTATACATAACACTCTTTTTTCTAGTCTGTAATTCTCAAAAAAAAATTTATGGACTACTCTGTAGTTTCTGTCTATATAGCAGTAAGCAACGCCAAAATTGAGAAAAAATAGTGGCAAAATTTTCCGCCAATTTTTTATATGACATTTACAGATTAAAATACTCTATTTTGTTTACCTTCTGGTCAATAGATTACTTAGTACTCCGTATATATAGTGTGTTTGTAGGAAGCCTTTTTTGATTTCTTTCTTAGAGTACTTCATATCATAGAGGTTTTCTGTATTAAAAAAAAAAATTGTCTGCTAATGGAGTCTGTACTTGAAAAGAGTTCTAATGATGTTCACTTAGGCATGAGATGTTCCAAGGATAAGAGGAATGTTATTTTTGAAACATTGTTAAAACACAGTGTGAATGGAAAAGTAAAATATGGTTCAATCAAAGATGTTGCAAATATGTACTCTGGTTATACAAGAACTGTTAGTAGAATATGGAAAAAAGTGATTGCTTGTGTTGCAAATGGTGTTCCAGTTGACATTTCTTTAAACTTGTCAGGTAATGTGGGAAGGAAAAGGATTGCGATTAATCCCGAAGATGTTGCTAAAATCCCGTTGAATCGCCGGACAACAATTCGTTATATGGCTAGTGCACTAAGCATGTAAAAAACAAGCCTTCACCGGAGAGTTAAAGTCTTAAAGAGGGATCTTTGAAATCCCACTCAAATGCTATCAAACCTATGTTAACAGAGGAAAATAGGAAGGTAAGATTGCAGTTCTGCATATCTATGATTGATTCAAGTTCGCCTCATAATAATCAATGTTTAATAGATATGTATGATCGTGTGCATATAGATGACAAATGGTTTTTCCTCTCAAGAACTTCTCAAAAATATTACCTGCTGCCAGATGAAGATGAACCATATCGTACTTGTAAAAGTAAAAAATTTATAACAAAAGTTATGTTTCTTTGTGATGTTGCTCGCCCTCGATTTGATTTAGAAAGAAACAAAATGTTTGATGGGAAAATTGGGATGTTCCCATTTGTTTATAAAGAACCAGCTAAGCGTAGAAGTAAGAACCCGGAAGCTGGAACCTTAGAAACTAAGCCCATTGAATCTGTAAATAAAGAAGTTACTAGAAAATGGTTGATTGAATATGTATTGCCTGCAATACGAGCAAAATGGCCTCCAAGTAGTTCAAAGACTATATATTCAACAAGATAATGCAAGGCCACATATTAGTATGAATGATGCTGATTTTTTGGAGGCTGCAAAGAAAGATGACTTTGATATTCACTTAACTTGTTAGCCTCCAAACAGTCCAGACATGAATGTATTTGATCTTTGGTTTTTTAGAGCTCTTCAATCTTTGCAATATCAAGAAGCTCCTCGCAATGTGGATGAACTAGTTGCTGCTACTCTTAAAGCCTTCAATGAAATCTCAGTAGAAAGTCTCAATAATATTTTTCTAACATTGCAACTATGTATGGTTGAAGTTATGGAAAAGTTCGGAGGGAACAATTATAAGCTCAATAATATTTTTCTAACATTGCAACTATGTATGGTTGAAGTTATGGAAAAGTTCGGAGGGAACAATTATAAGCTGCCACACATAAATAAGCAAAAGTTAGCACGAGAAGGTTTATTACCTACCACTATTTCATGTGATTCAGAAGTCCTAACTGAAGCAATTTCAAGTCTCCAACAGTGAAGTACTGAAAATGAGGTTGTTGGGTATAAGTGAACTTGTAGTTGTATTTTTGGTGAACATTTGTTTCTAGCATTGCTCTGCTTTTGTAATGTACTGTATTTTGTTTGAAGTGTATGGCAGGAGACACTATGATGATTAGAGTAGTCTATTTTGCTCATTTTGTATAATTTGGTCAATGTAATCTATTTAAGGGTTGCAATGCTTTTTTAAAATCCTTGTGTATTGTGTAATTAGTGCAAAATGTAATCTGTTCATCATGAGGATTGTAATTAAGTGTTGCAGAATGTACATAGAAGCAGTCTAAGGTCTAGAATGGGATGATTTTTCTTTGTTTACTTTTTACTACTCCAACAGTCTCAAAGGATAGCAACAACCCCTTCACCAGCAAATGCACCATCAAATTCACTTCCCTTTACTTCTTAATTTTGCAAGTTTTATTGTTAGCAACATTCTGTTTCTTGCATGAAATTTTTTTAACCGCAAATTTATCAATTAAAACTAATACGGAGTAACCGATAATTGATCGAATTTTTTTTATCGGTTCGATATCTGTTATTTATTTCGTCATTTTTTTTTCCGGTAAGAATGTTCACCACTAATTTAGCTCTCATAATCGTTTTAAAATTAATTAATCGAATAATCGAAATTTTGAACATTCACAATTGGTTTATCAAATAACGAATTTTTTTACCGCAAATTTAACAATTAAAACTAATACGGAGTAACCAATAATTGATCGAATTTTGTTTTTATCGATTCAATATCGGTTACTGATTTCGTCATTTTTTTTCCGGTAAGAATGTTCACCACTAATTTAGCTCTCATAATCCTTTTAAAATTAATTAATTGAATAATCGAAATTTTGAACGTTCACAATTGGTTCATCAAATAACGAAAATTTTTTGTCCGCAAATTTATCAACTAAAACTAATACGGAGTAACTGATAATTGATCGAATATTTTTTGATCGATTCGATATCGGTTTATTGATTTCATCTTTTTTTTTTCTGGTAAGAATGTTCACCACTAATTTAGCGCTCATAACCCATTTAAAATCAATTAGCCAAATAATCGAAATTTTGAACGTTCATAATTTGTTTATCAAATAACGAATTTTTTTTTGCAAATTTATCAATTAAAACTAATATGGAGTAACCGATAATTGATCGAATCATTTTTTTATCAATTCGATATCGGTTATTGATTTCATCATTTATTTCCGATAAGAATGCTCACCACTAATTTAGCTCATCAAGAATGAAAAATTAAAATTGAAGAACAAAATTATCTTGGTTGTTTAAATAAAGAATAGAAAAGTAGGTAAAATGAATAAAAATAGTCTTATCATTTTTACTACAATATGTACTAGATATATAGTACAAAGTACAATAAATTAACATAAAAGTATGAAATACATATAAGGGCAAATTTGGAAAAGTAGAATGATAGTGGTGTTTAATTTTGGAAAGTGGACAACATTATGGGACAAACTAAAAAGGAAAGTAAGACGATAAAATGGGACGGAGGAAGTAATCATAAACATAAAAAGAAAATGTTAAAGCAAATTACGAAAAAAAAAAATAAAGGATTGTGTGGTATAAGGGTAACAGAAAAAATAATAGAATGTTTTAGAAACTCCAACCTTCTTTTTCTTGAATCAGGGGCCATATGTTGGAAGCTGCAAATTCATTTAGGGATGTCAATTGTACCCGCACCCGAAAGGGAAAGCGATTCCCCGTCCCTTCGGGGACGAAAATGGGGACAAAAATACGGGATCGAGGATCGAGGATGGGGGCAATTTTGAATTCCCCGCAGGGGACGGGAGCGGGGATGGGGAGTACTCTCCCCGTCCCACCCCGTCCTAGATATATATATATATATATATATATATATATATATATATATATATGTATGTATGTATGTATGTATGTATGTATGTATGTATGTATGTATGTATGTATGTATAGCCACACAACACACACATATGTAGTATTTTGTATACAATATATATAATTTTAGAAGCATTATTGTCATTGTATGTCATACTGATGAAATGCATATTTGAATAACATGTTTAATTGTAAAATATTGAATACTACTTTGAGTTAGGGATGAATATATATGCGTTATTTATTTAAATATTTTTAATGTTTAATTTGTATTTTTTTATAACTTATTAACGGGGTGGAGATTTCCCGTCCCCGAATAACCTCCGTGGGGATGGGGATGAGGGGAGTTTTTCCTTCCCCGACGGGGTGGGGGCGGGGATGCCCTGCCCCGTTGACATCCCTAGATTCATTGAAACATCAACATCATCAAATGAACGCTGCACCAATAAATGAAGGAAAATTTCATTAATTGAATATTAACAAAAAAAAAAAAACGGAAACTATATTGTATTCATGATTTCATGTGAACTGAATTAGTATATTATTGCAGAGGTGAATATATTCAATTAACTAAACATCCATCTTAGACAGAAAAGTAATTCTGTTATTTCTAATTACTTCCAATTATTGCTAATCACTTTCAATTATTGCTAATTACTTTTCATTATTGCTAATTATTTTTCATTGTATAAATTATCTTGCTAATCTTCTGTTAGTTCTGTATTTTAATTTTGAAGTAGTTCTTTGTGTTAGAGGTCTTTGTGATTAATATTACTATTTATCTTATATCCTAAAGTAGTATGGAATGTCATGAGTAAACACTAATTTATTATTATGTTACTTAGATGGCACCAAATCGAGAAAACAATGTACATGAAGGTTGAAGTGAGAACAAAGATGAAAATCAACGTGGTAAAGATTCAGGCAGGGTTAGTTGGTCAAAAGAACAACTTCACCTTCTTTGTGATATTTGTATACAATACGTTGAAAAAAGTAAAAGGGAAAAGCGTGGAGTAACATCTCAAAGGTTAGTGTGGAAGAAGATAGAAGTAGAATTTCAAAAACGAACAAATCTTGAATGGGATAAAATGAAACTAAAAAACAAGGTAGATTGGATGAGAGTTAGATGGGGTTTGTGGAAACAACTCAAAGGAAGAGAGACAGGATTATGATGGGTTCCTGAGAAGGGAACTATTAGTTCTACTGATGAGTTGTGGGATTGAAAATTAAGGAAAATCCAAAGTTTGAGGCTTTTCGGGAAGAAGGGTTTGAATTTGAACTATAAATTAAGATGGATCAAATTTTTGGTTGTTATGCTCAGGGAACACTTAAATTTAGTCCAATATTTGATTCCCCACAAGGACATTTACAACATGAAAGTGATGAAATGTATGTTCCTTCCCCTCCTTGCAATGATACTCCTCATGTTAATCTTGGTGACATGGATGAGACTCATGGTGATGACTGATGATAATGATTATAATACATGGGATGATGTGTGGAAAGAGTCTATGGCTAGCCCTCATGATACACAATTTGAGAGAAGTGAAAAAGTAGAGGTAAGAGGGTTCTAGAGGTTAATTCTTTACAAAGTAGTAAGAGTGCTAAGATTGAAACCACTAAAAAGGAGGAGCTGTTGCAATATTGAGTGACAAACTTGGAAGTATGTTGCAGCTTATTGGAGAAAGAACTAATGTATCTAAGGAGGTGAATATGTCACTTAAGGATGTTTTGACTTCAATGAAAAACTCAAGTTGTAATGAAATTACGGATGCATTGGCAAAATTATATGTTTTGCCCGGTTTGAATTTCGACACCCCTGAATTTTTCTTTGCTTGCACGTTAATTGAAGATCCACAAAAAAAATCTGCTATCTATGGATTACCAGATGATAAGGTGAGAGTTCTACATCAATTTCTTGTATAAGAAAGAAAACAAGCATTAGTGGTTATGCATGAACTGTTATGTATTTTGGCTTTGGTACAGTTATGTATGAACTATTATGTATTTTGACTTTGGTAGTATTATGTATTTTGGCTTTGGTACTGTTATGTATGAACTATTATGAACATTTGTTGTAGGAAATGCTATGTAATTTATTGTAACGTATTATTACGAACTCTTATGTAATTTCTAATTGTATGAACTATTATGAACTCTTATGTAATTTCTAATTCTATGAACTATTATGTAATTTCTTATTTTATGAACTATTATGAACTTTTATGCAATTTCTTATTGTATGAACTATTATGATCTGTAATGCAATTTCTTATTTAATGAACTATTATGAATTCTTATTGTAGGAAATGCTATGTAATTTGTTTATGGTTTTTAAAAAGTATGAATGAGAGTTCTATAATAAATATACTAATTTGTGTGTAGGCAACAAAACATGATGGATAATACTGAGCAAATTAGGAAACTTATCATAATTAAGGAGTACTTTGACAATAAGGATGAATTTTGGGACTTAGTGGCTTGTATGACCGGGTATATGTGTGTATACTTGTTGAAGCATATTTACAAGGAGTCATGCATGACTTCAAGTTTAATGGGAGAAAGATGGATGAATGAATTAATGAATGATCATGAGAAACGGTGTTTTAATGTATTTAGAATGAATACAATTACATTTCGTCATTTATGTGTAGATTTAGAAACCAAGTATGGTTTGAGGGCTTCAAATAAGATCTCAACTTTAGAGAAACTTGGTATATTTGTATATGTGCTTAGTAAGGGTGCTTCTAATAGAGATACTCAAGATCGCTTTCAACATTCCGGTGAAACTGTGAGCAGAATTATTAAAGAAGTGTTGAATGTCATGGATGGATTCTCAAGAGATATGCTTGTACCAAAAGATCATGAGTTCAAGGAGATCCCGCAAAAAATTGCTAATTATAATAAATATATGCCACATTTTAAAGTAAGTGAATTAATATGTTGTTCATCTCATTTTTATCTATATACTGCGTATTTGTTACATCAATATGTTAATTAATATATGCCACTTTTTTCCCTAAAATTAGAACTACATTGGAGCTATTGATGGCACACATATTGCAATAACTGTAAGAGAGGAAGATCAAATGAGATATATAGGAAGGAAAGAGATTCCTATTACCAATGTCTTAGCAGCATGTGACTTTGGTATGTTATTCACATATGTTTTAACGGGATGGGAGGGATCAGCACATGATGCTCGCATTTTTCTCGACATGATTAGTAATCTAAGTATGAAATTTCCTAAACCACCACAATGTAGTTTTAAAAGTTTGTTTCATTAATTACTATTATGGTTAAATATACTTATAATTTATTAACTTTTATTTTTATATACATTTAGGAAAGTATTACTTGGTGGATAAAGGCTTCCCGGAAAGAAATGGATATTTAACACCTTACTCTAAGACTAGATACCATCAATCAGAGTTTCTGTTGAACTAACCCAAGGGGATCTCAAGAAGTATTTAATCGAGCTCATTCATCTTTAAGAAGTTGCATTGAGAGGGCTTTTGGTTTTCTTAAGGCTCGGTGGAAGATATTGCAAAAGATGCTGATATATTCATTAATGGATCAAAATAGACTTATTTGCTCATGTTTTGCATTGCACAACTACATAAGGAAAAGCACAATTGGTGATCTCGGTTTTAGATTCATTGATCAAGATCCAGAGCTCATACCACCAGATATTTTTCAAGATGTTGAAGCTAACTTTGTACTAGGTGATGATAACATCTAGTTTGATTGCAGCTAGGCGTCATTCCTAGAGTATTATTACTTGGTGAAGATGGTTTGTAAATTTTTGGTGTATGTACTTCGTGAAATGGTGTAGGGTGATCCTTATTTTTTTGTCCCTCGGCATGGGGTCTTCCCCCCTTTTTGTATTCCAAAAAAAATAATAATAATATTATATATGTTGAATTATTATTACTAACTTATGCTCATTTGAATTGATGTTTTTTATGCTTAACTATTATTAACTACGGAGTATTCCTCTATAATTGTAACATTATTAATAATCAAACAAACAATTTAATAGTTAACATTTTATTGATAACAACAACAACAACAACAACAACAATAACAATAATAATAATAATAATAATAATAATAATAATAATAATAATAATAATAATAATAATAATAATAATAATAATAATAAATTGTAAAAGTAACTAAAGAATTAAGAAATTAGCACAATGTCCTTAAAGGTCATTTTACATACCATCAGCTATCAGCTATGAGCTAATTTATCAAACACTTTTCTATAACCAGTTAATACAATCAGCTAGTCAAACCAGTTAACAGAATTAGCTATTAGTTATCAGCTATCAGCTGATTACTAAACACCCCCTCGCTGAATTGTAAGCACTTCTTTAGGGTGGGACAACTAGCCTGGAGATTTAAGACTACTCCATACCCAAAGTCAAAGATCAAACTATTGACCTTTGGTTAATGATGGATGAGTCCCTTCCACTCAACTACACCCCAGGTTATTGTTAGCAATAAAGTGTAATGGTTTTGATATGCCAAATTTGTATTTGTAGATCCCCCAATTTTATTTCTAGGTCTAGTAGAGTCTTAGACCATGATCGGGAAATTATTTAATTATGAAAAGAGAAAAACAGAGGAAGATGGATGAAAATAGAAGAAGAAGATATAAAGCCGAAAATCAAGAATTTGTCTGGAGAAAATGACAAATTGAAGAAGAAGATGAATGATACAATATTCACGTCGCTACTACTCAAAGAAAATATCCCAGAAGAATTTTCGTGAAGAAAATTAATATTGGAAGAATGCATGAAATTGACTTGGAGATCAAGCATCTATGGAAAGAAAGAAGTACATCAAATGTGATTGGAGATTTAATCAAAAGCTGTACGGACGAAGTGGATGATGCTTGATATATTATCCAAAATGGCTTAAGTTCAAAACTCACCATCAACAATTTTACAAGGTAAAATTTGAGAAGTCAAATTAAAGTAATCTGATGGAGTTGGGCGCTAGTTTAAGCTTACAAGTGGTGGAAATTGGGAAACAATTTCACTTGGGTGGCAATTGAGATGCAATTGCACGAGCCAATTCAAAGGAATTGGGAGCCGATTTCATAGAAATTGAAATTGGGAGCTAGTTCAAAGAATTGAAATTGGGAGCCAGTTTCAGAGAAATCAATTGAAATTGGGAGCAAGTTTCACATGGAAATCAATTCAATATGGGAGCCAATGTAGAATTGGAATTGGGAGCCAATCAATTCAATATGGGAGCCAATGTAGAATTGGAATTGGGAGCCAATTGAGTGTAGAATTGGAATTGGGAGCCAATTGAGGTTGTAGTATGGGAATATGGGAGCCAATGTAGAATTGGAATTGGGAGCCAATCAATTCAATATGGGAGCCAATGTAGAATTGGAATTGGGAGCCAATTGAGTGTAGAATTGGAATTGGGAGCCAATTGAGGTTGTAGTATGGGATGCAATTCCAAAGTTATTGGAATTGGGAGCCAATTGAGGTTGTAGTAGGGGATGCAATTTCAAAGTTGGGGACCGATTCAAAGGAGACATGGAGATCAAATTGAATTGAGATGAAATTCAAATACCAGGAGAAGTCTTGGAGCCAATTTCAAAGTCAAAGTCAACAATTCAAATTGGGAAGCAATTGAAAGCACCAGGAGCCAATTGCAAGTCAAAGTCAATTGGGAGCCAATTACAATGGAGAAATTCAAATTGGGTGCCAATTACAAGCCAATTGAAATTGGGTGTCAATTACAAAGGAGAAATTCAAATTGGGTGGAAGTTCAAAGCCAGTTTGAAGTCTGAGAACACCCAGACGTGAGAATGAAGAAGATGAAGATGAACTTACAGTGAAAATATTCTCACAAGAAAAAATACTAGTTTTAACTAGTATGGGATTAAATTGAAGAATATTTTTAAATCCCAAAGATACAAGGACCACTTCAGAGCTGATCAGAGAAGCCATTCTACACCAAAACTGAGACCCAGATATTTCCACTCAACGTAAAACCAGAGGAATATCAGATGAAGTTTGGGAGCTCATTTACATGGAGATGAAACTCCATCAAACGGCTAGCTTATCTCTTTCTGACATTTTTGCAGAGGATAAGATAAGATCTCTGACAAAAGATACAAGATTTCAAAAATGAGAGCGTCTCTTTCCAACGGACAGATTCTCATTACCAGCTATAAAATGATGAAGATATGAAGACTTGAAGAAGAACGGAGCAGAGAAAAATATACAAGAGAGCAGAAAATTCGAATCCATAAAAGGGATCGAATAGAGCAATTAAGCTTGAAAGAGCATAGAGCAAAAATCTCATTTGGTACAGAGCATACCAAAAAATCTTCAAGTGAGAAGTGAGAAAAGAAAAAGAACCCAGAGAGCTTCAAAAGAGAAATATTCTGAGAGTTCTTAAACAGAGCAAAACAGAGCATAAATATCAAGTGCTTTACTTGATATATTCAAAGAGAGAAAACACTCAGAGTTATCAAGAGAAATCATTCCAGAGTGTTTATCTTCATCAAAGAGACCTGCGCATCATTGAAGATCAACTACAGAGTCTCAGAAGTTGGAAGCAAGACAACACTTGTTTTGGAGCAAAACAAGAGAAGGGAGGAAAGTAGCACGGAGCTGTGAAATCCTGGATTGTCACACGGAGCTGTGAGATCCGAAGCAGCAGTGTCGGAGGCACTGGGCGTGATTGGTGTGGGCTTGGTGATCAAAGCACCAGATCACGGGATACGTTTTTACCGGAGTGTGGAAGACGGGGGGAAAGTAACGCGGAGTCGTGAAATCCTGGGATAGTAGCGCGGCGACGTGAAACCCGAAGCAGCAGTGTGGTGTCACTGGGCGTGATTAGTTCGGGCTTTGTGATCAAAGCACTAGATCACGGAATTCATTGTATCTTGGAACCAAGAAGTGGTGGATATAGTGAATTGGCTCTTGGAGAAAAGAGCAAGTGGAGTAGGAGGATTACACCACCTCGCGAACCACTATAATTGTCTTGTGTTCTTTACTGCTTTCTTTACATACTGCTCTTTACATATTCGCTCTCACGAAGATATACTGCTCACACAATCTCGCACACACTTTATGTTTATTTATTTCCGCTGTGCACCATACTCTAACAATCTAGTTATGAGTTTTGGTTTATCTCTGTCTTAGCAATTGTTGTGCTGTGTGAAAAAGTTTGAAAGTCTATTCACCCCCCCCCCCCCCCCCGCCTAGACTTTCACCTTACCTCTTTTGGGACCAACAGTTATAAGTCACTCCTTACTAATCACTCTCTAAGGTGCCAGTTTTATTAAAGGAAACGGTATAAATAGACCATTGAACTATTTGGGGATATCAATTAAGCCACCAAACTCGAATAAGCTCCAAATTCATCCATGAACCTGAAAAAAAAAAAAACATTTAGCATTTTTAGCAGTTAACAACAGGTTTGATTTTTAGCAGTTAACAACAGGTTTGTGCTGATTGGGTTGCCGTGTGTATATTATTATTATTATTATTATTATTATTATTATTATTATTATTATTATTATTATTATTATTATTATTATTATTATTATTATTATTATTATTATTATTATTATTATTATTATTATTATTATTATTATTATTATTATTATTATTATTATTATTATTATTATTATTATTATTATTATTTTATTATTATTATTATTATTATTATTATTATTATTATTATTATTATTATTATTATTATTATTATTATTATTATTATCATCATCTTACTAAGCATTTGACCTCTTCCTAGATGTCATGTTTTCTTGATTTTATTTTCTAACATGTCAGTTACTATATTTAAAACTAATACAGTATTTTTTTTTTAAAAAAAAAATTATTTTTATTTTAATAATTTCAAATAAAATAATTATTTTGAAATTAAAAAAAAAAAAAAAACAGCCTCCATGGCTGGCCGGAGACGAGGTGGTCCCCACCGCTTCGCCTCCGGCCAGCCAGCCATGGAAACGAAAGGGGACCCCTTCGTCTCCGGCTAGCCACGGAGAGGAAGGGCCGGTCATGGAGACGAAGGGTCCCCTTGGTCTCTGGCAATGTTGTTTTTTTTTTCAAAATAATTATTTTATTTTTTTAAACAATTATTTTATTTAAAATTATTAAAATAAATTTAAAAAATTATTTTTAAAAATAGTACCCGACAGGTCAATAAATAAAATCCGGAAAATATGACATCCAATAAGAGGGTTAAATGCTTAGTAGGATAATAAAAATAATAAAATATAAAATAAAGAGTGAATTTCATTTTTGGTCCTACTGTTATTGGGGTCTTTCCAATTTTAGTTCATCATAATTTTTTTTTGCCAAATTACACCCACAGTTATTAACATCGTTCCAATTTTAGTCCACGTTAGACTTTCCGTCAATTGGCCGTGACTTGGAGGGGCATTTCCGTCATTTTATTTTGTTTCTCTTCTACTTTACCATTTGTTCCCCAAAACAGACGATTGTATACCCTCTCTTTAATCAAACGTAAAACCCTCTCTTTAATCAAACCTAAATCCCAGCCAAATTCCAACCTGTTTGACAATCGAATCAACGACGCATCAATTGTCAAACATTCTTCGACGAAAATCCCAACCAATATCGATGAAATTGGAAAGCTAAATCAACGAGTACTGACGGGAGGAAGCAAGAACGATGGACAACAAAAACCTAGGTAAAAGTCGATTTTTACATATTCTGAGTTGTATGTGTATACAATGAATAAAGTAACCTAGGTAAAACATGTTAATGCCATTTAAGTATTTGTCATTGTCCTTTGTTGTCTGCCATTGCTTGTACACGGCTTTTACGTGTGGGGTTGTCATTGTCCTTTGTTGTCTGCTATTCTTATGAAATTCTGTGGGGTAGATGCTTTAACTTATGCACTTGGAATTGTATATATGCATATAAACAGGGGACCACATGTTGTTGTAGGGTTTTTATTAGAAAGTTATGTTCTGGGGACCACTGCTGCGTAAACTGTGTTTTTTTTTTCCCCTTTTTTGTTAGAATACGTTAAAAACCAATAATTCAGCTTGATCATTTATTTTTGCTTTGTTTATGTGTTTGGAAATAATACAGATACCTTTAGTCTGAAGTTAAGACATGGAGGTAGCCTAAAAAAGAATGGAATAGGATATGTTGGAGGGGCTATTCAGTCTTATAATTTGGATATTGATTTGTGTGGGTGATAACTTTAAGGGAAACAGTTGAGGAATTGGGATATAACATGTTAGATAAATTTAAATACTTCACACCTACTAGTGGGGTCTTATTTGAATTAAATAATGATAGTGATTGTTGGGCAATATGTGACAGTGGCCAGTTTCCCAAACAGATTGAGGTTTGGGTGATAGGTGATGAAGGAGCTGGGGATGGTGAAACTGTAGTTGAAGGTGAGGAGAAATTTGATGATTTGGAGTACAGTGAGGGTAGTGGGGATACTGAGGGAAATGATGACTTAGAGTTTGATGGGCATGTAGATCAGAATGCAGAATTTGCAGGGGTTGATGTTGTTCAATCATCTAGGGAGAATATTGTTTCTGCGAAGGATGGAAATGGGGTTGGGAGTGTGAAATATGGGAATGAAGGACTGAATTTCTCTGATGAAGACAGTGGGAAGGACAGTGATGATGAAAAGAAATTTAAGTGGCCAAAGTTTAGGGCAAAGATTGAGATGAATTGCCCTAAGTTCTCTATTGGATTAACTTTTAGATCTAAGGGTGAGTTTAGAGATGCTGTCTATAATTATGCTTTGCATACTGGGAAGGAATTAAAGTTTACAAAGAATGACAAGTGTAGGATGTGTGTAAGGTGTAGACAAAGTGGTTGTCCTTTCAAGATTAATTTATGGAAAGTTAAGGATGCAATGTCTTGGAGAATTGTTAGTTATCATGAAGAACATGATGGGTGTGGTTGGGTGTATGAAAACTCCATGGTGAAATCAACAAGAATGGCTAAAAGATGGGTGAAAGAAATTGGCCACCACAGCAACTGGAGTACTACTGAATTTAGAAACAAGGTGAAGGTTGATAACAAATGTGAAATAAGTAAGAAGCAAGTTTGGAGGGCCATAACAAAAGCTAAGGCTGTGATTGAAGGAGAGGCTATGGACTTTTTCAACAAGATTTGGGACTATAAATTGGAGATTCAAAAAAGAAACCCCAAAACTACATGTGAGGTTAAAGAAACTGATTTGTTGTATGATGGGAAGCCTAGATTCCTTAGAATGTATTTCTGTTGGGAAGCTAGCAAAGATGGGTATAAGTTTTGTAGAAAATTAATTGGTGTTGATGGGTGCCATTTGAAAAGCAAGTTTGGAGGGATTCTTGTAACTGCTGTGGGGATTGATGGAAATGACAGCATATTCCCACTAGCATATGCACTTGTAGAAGGGGAAACAAAGGATTCATGGTCCTGGTTTTTGAAGTTTTTAAAGAGGGACTTGGAAATCACAATTGAAGATCAACATCAACTGACATTTATATCAGGTATGACAGTGCATTTATTTCTGTACACTGAATTATATATCTTGTACCCACATGTATTGAAAGATAACTTGTTTTGCAGATAAACAAAAAGGTATTCTCCCAGCATTTGAAGAGGTTTTACCACATGTCTCACATAGATTCTGTGTGAGACATCTTCATGGAAACTTGAAGGTGGCAGGATTTGTTGGCAAGACAATGAAGGATGCATTATGGGCAGTAGCCAAGGCCACCATAGTGAACATGTTGTATGATGCCATGGCAGAAATCGAGGGCTTAGATGTAGAAGCATTTAATGGCTATCAAAGAAGCACCCTTCTGAATGGTCAAGGTCCCATTTCACACCTTACTCTAAATGTGATGCTCTAGTGAATAATATTTCAAAAAGTTTTAATGCCATGCTATTAGATGCTAGAGAAAAGCCATTGATTTCCTGTTTAGAAAGCATTAGGAAATTAATGATGACAAAAATATTTGATAGTAGAGAAAAGGATGTGACATGGAAGGGGCCTTTCTGCCCTACAATAATGAAAAAACTTGACTTAATTGAGCGTGTTGCTGGTAGCTGTTTAGGGAATCAGAGTGATGAACACATGTTTGAAGTAAGGTGTATGGCAGGGAATGAGAGTTTAGAGCAGCATACTGTTGATTTGTTTCGGAGGGCTTGTAGTTGTAGGAAATGGGACTTAACAGGAATACCTTGTAAACATGGAGTGTGTGTCATATGGGTTAAGAATGGTAAAAATGGTGTTGTGCATCATTATGTAGACAACTATTACTCAATTAATGCTTACTTAAATACCTATGAAGGGAGGATAAACCCCATTGCTGGTCCTGCTGAATGGCCTAGATCAAACAAGCAACCACCACTGCCCCCATTATACACAAGTAGACCTGGCAGACCCAAAAAATTGAGAAAGCTGTGTATGCATGAGATGAACAAAAATCAACCACCACTGACCAAAGATGGGACACATATGAACCGTAGCTTGATTGTCAAACATTGCAAGAAATGCAACAAGGCAGGCCATAATGCAAGAACATGTCCTATTGATCCTAGTGTCAGGCAAAGAAAGGTATTGTATATGTACCTTATGCAAACTAATTGTTCATTCTTTATTACATTTGACTGGAATTCTTACATTGTCATATTTTTTTCATCTAGTGTAATCCCAAAAAAAAAAAAAAAAAAAAAAAATTAAGCAGCAAACAGGAAATGTTGTGCCCCCTAAAGTTGATTCTGAGCAGGTTGTGCCACCTAGAGTGTATTCTGAGCAGGTTGTGCCCCCTAGAGTTGATTCTGAGCAGGTTGTGCCCCCTAGAGTTGGTTCTCAGCCTGCTGTTCTCCCTGGACTTGGTTGTGAGCCTCATGAAGTTGGTTTGGAGGGTCAGATAAGTGTAGAGTTTTGGACTAAAGCAGTAGAGGTAGCTGCTATGTTTGACAATGTTCCTGAAGGTGGAGTGGCTGTTCAGCATGAAGAAATTACAATTACTCAACCATCAATGGAGTTTGACAGCACTCAGCAAGAAACTGTACCACAAGTGAGCAACAAAGCTTCCAAGAGTTCCAAGACTTCCAAGAAATCCAAGACTTCAAGTGTTCAACCTGTGAGAAGATATGGCACAAGATCTATTATCAAGTCAAGATTCACCAACACCATTGACACACCTGTTAAGATTGATTAACCGTGATTAGAATTGTTACTTTGTTAGATATTTTGTGATTAGAATACACTGTTTTTGTGATCATAATTGTTCATTTTGCTATGTATTTTGGCTATGAAGTACTGTCTTTTGGCTATGTGTTTTGGCTATATATTAGAGCTATCTAATGTGTAACATACAGTTTGGTCACAATACATCTTGGGAAAAATGAAGCACTATGTTTTGGCTCTGTCTTTTGGTTATATTACTCTTTAGTGCAGAATACAGTTTGGTCAGTATATTTGTGTTCATTTTAGCTATGAAAGTGTTGTCATTTGGTCATTATTGTTTTGGCAGTAAGGCACAACAACAAAATAGCCATGGTTGATGTTCATTTGCATATAAACATTCTATTCAATTGCAGTATTCCAACATAACACAAACCAATTTTATTGTAACACAAACCAAACATACAGTACAAAAACATTATGGGAGCATAGGCACACCTAAATTATCATTCTTCCCTACAGCCAAACAACCCATTAGCACTACAATCAGAAGTACAACAGCCATCATGAATTTACATTTACTAGTCCTATGCTTCTCCTTAATTTCTTCCATTTCTTCTTCATTTCTTCCATTTCTCAACTTGGCTTTTAACCTTGCAAGTTCTTCTTCACTTTTGTTAATTCTCCTCAATAGCCCAGGTATTATCCTCTTTGACCTAGGGCAAATTGGGGGATCATACCAATTCACAAACCCACATGATCCATCCTGAAAATTGTGAGGATGAAACTCAAAATTGCGAAGATTAAACTGAACATTGCGAAATTAAAAACTCAAAATTGCGAATTTAGAAATTGAAAATTGACTCATTGCAAAAATTTCTAAATTGTAAACATATAAAATACTAACCTTACATCTTGAACATTCCCAGTACCTCCTACCTGTATTTTCTTTTGTCCATGATGTCTTCAAAACCATTTCTTGGCCACATCAACATTTCTGAATTGAAATCCATTCACCATACACAACATTTTCTCATTGTATTCGAAGAACTAGAAGAATTAGAGCTTTCTCCTTTGTATAATTAGAACTGGAAGAATTAGAGCTCTAGAGGATGCTCTTGACCATCAAAAAGAGCTTATGGCGTACGTTGAGAAGAAGAAAAAAAAAAAGAAGTTCTTTGGTTGCAGGGTCTAGAGGATGCTCTTAACCGTAAAAAACATAAGGAGAAAAGGAAGAGGTTCTTTGCATTCTGAAATATGAATCCTCCAAGGAAACTGAAACATCTAGACATTATGTATATAGGAAGCAAATGACTCCATTCCATTCCATGCTCTTTCTCAGCCCCAGCAACAACGTTGCTCTATTTATCAACTTTGTCGATTTTTTAACCAACAACCTTAATAACGTGTTACTTGTGTCTATGAGTGGGCTATTCCTCGAACACTGTTGTTGTATCATATATATATATATATATATATATATATATATATATATATATATATATATATATGTAGTTTTGGTTTGAACCAGTGCTGGTTTTACATGGACCAAATATGCTGTTTGTGACATTAACACTAGAAATGAGAAAAACATCATCATCGTCGAAATCATTGACGTTGTCGTCATGTTCTTTTTCCTCCTTAACATCTTTCACCACTGCCGCATCATCCAGCAGCTTCTTCTCAGCCTCAACTTCCTCGACGACAAGAGTCGGCATCATCGTTGCTGTTTTCCGGTTGTTTTGGGGTATTGAAAACTTGTGAGGGAAAGAACAGCAAAGAGTGGTGCAAGGATAAGCTATGTGCGTAAGATGATTTATTTAGGGATTTAGGGTCTACTAAATTTGTGGGGGAGAATTCCGGAATAACTAGGGTTCGATTCCCACAAGTGACGATTCCCTTTGGGCTAGCTTCTGTGTCTCCCGGAGTGAACCGGATGGACCTGGACCGTTAAACGGACAGAGAAAAACCCGGACCACAATGTGTGGTTTACACAAAAAAAAAACATGAAAGAAGTTCCACATCAGTACATTACAGGTGCCATATCATCCTAGTAATCGGAAAACCTGTAAAAAATGCTAGATGAAAAAAAAATGGTAAGTGGATCTAAATATACCTTATGAAAGGTCAATGCATGTGTGACATGAACAATCGGATATAGTTCATAGTGCGGGAAGACACCTTAGCATATATTTCGTGTATTACATTATACACAGATAATATACTAGTATATACTCTGTATATCATTTTAGTACAATAAAGGTGTATTTGGTTCAAATATGGGAATCAGAATCGGAATGAGAATCAAATATATATTTGGTAATTGGAATGAGTTTTGGTGAATTATTTTGTGTGTTTGGTAGTAAGGGAAGAATTGAAATGAATACCAATATTGATGTTTGGTTATGTATTACCTTGTAATCGGATTAAATGTTTTAAAAATACAAAAAAAAAAAATCAAGACAATTGATCTTAAGAGTGGCGATGAAGTGAAAAGAGATGAGTGAGGAGGCGGCTAATTACCTTGGTCTGGACCACCTTGGTCTGGGTCGCCTCGCTTGGTCCAGACCAGCTTGATCATGATCGCTTTCCTTGGTCTAGACTAGAGGTGTCAATTAGATGGGTTAATTTGAAGTCTAGTCCAAGCCCGACTCGTTTGGATTGGTCCGGTTTGATCCATTTGCTACAATGGGCGGACTAGGGCTAGCCCGTTTTATACTATGCATAGGGTCGGACTTTAATTTTTGGCCAATGACCGGGCCGCCCCCGATCTGGCCCGTACATCTTTTTAAAAATATAATCTACATATATACTCTAATAGAGTAATGACTCATGAGATTATCACATTAGAAACTGTTGGTTTTATGCCTATTAAATTCTTACATATTGTTGTATTTACTAGTTAGCTATTTAATTGCCTAACTAGCATACTAATTAGTAATTACTACCTTAAAATATTTTAAAGTTGTAAATTTGATTTGTTTCAAATTGAAAAAATTACCTTTACAGCTTTACTACATACTTCTTCCGTCCCATTTTATGTGTCGGGTTCGATTAACAAGACTTGACTGAAGTTATTTACAATTTTATTTTTCATAATATTAAGTTTAAAATTAGTATGTAAAATTTATATATTTATAAACTACATTAAAAGTACTATTAAAAACAAAAATTCAAATTTTAAAATCATAAGAAAATGTTAATATAAATAAGCAAAGAAAAATAGTTGGTTTGACCAATGAATAGTAAGTATGACAGATGAAATGGGACAGCGATAGTAGTAGATTAGTAGTTAGTAGTTTCAATTTGTAAACTTATTCTTATTAATTGTACTACATAATTAATTATTGATTTCTTTATTTTTATGTAATATTTCTTAAGTAAATAGTTGAAAATAAATATGTGAACTTGTAAAACTAATTTAGAAGGAATACATGACTTAAATTAGTCGATATATAATTTTTAATATTATTTTCTTTTAAATTTTTTTTTTTAGAGCTATAGATCTGGTCAGACTTTAATTTTTATTTTTGGACTGGACTAAGCTCGGGCCGAACTTTAAATGAACTGAGTTGACCTAGTCTAAAAACTAAATGGGTTAGTGGCCGGTCGGACTAAGCCTGCCCGTTTGACACCTCTAGTCTAGACTAGACCACCTTGGTTTGGATCGCCTTTCTTGGGCTTGGGTCACCTTCTTGAACCCTAAGTCGTGAATTCTTCTTGAGTCGCCTGGGTCATCTTCTTCGGCTCTGGACTATCGGCTTTCGGACCCCATGTCTCTATTCTTTAGTCATTTCCAATATACTCTTCAATCCGTGTTTTAAAAAATCTTCAACCAAACAATGTTTATAACTTTCATTTTCATTCTTTGTGTCTAGCCCAATAAACCAAACACAGTGTGTAAATATTTTTGTCTCAATACTTATTTCATTTCAATGCTAAGGGCTCGTTTGGTTCGCGGAAAATATTTGAAAGGAAATGGAATTGAAATCCCATGGAAAAGTAGTTACTGGGAAAATGGATTCCAGTGTTTGGTTGGTGGAAAATGAGTTACTGGGAATATTGATTCCATTGTTTGGTTGAATTTGTGATTGTAAGAAATAATGTGTATAAAGACTTAAATGCCCCTATACAATAATAATAATAATAATAATAATAATAATAATAATAATAATAATAATAATAATTATTATTATTATTATTATTATTATTATTATTATTATAAAAGATAATAATTTATAAATTAAAATATTATAACTTATCAAATTCATCACAATTTTTCTAAAGCTGCAAACTACAAAATTATAATTCATCACAATTTTTTTTTTTTCAAAGTAAAACCATGGTTCATTAGAATAGATGTTTTACATGACTGAAATGTATGAATCATCAAATTCAAAATAATTCCATCTATACACATTATTGGATATCACACACACACACACACACACACACACACACACACACACACACACACACACACACACACACACACACACACACACACACACACACACACACACACACATATATATATATATATATATATATATATATATATATATATATATATATATATATATAATATTTCAAGTCATCAACATGAGGAATAGATTTGAGGAAATTGTTGTTGCTAGAATACCTGCACTAACACCCAACTCCTTTGTGTGTGTGTGTGTGTGTGTGTGTGTGTGTGTGTGTGTGTACATGTGGTTTTTAATTCATTACAATTTGTCTAAAGCTGCAAACTGAAAAAAAAGAAAGAAAAAAAATTAAAACAAGCAAACAAACAAAGCATCGTTATGATACACATGCATGATACTGATGTTAGCTGCAAACTGCAAATACCTTAACAAAAGATAATATTATCTGCAAATTGCAAGTACCAATATTACAGCAAACTAGTTTCAAAATATTACAAAATACATAAGATATTCAAGTTAACAAGTTCATAATTTATAAATTAAAATATTATAACTTATCAAATTCATCACAATTTTTCTAAAGCTGCAAACTACAAAATTATAATTCATCACAATTTTTTTTTTTCAAAGTAAAACCATGGTTCATTAGAATAGATGTTTTACATGACTGAAATGTATGAATCATCAAATTCAAAATAATTCCATCTATACACATTATTGGATATCACACACACACACACACACACACACACACACACACACACACATATATATATATATATATATATATATAATATTTCAAGCCATCAACATGAGGAATAGATTTGAGGAAATTGTTGCTGCTAGAATACATGCACTAACACCCAACTCCTTTGTGTGTGTGTGTGTGTGTGTGTGTGTGTGTGTGTGTGTGTGTGTGTGTACATGTGGTTTTTAATTCATTACAATTTGTCTAAAGCTGCAAACTGAAAAAAAGAAAGAAAAAAAATTAAAACAAGCAAACAAACAAAGCATCGTTATGATACACATGCATGATACTGATGTTAGCTGCAAACTGCAAATACCTTAACAAAAGATAATATTATCTGCAAATTGCAAGTACCAATATTACAGCAAACTAGTTTCAAAATATTACAAAATACATAAGATATTCAAGTTAACAAGTTCATCCTTTCTAGTTTCACCCCCCCCCCCCCCCTCCCCCCCCAAAAAAAAAAAAAAAAAAAAAAAGCTAGCATCATATTTTTACATAGCTAACTTCATACTTATAACAGGATACTTTCTAACTTGACACCAAAAACAACAATACATTTCATCTAGCCACACAAATATGTTCAATATGCAGCAAGGAACCTTTTCACCCATTCAAGCCTTTTGTCTGCTGCAAGGCTAAAAAACATAAGCATTTGATTTGGATATTCGGGAAGCTTGATCATAGTCATAAACTTGTCATCATATGGCAGCCCCTCAATCTCACTCAACTTATCCTCTAATTCTTCAATCTTTTGTTGAAGAGTCAATTCGGTCCCAAAGGTTTTACTTATTTTGTCTCCTACAAATTCTAACTTCTCACCCAACATTATGGCAGCAGTAAGCAAAGAATTTGCAGTAATAGGGTCAGATGTGTCAATGTTTTTCCTCTTCCTCTTTGTAGCAGATGATGTTTGAGTCGGGATAAAGGAGATATCATTGTCTTGCAAATCAACTGGATTATCATCTTCACTACCTTCCATTGTTCCACCAATGCCTTCAAAAGGTTCAGCACTACCCATTTCATAAACTATATTTGCACCAGTTTGTGAATCTTTTCCCGTAGCACGATCTTTTCCATAAATATCAGTGAACTCATTATAAAAAGGAAAGCTTTTCCTTCTATATTGGGCAGCTTCTTTATGGCTCTACAAAAAAAAAGTTAATAAAAAAAAATCAGTAAAAGCAGTGAATTAAAAGTATAAACTGGAAAAACAAATGAAGAATATAGCAAATGTGGACATACACTTAAATAAACATCTCAAACATCATCTTCAGCAGTAACCATCTTCCTTTCATCATCCCATCCAAATCCACTATTATTATTTGTGAACAGATCATGGACAATGCTACATTCTTTCTTCAAAGTTTTGACTCTGGACTCAATGTGTGGTTTAGCTTTTATATTTGAGTTAGGTAATTTAGTTGCAAGCATTTTCTCTAACTCAACCAAATAGCCAGCTTTAAATCCAGTATCAGACTTTTTTGTTCCCATATTATGCAAATCAACCATGCAAGAAACTAGCATAGCATCATCTTCATGAGTCCACCTCCTGTTCTTTACTTTTGAGCTTCCCGTGTCAGCAGTTGCCATAATTATGTGCTAAACTTGAAAGTTAATATAAATGTCATGGCTTTAAACAAATATACCAATTTAAACACACATAACAATTTAAAATACTTGCATAAGCAAATGTCATAGAGTAGTTCAATACAAACATAGAGTTCTACATACAACTAAAACTATCTAGAAGCTTGCCAATGGTTGAACATTTGATTTGCTAATTTCATTCGTCAATTTGTCCAAGCATCAGATGGATCAACTGTATTTATTAAATTCATTTCACCTTCAGCTGGATCAAACTCATCAAGTTCACTTTCCATAGGATCAAATTGCATCACTTGTCTAATAAAATTATGGAGCAAACAACATGCTATAATAATGCGATTGTGTGTCTTTATAGGGTAATATGATGGGCTCCTAAGAATGCCCCATCTAATTTTTAATAACCCAAAACACCTCTCAATCACATTACGGGCAACTGCATGTTTCATATTAAAAAATTCTTGCGGGTTTGTAGGTTGATAACCTTGACGCCATTCATTCAAATGATACCTTTGGCCCCTAAAAGGTGCTAGAAAGCCCTCACAATTTGTATAACCAGCATCAACTAGGTAATAGCAACCTATATAAAAAATATATACTACATAAGTGACATAATTAGTTGACAATATCTATTTAATAAACTTAATCCTATACAAAGCTTACCATGTGGCACTTTCAATGCATGTGTCCTACTAATTGCATCACGAAGAACTCGACTATCCGCCACTGATCCTTCCCAACCACTTAGAACATATACAAATTGCATATCAGGAGTGCACACACCTAAAACATTTGTTGCAATGTCTCCCTTACGAGTTCGATATCTAATCTTAACAGAACTTGACACATTAACCTTGATAAATGTCCCATCTAAAGCACCTAAACAATTCTACAAAAAATATGAACCTTATTTTTTTTTTTAAAAAAAAAAACCCCCAACATATATAATACTTCAAAAATATTTAAGATGATAATGTACCTTAAACCACTTCCATCGATTGTCGGTACAATTTGTTGGAACGGGTTCGGGTGTTCTAAACAAATGACCTTGCAAATGCATTATGGCATTCAACACTTTATGAAACGTCCGACTGATACTCTCACCTGACCTTCTAAAATTGTATTGAATGACTCGATTTTTAACATGATGAGCAAGAATATGCAAGAAGATTGCTACTTGTTCATCAATAGCTATGTTCCTTGTTGGTTTTAATCCTCCTAAGCTCTCTAACATTTCACATAGTTTGTAAAAACCTTGCAAATTCATCCTAAGTAGTGAAATGCATGACTCATTATTATTCAAAATCCGTCGAACATACTCTCGTTTAGGATAACTCTCAAGTGAATAACGCCTAGTGCTTGGCCTATAACTATTGAGAGATGCAGCTGATGCCATTAATAGTATGAAAGCACTAACAGCAGTATACATCTCTAAAAAAACAGACAAAGCAGCCACAATCTTTTTTCTTCTTTCAGCAGTTCTACGTATACCCAAACGAGCCATGACTGCATTAATGGGTAGGAAGAAACATAAATGGATTGTTTTTTTTTTTTCTAATTGATATGATAATATTTTGGAATCAATTTGCACAAAGTGAAAAAGAAGAAATAAGTAAGATGCTAGAAAAAAGAGCAATAATTGCTGCAATTTTTTGGCAGCAAAATAAAGTTAAGGCAGTAATACACGAATGAAACAAAAATACTATTTTGAGCATACAAATAAATTAAATAATATAGCTACAAAATTGAATTTTTGGCCGCAAACATGAAGAAGTCCCTGCCTATCATATCTTCTGCCACACCTAAGAAGCTAAAGTGGCAGTGAAATCCATGAAATCTTTGTAGGGAAAAAGAGAAAGAAACCAGTGAAATATTTGCAGGGAAAAAGAGAAAGAAAGCAGAGAAGGTTGAGGATGTGGTTGGAGAACCTTAAAAAAAGGCTATGCAAAACCAGTGAAATATTTGCAGGGAACAAAGCTTGGCTCTACATTTTGAAATTCATCTTCAGTATCATCCCTCCACTTTCCCCGAAAAAAAAAATACACAAATATGCTCTGAAAAATTTATCTATGCGGAGCATTAGTCTGACAGCAACTAAAAGCGAAGAACTAAAAATATTCAAAAATCAATCAAAAATTACACAAAAAATAAGTAGAATAAAACAAACTAAAATGTGAGAAGAAACAACTTACCCGGAGGCGAGATAGCAGTGTCGTGCTTGAACTGTGGACTGTGGGAAGAAAGATGTGAGAAAGGGCGAGAACTGGAGGAGGAAGAAAGCTGTGAGAAGAAAAGAAAGCGAAGAATGGGGAATGAAACGGTAGGAAGGCAACAAATAACCCTAGATTGCTATTTATATGTATGTAATTAAGAAAGAAACATAAGGGTAAAATAGTCCACTTAGCTAAACTTTTCTTCCCTTCTACCGTGGAAAACAAAATACCAGCCTTGTGCTCAGATTTTGTTTTCCTCATATTTGAAGAATTAGTTTTCCATTGAAAAACAAATTCCATTAACCAAACATCATAAAACTTTGTTTTCCTCAAATTCTAGGAAAACCTTTTTCTTGGAAGTTCTTTTCCATGAACCAAACAAGCTCTAAAGGAGTAAAATTGTACTAAAAAAAAAATCAATTAGATTATGATAAATAATTCAAAAACATATACGTTAACAAAAAAACACAAATAGAAGAAGAGGTTGAGTATAACACTAGTTATGTAATTTTGGGCAACAAGGAGGACAAAGGGAGTCATTAATCAATATAGCGAGGACCCCACTGATAGCCTATTATCAAATATCTACCCTATTCCCTCACCCCCAGTTCTCCCTCTCCGTCAGCCCCCATTTCTTCACTTCATCGGATATTCATCCACTCGTTGATCTATCGGATGTTAGCATTTCTAACCATAATTTCGCCGTAACAATCCGGGAACCCTTATCGATCTTCCTAGAAACTTCAATTATGTAAGGTATTCGATTCTCATTCATCGTCGTTCGCAATTTTTTATATTTTTTTAAAAAAATTCTTTTAATAGTTTTTATTTAACAGTTGAAGAAGCATTGGAAGTGATTGAGGATTCGAGTGATCATATTCTTGGATCAATCGAGTGTGAGTTCTTGCGAATATTATCAATTTTTGTTTTGAGTTTCTTGGAATATTCCGTTTCCCTGTTTGGATTTTGTTCAGGTTGGTTTCGATAAGTGTTGATTTCTGGAAAAACAATGTGCTGTGCTATGGGATTGATGCTATTTTGATTTGAGATTCTTATTATAAAGTGTTAATGACAAAGGCGACACTTTTCACTGCAACTTGAGTAATAATGTTTGCTTTAAATGTGGAAAATCTGTTACTATGGCAGTGAGTTGTTATTAAGTGTCAGTTAAAATCATGTTGTAATTCAGATTGGATTTAAAATCAAATATGAACAAAAAGAAACCATAAAAAAATGTATGCCTAATTGTTTTTCTTCAGTTCTATGAGAATGAGGCATAAGATATTTTAATGAGATGAGTAAGTTGAAATTTTAATATGATGGTCATTTCCTATATTTGTTGTTACTTTAGATTTTAAATTTGAAAATTTGTTTCCAATGAATGAAGAGCTATGAGGTTGTAAATTTTACAATGTTCTTGGTATTCGTAGGTTAGATGTAGCGTTATTCTTTTGGATGAAGTTGGTATGGGTCATTTTCTTTTTTGTCTGGAAGATGAAACTCATGACTTTTGTTGCTTTATGGAGTTTGATAACAAATAGAGATCATATGGTGTAATGTTCTTTTTCAAAAATAAAAAATAAAAAATGGTGTAATGTTCTTTTCAGTGAGGTTTGGGACGATCATTCTTTTTTGTTATGCTATGTTTGTCAGAGGGAACTGATTAATACTACTCTTTTGTAGTCTCCGGTGATACATCAAACTTCAATCTTAAAACTATTATTACGCCGCTAGACCTGTGAATATCTTCTCCTATGGCTGATAACCGAAATGGTAATGCTAAGGCTGCTAATGGGAAAGCTTCTGGAGCACCTAGCACTTATAGTATAAGTGTGGATACCTTCAGTAAGCGTTTAAAAATGCTGTACTCTCACTGGGATGAATACAATAATGAACTTTGGGGCTCTTCAGAAGTTATTGCAATAGGAACTCCTCCTCCATCAGAGGATTTGAGGTACTTAAAATCTTCAGCTCTTAACATGTGGTTGGTTGGGTATGAGTTTCCTGATACAATTATGGTATTCATGAAGAAGCAGATCCATTTTCTGTGTAGCCAGAAAAAGGCATCCTTACTTGAAGTTGTGAAACAATCTGCTAAGGATGCTGTAGGTGTGGATGTTGTTATGCATATTAAAGCCAAAAATGATGATGGAACTGAATCAATGGATGCTATATTCAACGCCATTCATGCTCAGAATGGTCATGATACCCCTGTAGTTGGACACCTTGCAAGAGAGGCCCCTGAAGGGAATCTTTTAGAGACGTGGAATGAGAAATTACATAATGCTAATTTTCAACTTAGTGACATAGCGAGTGGGTTCTCTGACCTGTTTGCTGTCAAGGATGCAGCTGAGATAATGAATGTGAAGAAAGCTGCTTATTTGACTTCATCTGTGATGAAGCATTTTGTGGTCCCAAAACTCGAAAGGGTTATTGATGAAGAAAAGAAGGTAACTCATTCTTCACTTATGGGTGATACTGAAAAGGTCATACTTGAACCTGCAAGGATTAAGGTGAAGCTGAAAGCAGAAAATGTTGATATCTGTTACCCACCAATTTTTCAGAGTGGGGGAGAGTTTGATCTGAAACCAAGTGCTTCGAGCAATGATCAAAACCTTTACTATGATTCAACTAGTGTGATCATATGTGCAGTTGGGTCACGTTACAATAGCTATTGCTCGAATGTTGCTCGCACTTTTCTAATTGATGCAAACCCAATGCAAAGCAAGGCTTATGAAGTCCTCCTTAAGGCCCATGATGCAGCAATCAGTGCTCTGAGTCCAGGTAAGAAGGCTGGCGAAGCATACCAAGCAGCAATTTCCATAATTGAAAAGGAGGCACCTGAATTGATTGCAAGTGTGACCAAATCAGCAGGGACTGGTATTGGCCTCGAGTTCCGTGAGTCAGGGTTGATTCTCAATGGCAAGAATGACAGATTGCTGAAAGCTGGAATGGTTTTTAATGTGAATATTGGGTTTCAGAATTTGCAAACAGAGACAAAAAACCCAAAGACTGGAAAGTTTTCAATGTTGCTTGCTGATACAGTTATTGTTGGACAAACTTCCCCAGAGGTGGTGACGTCTATGAGTTCAAAAGCTGTAAAAGATGTGGCATACTCATTCAATGAGGATGGAGATGAAGAAGAAGTGCAGACAAAAGTTAAGGTGAAGCCTGATCGTGCTGAAGGACTCCCATCTAAGGCAACACTCAGGTCTGTTAACCATGAGGCATCCAAAGAGGAGCTGAGGAGGCAACACCAGGCAGAATTGGCACGTCAAAAGAATGAAGAAACTTTAAGGAGGCTCACAGGAGGCAGTGCTGGGGTGGCAGATAATCGTGGTGCTGTAAGAACCAGTGGAGATCTAATTGCGTATAGGAACATTAATGACCTACCTTCTCCCAAAGATTTGATGATTCAGGTTGATCAGAAGAATGAGTCTGTCCTCTTACCTATCCATGGAAGCATGATTCCATTCCATGTTGCCACAGTGAAAAGTGTATCTAGTCAACAGGATACAAATCGTACTTGCTATATCAGGTTAATGTTTAATGTGCCTGGCACGCCTTTTAATCCTCATGACTCAAACACACTAAAGTTTCAGGGGTCTATATATGTTAAAGAAGTTTCTTTTCGTTCGAAGGACACAAGACACATTAGTGAAATAGTCCAACAGATAAGAACTCTCCGCAGGCAGGTTGTCTCTCGGGAGTCGGAAAAGGCTGAGAGGGCAACCTTAGTGACACAGGAGAAACTACAACTTGCAGGAGCCAAATTTAAGCCTATAAAGTTGACTGATTTGTGGATCCGTCCTGTATTTGGTGGCCGAGGGAGAAAACTTCCTGGTACTTTAGAAGCTCACACAAATGGATTTCGTTATGGAACTTCAAGGCCAGATGAGAGAGTGGATATTATGTATGGCAACATCAAACATGCATTCTTCCAGCCAGCAGAGAAGGAAATGATCACACTGCTCCACTTTCATCTGCACAATCACATAATGGTGGGAAACAAGAAAACCAAGGATGTCCAATTCTATGTTGAAGTCATGGATGTGGTTCAAACGATTGGTGGTGGAAAAAGATCTGCCTATGATCCTGATGAGATTGAGGAGGAGCAGCGAGAAAGGGAGAGGAAAAATAAGATAAACATGGAATTCCAGAACTTCATAAACAAAGTTAATGATCTTTGGGGGCAGCCTCAATTTAAAGCGCTTGATCTGGAATTTGATCAGCCATTGAGAGAACTTGGGTTCCATGGTGTGCCCCACAAATCAACAGCTTTTATTGTCCCAACCTCAAGCTGCCTTGTTGAGCTTGTCGAGACACCTTTTGTTGTAATAACACTTGGTGAGATTGAGATTGTCAATTTGGAAAGGGTGGGGCTGGGCCAGAAGAATTTTGACATGACAATTGTGTTCAAGGACTTCAAGCGAGATGTTATGCGGATTGATTCCATCCCTTCAACGGCACTGGATGGAATTAAGGAATGGCTTGACACGACAGACCTGAAGTACTATGAAAGCAGGTTAAACCTTAACTGGAGGCAGATACTAAAAACAATCACCGATGATCCAGAGGATTTCATTGAGAATGGTGGATGGGAGTTCCTCAATTTGGAGGCCTCTGATTCTGAATCTGATAACTCGCAGGATTCTGATGGTGGTTATGTGCCCTCAGATGTAGAGCCTGAGTCTTCAGATGAAGAGGATGCTGAGAGCGAGTCACTAGTGGAGTCGGAGGATGATGAAGGTGATGATTCTGAAGAAGGCTCTGAAGAAGATGAAGGAAAAACATGGGAGGAGTTAGAAAGGGAAGCAAGTAATGCAGACAGAGAGAAGGGAGACGATTCAGATAGTGAGGAGGACAGAAGGAAGAGGAAAATGAAGGCTTTTGGCAAAGCCCGTGCACCAGAGAGAAAAAATCTCGGTAGCAGCAGCAGCAGCCTAAGTAAGAGGCCCAGGTTTAGGTAAACATTGCTGTTTTTCGTGCTCTTTCCACAAGTAGTTGAACTTTATTACTGTTACCAAAACAGCTGTATAATAGTTAGCTCTCAACCGAGTGCCAACTTTTTTAGGTTTTCTATCAGGTGTATGTAAGATAGTTCTCGTAATCTATGATGTGTGGAAGTTGGACTTTTTGTTCAGGTGAACCCTAGGACATATCGTGTGTGCATGGAATACTTCATATTTGGTGAAATTGCACATCTTAATAATATCATGGGAAATTTGCATTTTAGGTCCTTCAATTGTGGGCGATTAGTTGATGTAGGACTTGTTTTATAATTAATAGCAAATGGCATCCTCCGAGTTGCCAAATAAATTATTTTTTGATGAACAAAAAATTTGCTTTCCTTAAATATTTGGTTGGAAACAAATGGAATTTGGCAGATTACATACAGGTGGTTATATTACATATTGTAGGTTGCAATGTGATTTTGCAGTGTGGTTGAACTGCAAATTGCCGGCTGAATTCCAATGTGATTTGGCAGTTCTATTGCAAGTTTAGGCTATATTACATTACTGTACTGTGTACTTGGCAGGTTTATTATTATAATATTGCATTCTTAAGCAGGTTTATTATTGACAATTACATCCAATTGAAATGGATTGATCACCATAATAAATACACCTCTAAACCCAAATGGAAACTGAGAATGTGCACAAGTTCATTATATTTCATAAATCTGCATATAATCAAATCCAATGGAATGTGATATCAGAAGTTGTGGTACAATTCACCACTACTAAAACTCATGCTAAAGCCATTTACAATGTATGGCTATATTTCTCTCTATTTCATCAACCCATGTCTATCTATCTCCACATCATCATCTTATTATATAAAAGGAAAAATAACCCAGAAAACTGCCATACATATGTTTGCCACTTCCCTGCACCGAGCATGTAATTTTTATTTTTTTTAATACATTAGGTTTTTCAACTTGTACTAAATTAATCTTAAGCCCTGGTTTTCAAAAATAAAAAAATAAAAAAATCTTAAGCCCTTAAAATCCTTGCTCAATCTTAAGCAACGTTTTTGGGGTGATCGGTCAAACTAATTTAGATAGCCTTGTGGGTCATAATTTTATTTATTTGAGTTTATTTAAATTAGCTATGACTGCAGTTTTATTAGATTTTATTTCTTTGAGTATATTTGCATATTGTTAAAATTTTCTTCCAAATTGCCACATGGCATATAGGAGGAGATGATTTGGAAGACAAATATCCCTCTTTGGGACCCCTAAGAGCATCCACAACGGCAAATTTTGGATGATTTTTGCAGGTTGTAATGCTTATATGGAGGAGAGAGAAGAAAATGAATTGTTGCAGGAGAACCGGGATTTTGGAAGAAAAGTGAGCCCCACTAAAAAAAAACAATTGATTCCTCTAGTGCACCAATCAAAACAATTGGTTCCTCTAGTGCGCGTGAAGCACACTAGAAGCGCCTAGTCGGGTCCATGCACTCCATGTGTTCACTGAGCGCGTTAACATAGCTTTTTTTTTTTTTTTTTTTTTTGTTTATATATATATTTTTTTCTTTTGTCATTTTTTTCCTTCCTCATTCTCTCCTACTTGGCATCTTAAAATTTGTGCAAAAAACCCTGCTCATCTATACTAGTTTGGTTTTTGCACAATTTTTAAGAAGGCCAAGTAGCATAGAGGAGAGAGAGGAAGAGAAAAAAAAAACCAAAAACTTTAAAACAATATGAACATGATGAGAACTGATAGAATTGTATTGAATGAATATCTTACAACTGTAAAGACAAGGTGAATATATACAAGAGGAGACTAGGATAGGAAATCAAAATGTGACTCAAATATATAGAGTACTAATACTAGCCCTAATAAACATGGCATGCGAAAGAATCAAAAGAATTTTTTTTTAGAAATATGCTTTTATGCGTGGGGGAATCTTCTCTTTTATCTCACTATATGGACCCCACAAAAATTTAATCTTGCGGGAGAAAAAACAAAGGTCATGTTTGGTAAAATAGTTAGATTTTTAGTCAATTTTGACTTATTTGATCATTATTAATTGTTTGACTTGGTTAAAAAATCAATATAAATGTTTGGTTAATTAGCTTTTTGTAACTCTAAAATGCTAAAATTCAAAAAGCTGCTCAAAGCAACTTTTTCAATTAGTTTTTTTTGAGAAAAGAAATTATACCAAATAGCTATCAGCTAATTAGTTAATTTACCAAACACATTCCTACAATCAACTAATGTTAAACTACTTATACCCTCTAATTAACCGAATCAGCTAACAACTAACAACTATCAACTAACAGTCATTTACCAAATAGGGCCAAAGCCCCAAAGAAAAAACCTACCTCTCCATCAGCCAAAAAATCATATGTTGCTTTTTTCTTCCTCAAAAACTGAGCAAAACTACTGATGTAGTTGCTCGTACATTTCCAAATTCCAAAATCTATTACAACTAAAATTCAAATACAAATACTACAATGTAATAGAGCTAGTAGCATTCGAAAAGAAAAAAAAAATTCAAATACAAATACCAAGTATTTGAAAAGCTCTAGAATCAATTTCGTAGTGTGTTTAAATTCCCTATCTCATTTCAGCTAACAATTTTTGCTTTTGATTCCTACTACACCATAGATGCAACTTAATAAATGGAAAATCCCAAAGTCATGAACTCAATGTTATATTCCTCTATGAGGATAGTATAGTTAAAACATTAAGGATTTATAAACCAAATTAATCTATACTCTATTATATATAGTAGTGGTGGTATGGTGGTGGTGGTTGTGGTAGTGTGGTAGTGGTTATGGTAATGGTGGTGGTGGTGCAGTGGTAGTGGTGTTATTTGTTATATAATAATAATAATAATAATAATAATAATAATAATAATAATAATAACTGGTGGTGGTGGTGGTTGTGGTGTGATGATGGTGGTGTGGTTGCGGTGGTATGGTGGTGGTGGTGGTATATTGTATGTAGTCTTGTACTGGTGGTGGTGGTGATGGTGGTAGTGAGCTGGTGGTGATGGTAGTAGTGGTGGTGATGTGGTATTGGTGTAAAATTATTTTCCCAAAAAAATAGGAAAAGTCATTTTCCTCCAAAACAAGCATATTTTTCAAAATCAACGAAAAATGATTTCCGTTGACTTGATTTTCCAGACACATCCAAACACTGAAAACTCAAAAAAAAATTTCCAGAAATCATTTTTCGGATTCCCAAACACACCCTTATATTCCAAACGTATATGATATATCCAGGTATAAAGGGTGTTATCATATTCGATGTTTATGAAAACAAAATTAAAGATGATGAAACTGGAAGTAAATGTTTGAGCATTAGTGAAGCAGATCAATTACTAATTGCTCCTAGCTCCAAGATGTTCAAATTATACATTTATACGTAGAAAACTAATCAAAAAACTTCTGAATCATCAGTTAATATATTTCATGAAGTTAACAATCTATTATAGTTGCATATAATCCCAACATATTCAAATTGCATATAAAATATGTGAATCAATTAATAGTTCATGAATTTATAAGGTTTATGATAGTTTCATGTAGTCCCAAAATATTCAATAATTTTCGTAATTTAATTTGTCTTTATTTAAAAAAAAAAATGTTTTCTTCTCAAAAAAAAAAAAAATGTTTTAAAGATTTTCTCTAGTGAATTAATTGATGGAATTCAAAATTGCATTTTTACCTATGCTTCAATGGTGAGTTAGTGTTTAGCTTTGACATTGAGAAATTGTGCTTTGCAATAATTGAATTATAATTTGGGTAGATTATATATCATTTGGCTGTCCAAATTTACTAAATTCGTCAAGTTAATAATTTTTTGCTAATAGCAAATAGAAGATGGGTAATATATAAAATCGGCAAACACAGTACCACCAAGCGGGGATAGCTCAGTTGGGAGAGCGTCAGACTGAAGATCTGAAGGTCACGTGTTCGATCCACGTTCACCGCATATATCCTTCTTTTCCCTTCAAAATGAGAAAGAAATTCAAACCCAATAAGACCCTTCAGCCAACCTACTTGATAAACATTTAATTCGAAAAGTAAATGTTTTTTTTATGAAAACAATTATGCTATCATCAATTTTTTTTAATTATAATTATTAATAGTATTATTATTGTTACTATTTGTAGCAGTATAATTGTTTTTATATTCATTATTTTTATAATTCTAAACACAACCAAACAGTGAAATCACTATTCGCAGTAATTTATTTTTCCACCAACCAAACAATGTAATTAATCTTCCCTTTATTTAAAAAATCTTCCCTTTAATTTGTATTTTTATAAAATTTCAATTCTATTTCCTCTCAAATATTTTCGGCGAACCAAACATGCCGTTAAATTTTTATGAAAATGAGACAAAACTAACAACGATTGATTAAATTTAAAACTATTATCAAAATCAAAATACACAATACAATTAATTATGAATCAAAGATTAAATCTAAAAACATCGCATCATCATGTAGAACTGAATAAAAAATTAACGAGAAAATATCTATTTTGGTCTCATGAGTATTAACATAATGACGGTTTTGATCTACATGTTTAATTCCTACATATTTTTAACGACTATTGTTTTAGTATCAATTTTAATCCACAGCTATTATTTTAGTACCAAAATTAATCATGTCAGTCACCCATCCATTTAAGACATGTCAAAATTTAAATATTTTAAGGGCATTTTTGTCATTTTCAACTTAAGATTCCAATTTGAGCATGAATAAAGAGATTTAAGCTCTAAGATTGATCCCAATTCACAGTTCTCTTCCTAATCTTACCTTAATTTGAGTAGGAGAACTGCGAATTGGGATAGATTTTAGGCTTAAATCCCATTATCTATGCTCAAATTGGAATCTTAAATTGAAAATGATGAAAATACCCTTAATAATTTTATATTTCGGCATGTCTTAAACGAAGAGGTGACCGACGTGATGAATTTTGGCACTAAAACAATAGTCGTGGATGAAAACTTGTAGGAATTAAACATGTGGACCAAAACTGTCATTTTACTAATACTCGTGGGACAAAAATTGGTATTTGCTCAAAAATTAACTATAAAATATTTAATGTTATTGAGAGTTTTCACATTTGGAGTGCATCTAACATAGAGATAACAATTTCAAATTGTCCCACGGATATCCAATCGAGTTCACCTTGCATGGTTCGAGGTTTTTGGGTAATTGTAAATGGTGGGTGGTGGGTGGGTCTTAAAAAATTAAACTTGTGATATATTAGGTTAGATTCGAGTTTTATATACAAAATCTGCATAAACCCCATCCGATCAATAATATATATATATATATATATATATATATATATATATATATATATATATATATATAGAGAGAGAGAGAGAGAGTAAAATAAGTACTAGTATATAATTAATTATAAAAGTTTCAGGAATTTTTACTAATATTTTATTATTTTTATTTCTAAACTAATTAGTTTATTTTATTAACAATTTAGTTATTATATTTGAATATTTCTATTATTTTATGTTCTAATATAATTAATGAATTTTATTATTTTATTATATGTAAGTAATTTAAATATTATTTTAAATTTTTTGATAAAATAATAAATGGTGAGTATATGTTGTAAGCATTCGCGTTGGGATAGGTTTTGAAAAAGCTCATCCAATACAAGTTGAGAGTGAAAATGGATGAAAAACATACAAAATAAATTGGGTAAAATATGTAGCACTCCCCAACCCATTGCAAACCCTAATCTAACATCTACTTAACCAAAGCTTTTGTGATTTGACGAAGTAACATTTTCCATGCCTTGTTAGATAATTGCCTATTAAATAATGATCATTGTCAGGTGGTAGGTATATCTAATATTTCAACAAGGAAAATAATTTAATTTAATGTCTCAAGAACTTGGCGGATATTGCGTAATGACATATACACCCAAAATCATATATATATATATATATATATATATATATATATATATATATACTACAAAAAAAATCACAAATCGCAACGGAAACATCACGACGGAATGTAATCCGTTGTCGATTCGCGACGGTTTTCGCTACAAAACGTGCTCTGTCACGATTTTGCGTTGGAAATGGTGACGGAATTCAATTCCGTAGCAATTTTTGGCGCAATTTGAGAAAAAACCTGTGAAATTTTGGCGCCCACATTTTTGTGACGGATTTTGCGACAAAATTAAGTTATGTCACCACAACGGTGACGGCAAAGGCAACGGCCGTCGGCCGATGGTTCCATCACGGTTTTGCGACAGAATCGGCGACGATAATAAATTCTGTTGCGATATTTGGCGCAAAGTGGAAAATATTCCCATGTAATCTTTGCACAAAGGAATTGACGACGGAGGCTGACGATAGAAATTGCAACAGGTATTTTTTTCGTCGCGAAAATATTTAAAATTTGAAGTAAAGTTTATTTTTGCTACAGAAAATGACGACGGAATCAATTCCTTAGCTAATATGTTGACACGTTGACGACAGAAAATGCGATGCCCTACATGTTTGTCGTGCTATGGCGATGGAATCGGCAACAGAAACTAACTTTGTTGCGATGTTTGGCGCAAAGATAGATTTGACGTTTGAGGTTGGCGACAGAACTTGCGACGATCGTTCTCTCCGTCACTAAAATATTTATTTTTTTAAAGTAAAGTATATTTTCACTACAGAATGAGATGATGGAGTCAATTCCTTGCCAATATGTTAACACATTAGCGATAGAAAATGCGACGTCCAACATGTCTGTAGCGCTATGGCGATGGAATCAACAACAAAAATTAATTATGTTGCGATATTTCACGCAAAGATAGATTGACGTTTGAGGTTGGCGACAGAACTTGCGACAATCATTTTTTCGTAACTAAAATATTTGTTTTTTTAAGTAAAGTTTATTTTCGCTACCGAATGAGACGACGGAATCTATTCCGTAGCCAATACGTTAACATATTGGCAACAGAAAATGCGACGCCCCACATGTCTGTCGTGCTACGGCGATGGAATCAACAACGAAAATTAATTTTGTTGCGATGTTTAGAGCAAAGATAATTTTGATGTTTGATGTTGGCGACGAAACGTGCGACGATCGTTATTTCCGTTACTAAAATATTTAATTTTTTAAGTAAAATTTATTTTCGCTACAGAATGAGATGACAGAATCGTGTCCGTTGCCAAGACGCCCCACATGTCCATCTCGCTACGGTGATTGAATCAACAATGAAAATAAATTTTATTGCGATGTTTGGCGCAAATATAGATTTCACGTATGAGTTTAGCGACGGAACTTGTGACAGTCGTTCTTTTCCGTCGTGAGAATATTTAAATTTTAAGTAAAATTTATAATCTTTCTAAAGAAAAAGTAAATTTTATAACATTTTAATTGTCGAATTGTGCACTAGGTTTGTTATTACAAGTGGAAAATTTTAAAATTTAATGTAAAACTGAAATTGCATATGAATTATTAAAAATTATTAATGTTATTAAATTATATATATATATATATATATATATATATATATATATATATGAAATATGGGGTTTATTCATTTATAAAGTTTTTTATTTAATTTGATCTAGCAAAATAATTCTACTCGGGTAATGCATCATGCATGGCACAATATTTATTAAATAAATTAATTAAAATTTAACCACGTTTAATATGATTAAGCACACATTATTACAATACAATTATTTTTAAAAATCTAAATTACTGCTTTCAAACTCTTGTTTTTGATATTCAAACTACTGCTTGAACATTTATGTTTCATTGCTACTGTGGTTTCTCGAGCACTTATAGTTCTATATATTCGATGCATCATCTGCTCGCTGAGATATATAAATGCAGTAATGCCAAAATCATAGAGAATATGAGATTCTTCTCTTGCCTAGTGAGAAGAATGATATCAATATATGTTTATTAGTTGATATCTATGATGTTAACATTTTTATGTGCTTGAAAACAATATATGTTTATTAGTTGAGATTTTTTAACACTATTGTGGTAGAAACCTTTATTAAGATTATTGTAATAGAATCATTGTGATTTTATTTTAGCGTGCCTATTGAGTTGATGTTGAGATTTTATTGTGCCTATTGTACTAAATTTTTTAACTTTTGTAACAGCATGTTGCATTGCAAAGGGAAGTATTAACACAAAATGGAGAGGATGTAGATGAGAGTCTGCGGTTGGCGGACATGATAAGAAAAGAAGAGTTTATGGACTTGACTCATATGGTAGCTTCATTTGTGGTCCAATTAATGTTAACACATCGGATAATATAACCTCAACATCGCAATCATTAGATAATGCTAATTCTGCAAAGATGCAAGATGATATTCAGAATTTGAAGACTTCTATGCTTCTTATATAGCAGCTTGCTCTTGAGAGTGAGAGAGCTGGTACTTCATCATAAACCTCATCGCAAAAGGATTGAACTAGATATTGATTTTTTATACATTATTATATTGTTGTTTAGAATATTAATTTGTATTAAGTACAACATTATTTTTTTTTTTTTTTACTATAAAACAGTATTAGTTTTATAATACAAATTATATTGTATTTTATTAATAGTATTTTTGTTTATAAATATAATTGCATATTAACATTTTAAATACTAACATTATAATTTTTACAAAATAATAATAATTACTAAAATACTAAACAATAATTATTTAGCAGAATCACGACAAAATATGATTTTAGCAATGGAATATCTAGCGATGGAATTGCGACAAAAATTTGTTCCGTTGTTTTTCTTACGACAAAATTTTTTGACGGAAGACAAAATTTTCAACGGAAAAGTTAGCGGCTGAATCGTAATGAGAATTTGTTCCGTCATTTTCTTACGACAGAATTTTGTGACGGAATACGAAATTTGCAACGGATAGCATCGTGACGGAATTGCGACGAAAATTATTTCTGTTGTTATATTTTACGATGGCAATAGAAGACGGAATATGAGTTTTGCTACGGATATTTTTTCACACAATGGCGAAGAAAGGAAACATTTCCGTTGCCGAAACCGTGACAGACTCACGACGGAATGATTCCCGTCGCCAACTTCTCGATAGAAAATTCCATTGTGATTTTCCGTCGCCACCGCTCGCGACGGATTATTTCCGTTGCAAAATGAAATACGACAAGCCTGGAGGCTACGAAATCAATTCTGTCGCGAAAATGCAAAATTCCATCACCAAACGCGATTCACAATGGAATTTTGCGTTTTCGCGACGGAATTTTTCCGTCGCGAATCGTGATTTTTCTTGTAGTGTGTATATATATATATATATATATATATATATATATATATATATATATATATATATATATATATATATCAGCTCCCATGCGGTTAAATATGAGCTATTGTTCTTGTCTAAATCAACGTCCAGAATTAACAGGAATTGCTTTCTGCCCCTCGCCTTCAGCCTGAACTTCAACACCTTCCATTGCAACCCCCTCCACAAAGGTGTTTGGAGAATCCCCACTTGTTTTCGATTTTTTTGTACTTCTCTCAAGGAGATCTTGGTCTTCCGCCACCACGGTACTTTTCCTCGAGCCCTCCGGTGACTCGTTTGTAGAGATCATTTTTTACACCTCTCAAAAATATGCTACAATAATATTATAACCAAAGGTACCCTTGTGAATACACATATTGACACACCTTAAGTTTATAAATGACGCACCTTAAACACTTAATTAACGCACCTTAAGGTTTAAATATACCTCTAAACTATGAATGAATATTGAAATTTATGCACCTTAAACTTTCATTTCACGCAACTTAAATGCTGAAACCATGCACCCAAAGGCTTTGGTACATGACCTTTATAGTTTTGTAAAAATATGTATTAACGCACCTTATGCTTCTAGACCACGCACCTTGTAGTGTTATTTCGCACACCTAAAAGAGTAAATCGACGCACCTTAAGGCTTTGGCAGTTGAAACTCTTTTCTTTTTGTTACAAGTCATTTAATACACAAATTAATGCACCTTAAGACTTGAAATCGCGCACCTTAAACAATTAAATGACACATTTTAAAGTATTAACCCAATTGCACAGATAAGTGACAAGTATATTCATTGTCAACACATTAAAGCTTTCTCGTGAAGGAAATCAGAAGCTTTAGATGTGGGAACTTCAAGGCATTTGGAGTTTGAGAAATGGACAACATTGAATGATCATTCGGAATGTCTAAAATCAGTGCATGTGACCAAGTTAATCGCCTATAAAAGGGAAGGAAGAGCCAACAAGGGAACATGAGGTTAACTAACACTTGTGTAATATTCCTTCTTGTTTTCTTTGCAAGAGAAATGGATTCCAGGAAGAATGTCTTTGAGGGAGCATCAGGCAAAATCACAGCCAAGCAGTATAATGAGTTGTTTTTAAGACACATGGCCAAATAGGAGCGACACGCAATGTTGATGCAGAGAAAGGCCGCGAAAGGAGGATACTCAGTGGGCGACTCAGCCAAAGACCCAGTCCTTGTAGTTATCTCTTCCGATGAGGACAACAATTTCCCAGATAAGGAAGAAGAAAGACAACCCCCTTAGCGAGCTGTAACACCCCATTGGAACCCTCACCTACATCCACACTCGAGTTGTCAGCATCATCACTTCGCTCTACTGCTAGAAGCAAGCCCAATGAAAAATCTAAGAAGTGATGATCCCATGAATCACTTCATTCTAGAGATGTTTCCATCAGGCTTAGCCTGTAATAAAGTACCAGAAGAAATATCTTCAAAGGTGTGGATGGATCCCACTTTGGGATGTTCTCTGCCACGACTTCTAGTTTGATAGACGACACACCTTAATTACTAAAACCACTCACCTTAAAGAGTAAATCGACGCACCCGAAAGCTTTTGCATTTGCATTTTTTTTTTTTTGGGTTATATGTGTATTAGCGCACCTTATGTTTTCAGAATACGCACCTTAAAGTGTAAATTCACGCACCTTAAAGAGTAAATTGACGCACCTTAAGGCTTTGGCATTTGAAACTTTTTTCTTTTTGTTACAAGTCAAGTCATTTAATACACAAATCAATGCACATTAAGACTTGAAACCGCACACCTTAAACAATTAAACAACACACCTTAAAGTATTAATCCACGCACCCAGAAACTTTGACACTTCTAATTTTTTATTTTTTATTTTGTTACAAGTGATTGAATACACAAAATAACGCACCTTAAGAGTTGAAACCGCACACCTTAAAGTCTTAATTAACTCACCTAAAGACTTTAACACTTGAACTTTTTCAGTGTTGTTTCTTTAAATGTGTATTAGCGCACCTTACGCTTCCAGACCATACACCTTAAAGTGTTAATTTGCGCATCTTAAAGAGTAAATCGACACACCTTAAGACTGCACCATCCATAAACCGCACACACTGTGACCCTATAAATGCACAAAACTTCCAGTCCATTCTGCACAGTCCAAACAGATACGCACACAACGTGATTTTGAAATGAGCATAGCATTTAGAAATTCCAAAAATAATTCTCAATGTATATACATTACTGGAATGCCCAAATTGCACAACCACATAGTTACACACACACCGTGACCCTTCAAACGCACAAAACAACCAGTCCATTATGCATAGTCCAAACAAATACGCACACAACATGATTCTTTAATGCACACCCCACCCAACAACATACCATTTAGACAATCCAAAAATAATTCCCAATGTATAAACACATCCTTCTAGATATGCACAGTACGTGTTGTTGAAATGCACACCCCAAACTATGCACACTAACAAATATCTGACCTCAAAACAAGCAATGAAATGCACATAATGCACGACTATGACATCCAAAGCACCAATGTGAGCAAAAAAATAAAAATAAAAAAAAATCTAAAAACACTAATCCGAACTTAAAAATCATATTACAAATAAGATGGAATGATACCATTTTTAATTAGGGAATGGAATTTTTAATTGAATGGGTAATCAAATCCCATAGTTTTGTTTTAAAAAGTTGTCAACAAAACACAAAGAGCATCCCCAATAAGGGATTTTGCACAAGAATTAAGAAAAAATGGGTATGTGGAAAAGAGAGGAGAGAGAGGGTTGGGTTGCTCCTGCAAGCTTGTGGGTTTTGTTAGAAATTTTGGGAGTTTTGGGGAATTTTGGGTGGGTTTTGTCAGTTTTCTATTTTGTTTTTTTTTTTTGTTTTTTGTTTTTTTGTTTTTTTTTGTTTTTCCTTTTCTTTTTCTCTTTTCACTCATTTCTCTTTCCTAATCACACCTCCAAAACTCCTCAAAAACTACACCAAGATCCTCACTATTGAGGATGCCCTAACTATGATTTTGATTCTCATTCTTAGTGTATAAACCCATGAAACAAACACACTCTAAATATACACTGTGATCATAATAGAAATATCAAAAGTATCATTCAAAAAAAAATATTTTCTCTTTGATATAGGATTCAACTAATAAATTTTGGCATGAATTATATTACAAGGAATATTAATTGTTTAATAAACTTTAGGAAGTCTGATGGGCATATTTTACACTCATATTTTAGGTACATCTTTATAATAATTTTACATTAGTTATTTATAATTATTTAATAATTATTTCATTTTAGAATTTAATTAATTAATTAGTTAAATAAGTGTATTATAATATTTAGTTAGATTTAAGTTTTGAGTCCAATTTATAGTCCAACTTTACTTAATAATTTAAGTATTATTTTAAGTTAGGTTCAATTCATAGCAAAAAGACAAAACAAATTCAAACATTGTAATTATATTATTTCTTGTCTTCAATTCGTGTAGGATCTACAGCAAAGCAACGAAAAACTTTCGTCGACCAATTCATGCGGCAATAGCGGAAGACTCTTTGTGTGGCGCAAGAAAATAGGGAATGGGTGGTAGAGCATAGCTTAGGTTCATTTTTTAAATTGTATAAATAGTATAACATTTTATTTTGTTAAACGTTCATTCTTCCCTTCTCGATTATTCTGTAAAGCTGTTATCAATGTCCATTCATTGCTAATTTCTTTAGCTTGGTTTAGTGAATTGAAGTCCCGGAATTGATTGTGCTGTAAGATTATTTATTTATTTTTATTATATAATTTTTATGCATTTGGGTATTAAATATTCTTCTAAGTTATTTGAATAGTTGTTTCATTTAATTGTTAGGGAGGCCTACTAGTTATTTACTTGATATAATTATTTGCTATATTAGATAATGTTGTGCTACAAATTATTCTAATATTTAGTAGCAACTGGGTTAATTATTGACGGCTTAGTGATAATTGGACTCGGGCAGAATATTTTCCTAAATTAAATGCAACCGCTTGTGCTTGTGTTATTTAGTTTGTCGGTTTTCTTAGTTCCTATTGCTGCTATTAAATTAAATCTATAGCGCTTGTCTTAGGTTATTTAGTAGTTAGGGGTAATTAAACCGCGTGTGCGTTAGTTACCTACAACTAAGGGAAAACGGAAATGAAATAATTTCACGACAAATATTCAATTGCATATTAATTGCTTTATGAATCAATGATCAGTGTTATATTCCGGTGGTGGATCTTTACTAACCAAGGTTTTCTATTCTGAGTGTTTTCAATATATTGTTTTCATTGCTTTATTCGTTTATTTTCTTTGATTATCACCTTCATACCAAAACCCCCTTTACTTTAATTTGAACACATACATTAAACTAGTTACTCCTCGTGGGATCGATCCTTACTCCCGCTACTACGTTTGTAAGGTTTTAATTTGAGAGCCTACGACAGCTCACCAAAGTCATACTTCAAAATTATTTTAAAAAATTTTTCAAGAGGATTAAAAACCATGCGTAGGATTTTATTTTTTTAATAGAAAAATGTTGGTGTAACCTAAAGTATTGTATATGGTACAATACCTTAACGTGACAGTAACACTACTATTTTATTTTATTTTTTTTTTTTATGTAGTTTACGCTTCCGCAATTTTAATGAATGTTTTATTAATTTGGTTGATTCCTAATAAATAAATTTGAGGTTACAAGATGGTATCAAAGGAATTCGAGCCTTTGAGAGCTTAGTTTGTGAAATTTTGGGTGTAAAATAAAATTAATTAGGCTCTGATACAAGATGGTATCAGAGCGGTACGAACCATTTGAAGAAGCAATTGAACAAATGAAAGCTAATGTCGAAATAGACCACTCTATGTCAGTTAATTTGGATGACCTTAATGTTGAGGATGACCATTCTGAGGCACCAATTTTCATAAGCTAAGATTGTGAATTATCAAAGAAAAGAAAGAAGTTGGCAACATTAAGGTGTAATGATGCAAAGAAAATGAGGGGATCTACTTCAGTTGCACATGATGTAGAAGTTGAGGGTTTGAGAAAAGAAGTAAGTGTTGCTTTTCAAGAAATGTCAATTCATTTTGCCACTATTGCTTCAACTATAGCAGATGAGAACAATAGAGAACGGATGCAACTCTCACAACTTGGTAGTTTAGCAACTCTCACAACTTGGTTTGCCTAGTTTAGAGATGTTTCGTGCTACAACCAACTAATAAAGACTAATACGGTAGTTTAGCAACTCTCACAACTTGGTTTGCCTAGTTTAGAGATGTTTCGTGCTACAACCAGCTTGTTAAAGAATTCTTCTGCACTAAATCTGTTTTCTCAACTAGATATTGAGCACAAGACACAATATATTTTTTCATTGTTGTATCCATCTTCTATGCATGGCTCAGCTTCTAACCCATAGTGGGTACAAAGTTAAAGTTGGTTGATATTTTGGATTTTTGTTGCTGCTGGTGGTTTTGCTAGTTTGTGGAGGAAGACAAGTTTAAAATGATTGGTTTTTATTACTGCTTTAGTATGATTTTGCTAGTTCATAGAACAAGTTTTCATTATGTTGAAATTATTTGTAGGATCAGGATGCTTGAATTTGCTATGTAGGATGTTTGATGTTTTATCCTTATATTTAATGAGTGCTTTTAACTTTTATTGGTAATTTGATTTTTAAGTTTGAATTAGTATTTTTAGATTTTTTTTTTATTTTTTATTTTATTCTTGTTCATATTGGTGCTTTGGTTGTATTTATATTAGAATCAATTGTCTTGATTTTTTGTTCTAGTATTTTTTAAACTTTTATTCCCATTATAGAATCATACATAACCGAACAACAATATTGGTAATCATTCTCATTTCACCCTACTACAAAACATGCAAAATAATTTCAACAAAACCCATTACCATTAACAAGTATTTAATTCCATTATAATTCTGATTCCTATGTACGAACCAAACACACCCTAAGTAAGTCTTTTTAATTTTGTCTAAGCAAAGTAAGAAGAAGAGAGCGGGGAGTAGTATTTTCTTTTTCTGTGTGCCCGAGAGAAGAGTAGTCTGAGCGATATGATTATTACATCTCCTTTTTTTTTTTTTTTTTTTTTTTTTTTTTGGAAGTATCGTCTAAGTATTTAATAGAATATAATTGTATAAGTATCGTTTAAAAATAACAGTTGTAGTTTATAAAAATACATAAAGATAACAGACTTTTAAAATCGTTGATGTAGAAGTGTTGTGTATTCAAAGTGTGTTATAAAGACAACACGCTAACAACAATGGATAAATAAAACCGTTGTCTTAAAAAACTGTATAAAGACAACGTTTTTTAAAAAACTATTGTCTTTAAAATGTTGTGTATTCAAGTGCACTTAAAGTCCACACACCAATGATAACGGTTGAATAAAATCGTTGACTTTAAAAAAATATGAGCGAACAAAGTTGTCTTTGTAGTGTTATCTTTTTACAAAAGACAACGGTTTCGAAATAGAGACGAGTTCGGGGAGCTGAAGGCTGATGGAGGTGTTTTTTTTTTTTATTTATTTTTGCAAAGTGTCTAAGAGGGGGAAGTCAATTATTTTGTCATTTATTTTTTTCTAAGAATGAAAAACATATCTAATAAAGCAAATTAAAGTTTTTTTTTTTTTTTTTTGGGGGGGTCCTAAGCAAGTGTATTTTCAAAGCAAATACATTCCCTTTCAAAAAAAAAAAAAATCAGGTGTCTATGCTTGATGCTTCCAAGAATTTCAATTTCCCTTTCAAAAAATCTATCAAAACCTTCATTAATTTTTACAGTTCTTTTCAAAAAAAATACATTCCCATCATCCATTTCAAGCTTGTATACCGTCCTAAATTCCTCAGAACCAATTATATGCTCTTCATTCAAGGATTCCAACTTCCTGATAATATCCTTTGAAGAGTATGGCAAATCTCCATGGAACATTACAATTGAGACACCTGAAAGGATAAATTCTTTTGACGATTTTCACTGAAGGTAGAGTCTTTAGAGAAAACAAGAGCCACACCTAACTCAAAATGATCTTAAATGGACCAGATGGAGAACTATTATACACAAATGCTGGACCATACATGCCCCAACATCCATTGCGAGGCTTCCACTGTCATTTTTGCCAGTCCCTTGTAGAGCAATCATTATTGTGTGGACCAGTGGCAGAGCCAGAAAGTCGGGGTTGGGGTCAAATTTATAGAGAAAATTTATCATCTTAGTCGATATTAGTACTAACCATACAATATTATTATATATATATATCATATATGATTGTGCCAATTATTATTGATAATTATTTTTAATTATATTATTATGTGCAATAATATATGAAATATATAATTATATGAGTACGATCGTTAAGATTGTCAAACATTACTTTTGAATTTTTTACATAACACAAAAATTATACAATAGTAAAAAATAGGAAAAATTACACTTTTAATCACTAAGTTATAGGGTAATTAAAGAATTCATAATTATTAGTCGTGCTTACATTTCGTCCCTAAAATATACTCCATAATTGATGTTGCAAATTTCGTCCATTTACTAACAAAACATTAGGAACGAAGTATAACTTAGAAAGGAAGAGTGACAAACGAAGTATAGCTTAGAAAGGAAGAGTGACAACAACCAGTTATTAAAAGGACGAAATTTGCAACGTCAATTATAGCTTAGGGACGAAAAGTGAACACGACCAACAATTATGGACGAATACCATTATATTTTTCTTCAAATGTATTATACATTACCTTATAAGTAATAAATAGTTTATTCTTGATTAGTAGTATTACATTTCCAGTATAAGTATTTGATTTTCATTGACCTGACCCGTTTCACGAACAAGGATCCGTGAGACGGTCTCACACAAGTTTTTGCCTTAGTTAAATAGGCCTAGACCTAGCCTCTTTACTAAATAGGTTAGGTCAAGGTAGGCCGAAACTATGCCAAAGTCATAGGCTCCTTGATAAGGGCCTAGCCTATTTTCCACCGGTAATTTATGTCATGGAACAGGGTCCACATAGCATTATGGACCCTAGATTGAAACAACGAGGTACAAAATTCATACTCGCAAGATACATAATTTCATAACACAAGACACAAAAAATCAAAACACAAGACACATAACATAGCATTATGGACCTTGGATTGAAAAGACGAGGTACAAAATGTTGGAATTTTTAGTTAAAATGACATTTTTGAGTGGCTATTTTGTGATACAAATATATGTGGGATCCACTTCCGATTTGGGTCGGGTCAAAGTGGATTTGCACTCTTCTAGTGAGACGAAGAATTTGATATATTGTACGCTCAAAATGAGTAATATGTGAATGAGAAATTAATTATCAAAGTGAACCTATTTGAGAAAAGTCAAATTTTAAGCTTAAGTAATATGCTTTCAAGATTCAAAGGTTCGATCATTGGCTTTGGGAATGGAACAACCTTAAATCTCCAGGCCAGCTATCCCATCCAAAGATGTGCCTACTATTCAGCGAGGAGATTAATCGTTGTGTCCGACCCTATTCAGCGAGGGGATTAACAAATTTAGCATTTTATTACGATTCGTGCTATTTGTAGCACTGATGATTCGCGCCAATAAGGCATGTTGGTGTTGAGCTTAATTTGTTAATTAAAGCTCATTAAAGCTTAAGCTTTGGAATTGGGAATGTTGCAATGTTGCATTATGAACAATTCGGTGCTGTGAAGAGAAATGAAAGCTTAATTATTTAAGCTTTGGTTTTTGTAAAGCACGACTCGTGTTTGTAGCACGAGTCTAATGCTTGCTGCATTGATTCGGTGGTTGCCGCACCAATTCGTGCTGTACCGGTGCTTTTACACCATTTAGGTGTGATTTTCAGTCTCAATTTGTTAATTTTTTGGTTTGTACGGATTTTTCGGTCACTTATGTATTTTGAAACAGGTCGTTTTGATCGGTACAAATTAATTGTATATTAATTTCGTGACCGTTGATATTGTTATGATAATAAGTATGACCCTTTCAAATGTTATTATCCAATTAATAAATCAGATTTATGGTTAATGTGCCATTATGATGCTTTTAATTCCTCTCTTCCTACAAATAGCTTGTTGTTGGCAGAATGTTTTGAACACGCCAGTTTGTAAACTATCAAAACATTTTTTATTTTCCTTTCTCTCTTCTCCCAATTCTTTTTGCTACGAAGGAAAAGAAATTCTGCCAACATCTTCCGTAATTTCGTACAGAGTGCTTAACTTGTGTTCTAGTTCACCGGGCTTTGGGTTTGAGTGCTCGAACGTCAAAGTCGTAGTCCGTTTTATCCTGGGAGACTGACGCCACAACTCTCCTAGCACCCTCGAGAGGCGGCGAATCGGTTTTAAAGAGAGCGTGTGTACACACGGTCGAGCGTCCTTTTCTTCTCGTTGGGTTAAAACCTCAAGTTAGAAACCCTTTCTCGTTATATATTTTTATATTTTCTGTTCTTGGTTTCGTACCAAGTGTGGGGGGATTAATTTCGTAGAAATTAAATCTCTTCTACTGGCAATTTATATCCTGCACCAGGGCGTGCATTGCATTGTGTGCCCGGATGCGAAACGACGTCGTTTCATTTTTATTTTTATTTTTTTTGAAATTTCGCTACCCTGTGTTGCCCGTTAATTTTCTTTTAAAAAAAATCTCAGGTTCAAAAATGTACATAATTTTATACTAGAATTTTATGTATTCTAGTTCAAAAATGTACATAATTTTATACTAGAATACACATAATTGTATACATGAATGTACATAATTGTATAACAAAATACACATACTTTTTTTAAAAGATAATACATATAATCTAACATAATACATAATATACATAAACTTTTAACATAATAAACATCAACTCTTAACATAATATACATAAATTTCCTGTTTCGGATGTACATAATTGTATAAAAAAGATGTACATGATTGTATAAAAAATATACATAATTGTATAAACAAATACACATAATTGTATAAACAAATACACATAATCGCATCAACTCCCTACATAACTTACAAAATGACGTCGTTTTGGGAGGCGCGGGGCGCACAGTGCTATGCGCACTGCGGTGCAGGATATAACGGTTGTCTTCTACTAGTTTCGTATTAGTTGTGGTGGGATTATTTTTTATAAGATAAATTCCTATTTTGTTAATATATATATATATATATATATATATATATATATATATATATATATATATATATATATGTGTGTGTGTGTGTGTGTGTGTGTGTGTGTGTGTGTGTGTGTGTGTGTGTGTGTGTGTGTGTGACAGGATAATAGGCTGGCACCCGACCCGGATCACAAATGGGCATGGACTCTTGACTCAGCGTCACATGGGAACCCAACGGATAGAAACTCCAACGGTCAGGAATTCCAACAGGTGCCACCTTTACTGACATTGAAGACAGCATTGAAGCCCCCATTGATGAGAGAGACTTAAAGACCAGGCTCCTCATTTATGTCCGTGTTGTTACCGTTGGGACTCTAAGTATAAATAGGGATCTCCTCAGCTAGCAAAGACACACTGTACTTTCTATACTAAGAACTAGAGCAATACCACTATTGTCTCTCTGACACATCGCTATTAGATTATCGTTATTATTATTTACCGGTAACGTTATTACCGTCAATATGTATGTATGTATGTATGTATGTATGTATGTATCTGTGTGTGTGTGTGTGCGTGCGCGCATGTGTGTGTGTAATTTTGATTTTGTACCAAAATTGGTTGGAATTAATTTTCTACAAATTAAATTTCATTTTTGCATAAACATATTTTTTATATATATTTTGTGTATCGATTTATTCACCAATATCCAACACAAAATTCATACTCGTAAAGTACATAATTTCATAACACAAAACACATACACATTTAATATATTTACTTATTTTTCAAATCTGATTTATGTACATAATTTGTGTTTATAGACACAGAATTTCACTACACAAGACAAAGACATTTATAACATAAGACACAATTACTAATTTATTCCAAGTATAGAATTCATATTCTTATTATATATAATTTTATAACACAAGACACATAAAGTCACAGCACAAAATACATACGCACAAAATACATACGCATGAATCGTGGTTCACTGCAGTGTGAACCTTAGTTATATTCCATATAAGGATTGATTTCCACCCCTATCTAATAATCAGCACAAATTAAAAAAAAAAATCAATTTCAATTTAATTGGAACTTATATAAAATAATTACAACTTCTAAATAATTTTAGTATAAGTAAATAATTGGATTAATATACACTAATAATGTATTTTCCAGTGTTGCAAAAATTGCGCCTAGACGCCGATTAATCGGCGGCTCGGCGCCTAGGCGCTAGGCGGTGGGAGGCCGCCGTGAGGAATGGCCTCGGCTGCCTCCTCCGCGGCTGGCCGCCTAGGCGGTTTGGTCCACTAATTTCTCAAAAAAATGCTTCTTTAGTTCTTAATTTTAGTTTTTTTTTTTTTAATGTATTTAGATGGTTTAAACCATCTTTTGAACAATTTTATAACCACTTTCGTAAATAGTTTATAAGAAATAACTATGGAAACCTTATGTTTTATTACTAAATTTTGAAATTTTTTAATTTTTAATTAAAAAAAATAAGAATAAAATTTAAAAAAAAAAAAAAAAGAAAAAAAAAAGGGCGCCTAACGTTTTTTGTAACATTGGTAGTTTTTTCTTGTCTCAGTCTATTAAACACTAATAATGTATTTTAATGATACTAAGAGCATCTACATCAGAGGAGAAATGGGAGAGAATTCACTATTTTTGAGGCCAAAATGTCATGGTGGCAGAGAGAGAATCAAGAGAGAGAAGGGGTGGGGAGCATCTGCAAATGTTGGGATATTACTCTCCCAAGAAAAAGAATTAATGATGAAAGAGAAAGAACTAATAGAAAAATGACATGCTTATTTTTTATATATTTTTTTTATAAAATCAATTTTGATTTTTTTTCCCTCTCCTCCCACATTATTCTCTTTCCTACTCACTCTTATATTTTCCCTCTAATATCCTCAACTGATAAGAATGCTCTAATGAGATCCAATACAAGGAATTTAGACACCCACGTGCTTAATATATCTCATACAGCCACCCAAACCTTAGCTAAGGTAGAAGCGTACAAGAAAACAGTCATAAAATAATATTCAAATAATTCTCATAGTGGTAATCATCATCTTCAACACAAAAATCAACTTGAAACGTTGACTGCCCTATTCCTCTTCAAACTAATTAAAATACACGTACTTAACAATTCTATGCGGAGTATTATTTGTAATAATCCTACAATACAACAATAATATCTAACTTATTCTTAACATTTGTAGGGCGCATAAAACCCCTCTTGGGTTGCTCTTAGGTTTTATTTTTGTATGAAATAACACGTGTTTTCTTAGATATATTTATCAATATTTAAAATTAGTGAGGACAACTTTAGACAAGTTGATTAAATTCAACCTCCAAATCAGATCGAATTATTTATTAGTCTTTTTGATTTGAATTCTTCATGTGATATGTTCTATACTTTTTATTTATTAATCTTCTTGATTTGAGTTCTTCAGGTGATCCGTTTTATACTTTCTCAAACTTTTTTCGTTCAAAGAATCAATGCTCCCATCATCAGAGTTTGATCCTGTAACCACATATTTGGAATAATATGTCATAACACTACATAATAGTTGGTGTTAGATCATATTTTACTTGTAAACAAATACTCCATCCGTCTCATTTTAACTGTCTTACTTATTATTCATTGGTCAAATCAACTCTTTCTTCTTTACTTATATTTGCATTTTTTTTTATAATTTTTAAATTTAATTTTTTTTTTGTGTTTAATATAATTTTTAATGTAGTTTCTTAATATATAAATTTTACATACTAATTTTAAATTTAATATTATAAAAAATTAAATTGTAAATAATTTCAGTGAAATCTAGTTAACTGAACTCAACACATAAAATGGGAAGGAGTATAATTTTAGAAAAATGCTATGTATATTTTTATTTTTTACCCCTAATTTTTATTCTTACACACAAAATGTTGATATAGATATTTATATTAGGACTTACATGAAAAATTGATTTATCAGAATCTCTCATATCTGGGAGTAAAATTAAGAGAGTAAAATTTGGAATTTTACATGTGGAACTTATAATTTTAATTCTACATATATGGTTCCGCAGTCAACCTTTGATGCCCAAAAGTCTCAATCCCAAGACCCGGGCAACAAAAGTGGGTGGGTTGCTGGGTTGGTGAGAAAGGGCCTTTTCGTAATATCAAGCTAAGCCATGGGCCAAATTTGGAAAATAATTATGTGGCACATCATTCTCCCTCAACAACTCCCGCTCTCGATAACCGTCGGATCCACACCCAACGAAACCAATCCGACGGTCTAAATTCTCCCATCTACAGAACCCAACAACCCCCGACCAAAACTGGGCCCCACAACAACGACGTCACCGTTACAGATGAATATGAAGATTGAGGACCGTGGGCCTATAAATACGTGTCAAGTTAACGTTACAAACCTGCAGGCATTTGGCGAGAACCCGAACAGAGGACTACTAGAACCTTTCATCGCCATAAAACCTCTCTCTCTCTCCTCTCTGTTAAGGTAATAATAATGCTTTAATGGCAGCTTTCTGCTACTCGCTATACTGTATCGTTAGTTAATGGGCTTGTGTTTTCCTTGCGGTTTTAAACAGTTGCTGTTTTGACTTTTGAACTGAATTTAAGTTTTCTCTGTGGTTTTGCTTATGTTTTTAATGTTTAAACTCGAGATCATGTGTTTTATGCTAGAATTTCTGGCCAATTAGGGTTTGGTTTTGATGGTTGAAAAGTTTAAGCGGGGGTTCTTGGTTTAATTTTAGTTGGAAATGTGTTCACTGGAGATTGACATGATAAGGAAGCTTTAAAGAAGTAGTTATGTGATTGGGAAATTGATGAAATTATATTGTTTTGAATTTGAATTTGCAGACCCGAATTATATTGTTTTTGGATTTTATTCAATGTTGGGGCAATTGATGAAATAGAAACATGCAATGTTTTGTTCAAGTTTGGAGGTTTGGGAGGGGGAGGGGGAGGGGGGGGGGGGTTGTCTTGTCTAATTTTCCTGTATTTTTTAATAAGTTTGGATCTTCTGTAATTATATCCCAGGGATTTTGAGTCAGGAAATATATCTGATGTCTTCTGCATAATGGTTTCAGTATCCTGTTCTATATTAAAGTTTGTTCTTGATGGTGGGTGTTTCTTTATTCTGTTTGCAAAGTTTCTTCCTCTCTAGAATAAAGGAAAAATTCAAGTGTATTAGCACTTTTTATGTTCTTTTGTCAGTGGTGGGCCTACTGGATTCCTTAGCCGGTTAAAGATGGAATTCTTCTATCATCCTGCTTTAATAAAATTCCTTGCTTATATATGAAGGGAATGATCTTTTTCTTTTTCCAAAATGTCTTGTGAAGATTCTCATTTAGTAAGTAATATGCTCCTCATTTGCCCAGAAGAATATTTATATGACATGGAATACTTTACTTGTATTGGTTTATAAATAGAATTTAGTAGAGTATACTTCAAATACAGATTCTTAGGGTTCTTACCTGCTTGTGCCATTTGTTCCAGACTGAGTTGTGTCCAAATTGTAAACCCATTCTTTAGACATTGTGTACTTATTGGAAAATTTTGTTTGTTTGCAGTTTGGGAGAATGGACAGTTTCCTATTCACCTCTGAGTCTGTTAATGAGGGCCACCCGGACAAGCTGTGTGATCAGATATCGGATGCAGTTCTGGATGCCTGCCTCGAGCAGGACCCCGAGAGCAAGGTTGCCTGTGAGACTTGCACCAAGACCAACTTGGTGATGGTTTTCGGTGAGATCACAACTAAGGCCAAAGTAGACTATGAGAAGATTGTGCGTGACACATGCCGCAAAATAGGATTTGTGTCTGATGATGTTGGTCTAGACGCGGACAACTGCAAGGTCCTTGTTTACATTGAGCAACAGAGCCCCGACATTGCCCAGGGTGTCCACGGTCATCTGACAAAGCGTCCCGAGGAGATTGGTGCTGGTGACCAGGGTCATATGTTTGGCTATGCCACAGACGAGACCCCCGAGTACATGCCTCTCAGCCACGTGCTTGCTACTAAACTCGGTGCCCGCCTCACCGAAGTGCGCAAGAACAGTACCTGCCCGTGGTTGAGGCCCGATGGCAAGACTCAAGTCACTGTTGAGTACTACAATGAAAACGGTGCTATGGTTCCAGTTAGGGTCCACACTGTTCTCATCTCCACTCAGCATGATGAGACCGTTACTAATGATGAGATTGCCCGTGACCTGAAGGAGCACGTTATCAAGCCGGTCATCCCCGAGAAGTATCTTGACGAGAAGACCATTTTCCACCTCAACCCGTCTGGGCGTTTCGTGATCGGAGGACCACACGGGGATGCTGGTCTGACTGGTCGTAAGATCATCATCGACACCTATGGCGGTTGGGGTGCCCACGGTGGTGGTGCTTTCTCCGGAAAGGACCCAACCAAGGTCGATAGAAGTGGTGCGTATATTGTAAGACAGGCTGCCAAGAGTGTTGTGGCCAACGGGCTCGCTCGCAGATGCATAGTACAGGTCTCCTACGCCATTGGCGTTCCTGAGCCCTTGTCTGTGTTTGTTGACACTTATGGCACGGGAAAGATCCCCGACAAGGAGATCTTGAAGTTGGTGAAGGAGAACTTCGACTTTAGGCCAGGAATGATTGCCATTGACTTGGATTTGAAGCGAGGCGGCAACAGCAGGTTCTTGAAAACGGCAGCTTATGGTCACTTTGGACGCGATGATTCCGACTTCACATGGGAGGTTGTGAAGCCCCTCAAGTGGGAGAAGCCACAAAACTAAGCATCATCTGCAACTCTCAATGCCTGCCTTTGAGTGTAGTGTATGTGTGATCATTTTGCTTTGTGTCTCAACTCTCAACTACAACTACATAAGTTTGTATTGGTTTTGCACTTTTTTTTCTCTTTTTTTGAAAAAACATCTTGCTTGTTGGCTTTTCCTTGGCATTGCTAGGGATTTGTGATGGCAGGAAATGAATGCTATATGGAAGTATTGAGCAAAAGGATGAAAGGATAAGCTTGCATATATGCAAATATTATATAGATGTGTTAATGTGGTTGGCTTGCTGACAAATCAAACTTTCATAATTGTTTCTATCCTCATTGTGAGGATTTTTTTTATTTCTTTTTTCACGTGGGAAAGAGTTTTGTCCTTTACCGAATCTATCTCACTTAAGACCTTGCATCTAATAATTAGGGATGTCAATCGCTGGTTTCGAGCTAGTTTTATTGGACTGTCAGATTTATCGGTTCGGGCTAATAAGTTATTTTTGAGTTTGAATTGTTATGCTGTGCATCCGTATGCACCATGCATGGTGCATATGGATGAAAAAAAAAAACGTTGTTTTATTAAAAACGCGCGTCTCTCCTTAAAAAAAAATTCAGGTTCGGTTCCTAGCAACAACATTATGTTGTTCATTTATTCTGGAATTTTAGTTCATAGATTATGGAATTTTAGTTCATTGATTCTGGAATTATAGTTCATCGATTCTGGAATTGTAGTTCATCGATTCTGAAATTTTAGTTCATAGATTCTGGAATGTTAGTTCATTCATTCTGAAATTTTTAGTTCATAGATTAGATTCTGGAATTTTAGTTCATAGATTCTGGAATTATAGTTAATCGATTCTGAAATTTTAGTTCATATGTTGTTGCTGGGAATCGAATCTGAATTTTTTTTTAAGGGGAGACGCGCATTTTTAATAAAACAACGTCATTTTTGCATCCGTATGCACCATGCATGGTGCATACGGATGCACAGCATAATTTGCCGATTCTAACCCTAAACCTGGGCTTGTTGGGCTTATGAGCATGTTGAACCATCTGAACTAAAATTGAAAATTGAAAGTGAGTACTCATATATATAAAAGTTACAGAGTATTACTTTTTGAATATCCATCCTAAAAGAATATGAATGTCATATTATAATTATTCTAAAAATACATTGTCTTATCTTTACTTAAATCAAATTTTATTTGTTGTACCACAAAATTTAATTTTCTATTGCAAATCTATTTGCTTTAATTAAAATACACATTTTATTACAAGTTAATCTACTATGTATGAGATAAGATTTCTCTCTATTTTAAGAATTTAAATGTAAAAATTTCATGTAGCAATTAGGGTCAATGGTGAATTATGATGTGGACCCGGGTCCAAAACGACGCCGTCTGAATTTTTTTTTAAAAAAAAAATTACTTCCTTCCTTACCATTTGTCTTCAGAATTCGTTCCTCTATATTCACAATTTTATAATTGAATATTCACAATTTTAGATCTCAATATTCTCAATTGTAGAACTCTATATTCACAATTATATCAACAGTATAACACAATTTTTTAATCTATATTCATAATTTTTAAACTCTATATTTTGTTAACTATATATTCACAATATATATATATATATATATATATATATATATATATATATATATATATATATATATATATATATATATATATATATATATATATATCATTGGCTGAGGAAACAATTCCACTAACGACACCATTATTCCAGATACGCAAAGCTGCATCGTTTTGGACTTAGGTCCACCTTGCAAGGTGGGCTCAGGTCCATGTCATAACAATTGCATTATCACTATAATCCACACAATCATTATTCTATGGACCATGTGTAGACCACAAATTAAAAAATACATTATTTGAGTATTGAAAGTATATTATTTTGTAAAACTATCAAATAATGTACATTCAGTATACAAATAATGTACTTTTAATATATTAAAAATTTACCTTGTATTAATAGAAAATTCATTATTTGAGTACAAAAAATATATTATTTTATATACTATCAATAATGTACAATCTGTACATAAATAACATACTTTTAGTATATTAAAAATAAACCTCATATTCATTGTCCACAACAAAATTTGCCTCAACCATAAGCCTAGACCAAATATGATCCATCACATGAAGGCCCAACTCAAATAACATCATTAGTACTTATAGCAGGACAAATTATATTCTATATATCATAAATAAATGTTCATTTTTAATATACAAAAGGTTCATTTTTAATGTACTACCTAAAAATGAATATTTAATATACAAAAGATGAATCTTAAAAAATGAACCTTTTGTATAATAAAAATCATCCTTATATTATTGATTCACCTTGCAAGATAAGCCATGGTGCGTGACATAATGATTATTATAATAGAAGTAAGGTGGCAAAGTTGGTCATTACTTAGTACTTACCAATTTTTTTATACTATTGACTATATTACAATATAGTATCTGTTCATATATACTTTTAAGAATGACAATATAGCAGTTTGAAGATGTGAAAAATGGAATAAAGCAATGCAATTTGGTCCTGAGATACACAAGTGAAGTGGGATGTTACATAGATATTAAAAGCAATGCTTTTAAGGATGTTGGAAAACAAAATTGTCAGAAACCATGACCATGGAATACAACAGATTAAGGCAATTCTCCTGTACACAATCAAACATATTCCTATCTATTTTCAAACAACAAAAGGCATTTCCAATCTCTTAGAAAACAAAACAAAAACCAACTTAGAAAAAGTGAAACTAAGAGCCTGTCTATGTCTCACCAATCTCTGATATCTTCATATACTCCCAACCTTAGTCCCAACTTTAACTAGTAAATATCACCTTACCCAAATAAATCACACATTATCTCGAGTTTTGTAAGAACTAGCTTAGCCTGCTGTCATATCGGTGGAGCCACTGCTTGCTGGTCACACGTTATCGCTCCTTTTACTTTCCGATCTCGAATCTGGGTTGTCACTCTTGTCCGTATCATAGTTCTCGTGCTGGGATTCGCTCTCTGTGCCACCACCTGCTCGGATTCTTCGCTGCCTTCGGTCCTGGAGAATTTCAAGAGGAAAATCAGCCAAAATATATCAATCCGTAAGTGGAGATACAGTTGGTAACTACAAGAACGTCAACACTTCAATGTGTGTAATGTAATTCTCGCCCCAAAAGGTTGAATCCCCAACCCCCAAGGGCCCCCCACACCCCACTCTAACAGAGCATTTGGGATAATAATGTAAATCACGGTAACTCAGTGGCTCAGCAGATAGGACCAGATGTACTTATAGAGCATACGTAGTTCGGAACTCACCTCTCTTGGTATGGGATATTCCTCAGATTCGAGCATGCGGGCAACTTGGCTCATCTTGGGTCTCTTCTCAGAATCTGGATCAACGCATCTCAAAGCGGTCAAAAGGGCTCGCTTAAGAGCTCTGGTTGATGGCCTTGACCCAATATTTGGATCCACTACTTCCTCTGAGCGCCTGTTTCCAACCATCATTTTCAACCAATCAACAAGATTCACCTGAGGATCATTGAAGCTTTAATATCAGGTCTGGATATCCATTTTTTTTTTCCAAAGTATAATACCAGATATGATTCCATTTACTACAATAAGAAACAAAGCAGCCTAACTCCTTGAACTACAATATTGATAATAACGCAGGGAAACACTTTAATGTTGGTGCATAATGAGATTAAGAGTATTAGGGTTCCATAATTAGGTACCTCTTGAGCAGGACGGCCATAGTCCACGGGGTCTCTTCCGGTGATTGCTTCTAAAAGCACAACCCCAAAGCTATAAACATCGCTCTTTTCATTCAAGAGGCCAGTATTTGCGTATTCAGGAGCCACATATCTGTTATTGTTTGCAAAACGAGTTATAATTTGCTTACTATAGAGAGGGACATATACTGGGCGAACAAGCAGTTAGAGATTGGCATAAGAAAGTATCCGAAAGATAAAACTGACCCAAAGGTACCCATGACTCGGGTTGTGATGTGACTCTTCCCGGCTCCCAGCAGCTTAGCAAGACCAAAATCGGAGACCTTCGCATTGAACTCATCATCTATCAGTATATTGCTCGATTTGATGTCTCGATGGACCACTTTTGGCTCGATGTTCTCGTGCAAGTAGGCAAGACTGCAATTAAGAACCACTGGGAATATGAGACCGAGACCGAGACCAATTATGCTTTAAAACAGGTCTAGTCAAATCAACTTACGCCTTTGCCGTGCCAAGGAGAACCTTCGTCCTTGCTTCCCATGTTAGATATCCATGTTGGCGCATAGCTCCATGAAGCCATTGCTCTAAGTTGCCATTGTTGACATACTCATATACCAGCATCCTGCAATATATGTATTATCAAATATGTAAAACGAAAATGATAGCACATTTTAATAAGTCAATAAGGATTGTTTAACAATTGGTGGAGTCAAATAAACTTGTAGTTTGATCCATTCCAAAGACAGAGGTTAAGGATTGAAGTTCACGAGGCGTCCTGAGTAAGCCCTAACTGTAGGAGGCACCTTTAAGCCCGTACCATACTCAGACTGATCCCCGTAGGCACCAGAGGCCCTAATTGTAGTAGGCACCTTTAAGCCCGTACCATACTCAGACCCCGTAGGCACCGGAGGCCCTAACTGTAGTAGGCACCTTTAAGCCCGTACCATACTCAGACTAATCCCCGTAAGCACCGGAGACCCTAACTGTAGTAGGCACCTTTAAGCCCGTACCATACTCAGACTAATCCCCGTAAGCACCGGAGACCCTAACTGTAGTAGGCACCTTTAAGCCCGTACCATACTCAGACTAATCCTTGTTCGCACAAGGCCAGCCTAATTAAGGGGCCAAGTGCTGGCCATATTCGTTTTTACATATGAGTGGTGGTTTTGAACTCCCGGCCTCTTTAAGGGATGAGAGTGCACGGTCACTCACGCTAACCAAGCTGGTTAGGCAAAAAAATAATTTGAGACTATTAAATCGAATCATTTTTCAGCTTTGGTGTTGAATTAGCAACAGCAAATGGACAAGAGCATACTAGAAAGCAATACCTATGTGTTCCTTCAATGCAGTATCCTAGAAGACGAACCAAATTCTTGTGACGCACGTGGCCTATGGCTTCAACCTCCACTCTAAATTCTTTCTCTGCTTGACCTCTGCGTGGAAATAATTTCTAAATTCAAATGTTGAGGAAATGCAACAACGGGGGGACAAATACGAATAGGACTTAATTTGAGCAATTGGGCGAATGGGTTAATTAACTCACAGGTTATTAAGGAGCTTTTTAATAGCTACTTCAGTGCCATTGATCAGCTGTCCACGATAAACAACACCATATCCACCCTCACCAAGAACATTCTCCTTGGAAAACCGGTTTGTTGCAAGTTCAAGATCTCTTAACGTAAACCAGTGTCCCCAACCCAAGTGAGAAAACTCAGGCAGCCCAGTTAAGGGAGAAGGCGCACCAATTGGATGAGAAGTATAAGGTTTATACGCTCCAAATGTGCCCGAACTTCCTTCTTCTCCTGAATGCGAGGCACAACAATCTTTGTCAACTAGATGAAAAGAACCCGATTGGCTACTATTATCCCCATTCTTCGATTTCCCCATTCCAAGATGGACCAAAACCTTGTCCGAATCTTTATCACTAGATTTATCTTGAATAGTAAGAAGAATCCCATCCCGAGGGGCAAATTCATGTGTCGATACATGCTCCACACGAACCTCCTTAATTTCCTTAGAAACCGTGGGAATTTGACAAATGGGGTGATTTTCTTTAGCTCGCCTTGATTTCTTCCGTAAAGTAAGATAAAATGTCAATGCTAAGAGGATGACTACAATTAACAAGCCAACAATAATCCCAACCAGTTCCCAAACTTTAAGTCCAACAGAAGTTTCTTTGGATAATCCCTTGTTTAGATCAGAAGCCATCTTCTTGGATGTCAAAATCTCCTGCTTAAAAATTACAAAAAGATTATATAAACTAGAAGCTCAAATGTGAAACTACACACCAAGGTAACCATGTGATTCTTTCTTCATTTGTATTTTATCCATCAGATAGGCAATAAAGTAGAAATCTGTGTAATGTTTCCTGAACCCAATAATTTGGTCATAAAACAAGTTTGTAAATGAGGCAAAACAAGAAAAGAACAAAAAAACAGACAAAAGCCAATATAAGGCTATCAGCAACCAAGACTCCATTTATATCAAAAAAGCACAATGCCAACAAAGTTATTTCTAGCTAAACAAGAGTGATGAGCAAATAAATGTTGAGAAATAAATCAAAATAAGCTAAAACCCATGGTCAAACACAGAAAAGAGGTGAATGAAATAAGAAAAGTTTACACTTTTAAGGTTGTTTTAGGTACCTTACCGACAGAAGATTAAAAGAGAAATCTTTAGAGCCCAGATCTCAGAAACTCCACCACCATTTCTCTTGTTTTCACAATGAATTGTAACCCACCCAATTACAGATCTCTGACTCAAAACACTCACATTCCCAGGACCCCAAAAGAATCTCTTCTCTTCCCAGAAACACCAACTAAATAGCAAGACAGGTAAAATTTCCAATGTGGGTTTTCACTGCATTGGTAGATTTGATTTGACACCACAGCCCATCCAGTTGTTCTCCTTGAAGCCAAATGATACCAACAAATACAAATACAAATTGGGGAGAAAGTACAGGTACATATATAATAAGATGGTAAAATGTCTGTAATTCTGTGGTGTTTATGGAATATGAATATATGATGGCCAATCAAAAAAGAAAGAAAGAAAATACTAGTCGAAAGAAGGAAGAAAGAAAGGGTGTAGTTATCAGTGGTTGGTGATGAGACAATTGACTTACAAACAGTAAAAGTGAAGATTTGGAAGAGACGCAAGGCAACCCCCCTTTACTTGAACCTTTTGAAGTTGTAATTTCCTCTGGGAAAAATAAATACAAAAATTACTGTGTGCACACGGTGTGATCATATTATCATATTAGCATTAATTTTGATTTTTTTTTATAAATTAGTTTCTCAGGGCTTGACTAATCATTGAGATAAACTTTGTACACTCTGCACAATGAGTTTTCACCTCTAATTACTTTTCTCCAGTTTGTACATTCTGTTTACAATGACTTTTTTTTTTTTTTTTGGGCTTTGGTGTGAGCATATAATATATATATAAATATAAATGTGCAATCCAACTATCAACTTAGCCTTTAAATTGAGATGGAATACATGTTTTAATTTGGTATTAGAGCCATGCCAAAGAACTCGATAAACGGTCCATCACAAGTAACAACCTGCGCACATGAGGGGTGTGCACACTTTTAGTTGAGATGGAGCACATGCTTCAATTTTTGGGTTTCTCATTGACTCCCCCACCCTACAACTATTGCAATTGTTATACAATGGACCAGGGTTCATCTTGCATTGTAGATCCTAGTTCAAAAATTATGTGTCAGCGATATATTTTGTATCTACATTTAACCGTTTATGTGTTTGTAAATAAATTGAAGACACATTAAATGGCAAATATAGAAACATGAAATATGTTAACATGTTAAACTACAAAGACACATAATATGTTAACATGTTTCTGCAGTTAACATATTTTGTACCAATTAACATTTATGTGCCTTCATTTTATTTATTGACAAGCACATAAATTATTAACTATAAGTATAAAAAATGTCAACTACAAACACATAATTTGAAGATTACTTTGGACCAAAGTCCACAATGTAAGGTAGACCCTAATCTATGGTATAATTTGACCGTTGTCGCAAAGCTTTCAAGTTGACCATTGAGTTAAGTTTCGCAGACATTAACTTTAAAATTTTGATAATACTATTGATTTTTTTTTTATCACACGACAAAATTACTCGGTCTAAAGTCTAAATACAACAAAAATCGGATGGGAAGTAATGTATAATTTTTTTCAATTTAACTAACTTCTTTGACAATTCAACTAATATAAATATAAACATGAGAAAATTAAAGCTATTATTCCATAAAAGAGGCATGGTACCTACTTGGACAACTAGAAATAAAGAAAGAAAAACAGACAACTGCTTAAACATTTAAAAAATACAAAAATTTATACAAAGACAAACATTATCTGTAGTGTACACCGTATAATATTGCTGGTCAAACATCGTGGGAAGAAAGATTGGCGCAATGAAGAGATGATATAAAGAAAAAAAAAAATTTGTAAAAACTGTGAGTCACTCTTTTTTTATGAATCAAAACAAGCCATATATGTAAGGAGTAAAGAATAATGTAGTAGAATTTAAGAGTATATGTAGTATTATTTATTTTTAATTAAGAAAGAGAAAATAGTTTATTAAGGGTATCTACAATTTTAAATGATATTACTTTTGCCATTTTATCAACTCATTATCCATCTATAAACCTATTAAGTTTAGGAAAGTAACAAATAATTATCTCCTACATTTCTTTTAGAAAAATAAAGAGAGAAAACAAATAGCAAAGTATCGAATAGTTGTCCGTCACTTTTTTATGCCTAGCGGACACATGCTATATATTGTTCTCAATTGTAACACTTTTAACTCTATTTTTTTTCTTTTTACAAATATGGGAATTAAAAAAATGCATCTACATATTTGCAATTTTTGCTTTATAATTGTCAAATGATACCGGGAACTCGGGAAGAGCTAACTTGGAAGAGAAACATCTCACATTATGCTAGGATGCTCTTAATAGGTATCTAGAAAATTCAAAAAACTCTGTTATTGGATCGTACTATTTGCATTAAAAAAAAATTTAAAGAGAGACAGTGTTGGCGTTACCTTGGCCATGTTTTATGTAATGTTGTGTTGATTCAATTTTGTTTGTCATTTCATTGAGCAAAATAATAATAATAATAATAATAATAATAATAATAATAATAATAATAATAATAATAAATAACAACAACAACAACAACAACAACAACAAAACCAAAACAAAAATAATAATAAAAAACAAAAACAAAAAAAAAACAAAAACAAAACCAAAAACAATAGGAGATATTTTTGTTCCACAAAACAATAATAATAATAATAATAATAATAATAATAATAATAATAATAATAATAATAATAATAATAATAATAATAATAATAACAACAACAACAACAAAAACAAAACGAGATATTTTTCTTCCATTTGTTGTTGTTGTTGTTGTTATTATTATTATTATTCAATTAGATGGATAAACGAAATAACTCACTCTTTTTAATTTTGAAAAAGACATGTAAATAAAAGAATTATAAAAATTCTTTTTAGTATAAGCTAAGAGAAATAAAATGATGTTAAACACAACTACATCTAGCCCTGTGCAACGGACGGATCGGATCGGATCGGATGGTTTTTCCGTTCATCCGATCGGATTGCGGATTGAAATTTTGAAGTCCTATCCGACTTTTTTGAAACTAAAACCCTATCGGATATGCTATGTCGGATTTCGGATTATTCGGATCGGATGTCGGACCACATTCGGATTTGGAAAAGTTCATTGATAATTGAAAATTAAAAATTGAAAAAACATAATATGATTAATTTAATATGATAATATCTAATCTACCAAGTTTCTATTAACAAAATAAGTAATAACTAATAAGTTAACAAACTAAAACATGCAACAACTTTTTAATGGACAGTTTGCAGAGCTAAATAATTTAAGTTTTACAAACAAAATTGCAAAAAGTAAACCAACACAAAATGAATATAAGTTTAAGTGTTTAACTTCCAAAACATCAAAAATTTGAAGTTAATCACTTAAACAGTTAAACTTCAGCAAGACAGCAATCATTCCAGTAATCCAGTCTAGGTCTTTTCATCAAATCATCAATCAGACAATCACAATTTCTACACTTCTTCCTGTTAATATGAAAACTTAACACAATATTAGATTATTAGACAACCTATGTACTAAACAGCTAACTAAGTAACAATATTATGCTGTAGGGGCATTAGGCTAATAGCCTTATAGGCTCAGATTGCAATTTTCCATTTCAAGCAAGGATAGTGGCAAATTGCTCAAATGTGTTATTATAGCACATGAGCAACATAGCAACACTATACCATTTGTTCAGACAGTGGTGGAAGCATCATCATTGCCAAAAAAAGAAGTAAGAATAAATAATAATGCATTAAAACTGAACAGAGATCAATTAAGAGGATGAGAGTAATACCAGAGATCCAGAATGGATGTAATGGGAGTATGGGACATCAGTACTGAATAGTGAATACTGCTCAACTCTAAGTGGGGCAACATTTCTATAATATAATTATAGAAAGTTGCCAAACCACTTAGACTGTTAAGACTCTTAGAGTTTCATCTTGTGAAGGCCATCAGCAAACAACAGTACAACACCATAACATATAAAGATAAATAATTAGTTAAACAAATAATAATTACTGAAAACATTACAGGAATGGATGGCAGCATTGATGGTTGAGTAGTTCCAGCTCCAGTGGGTAACTCTGCAAAACAGTTAAGTATAAGTAGTTAGTTCTAGACTTACAAGTTACAAAAGTAAAAAAGAAATGATTTAAGAATTATATATTTACCTTTCTCCAATCTTTCAACCTCATCTAAATTTTTCTCAAGTGTGATTGGCTGATTATGTAACCTCAACCAATTTTGGGTACACAGTAAAGCTTCCACAATTTTAGGAGTCAAGGAACTCCTAAATGCATCAAGCACCCTCCCACTTGTACTAAATGCACTCTCAGATGCAACTGTGGAAATAGGAACTGCAAGTACATCCCTAGCCATTTTGGAGAGAATAGGAAATCTCTCACTATGATTCTTCCACCACTTTAGAACATCAAAACTCACAGATTCATCATCCTCAACCAGATTTTCACTCAAGTATATTTGTAGCTCTGTCTGCTTACTGCTTCCACCACCACTCTCCAATCTTTTTTTTTTAAGTTCACTCTTCATCCTTGAGACAGGCCTACCAACTGTACAAGTAGTAGGCTGAGACTGGACAGGTTGGTTAGAGGATGAACTGTCAGAGTATGTAGCTGCATAGTCATTGTACAATGCAACCATTGAATTTTGGACCTTGGCAAAACATTCTTTGCCTTTGGCCTCTCCATACAACTGGACAAACTGGTGAGGCATGTACTCCTCTTTATCTCTAGGGTCCAGAATATTGGCAAAGAAAATGATATGGTTCATTTTTTCTGGATCTCCCCAGTACTTATCAAACTTCTCTTTCATTTTTGTCGCCATTGCCTAATAAATGCAGAAACTCAGAAAGCATAAGCATTTAAAAACACAAACAAGTAAACAACTTACAAGATATACAGAAATACACAAATAAATTGCACAAGTTTTTTACCTTTTCAGTTCTCTCAGCTTTAGTCATATCTTCCAGCATGCAACTGAGATCAGAGATCTCAGAGAAGAATGTGTTAGAAGTGACATAAAGAGAACCAGATATTCTCACAGTCATTTCATAAAAAGTTTTCAAAAGCTTCATTAAGCTTTCAACAGTCTCCCAATCAAGGAAAGAAGGTGCAGAACCCAAGTCAGCAGAAAAAGAAGGATCATTTTGATGATATGAGTCAAAGACACTTTGATATTGAATTGCAGTGTTGAGCATAAGGTAGGTGCTGTTCCACCTTGTAGGGACATCAAGCTGCAAAGCTGATTTGGCTTCCACCCCAATGAGCTCAGCAAGTTCTCTGAACTTATTCAACCTAGCAGGTGAGTTCCTAACCCATCTCACTGCATCCCTCACCCTTTTAACTGACTCATCTGCAAACCTCAAGCCATCTTGAACAACTAAGTTTAAAATATGGGCTATACACCTCATGTGCATATACTGCACCCTAACAGAAGAACCCCCCCAAGACAACAACTTGCTTTTAAAAAATCCCATAGCTGTATCATTAGAAGAAGCATTGTCCACTGTCACAGTGAACACATTTTTAATCCCCCACTCCAACAGACAACTCTCTAAGGCTTTGGCAATATACTCCCCCCTATGAGAAGAAACAGGGACAAAGGAAATGATTTTTTTATGAAGCCTCCACTGGTCATCAATAAAATGTGCAGTAATGCACATATAATTAATCCTTTGGACAGAAGTCCAAGTATCAGTGGTTAAACTGACCCTTTGGGTGCCCACCCTAAACAACTTCTTAAGACTCAACCTCTCATCTAGGAAGATTTGGTAGATATCCCTAGAAATAGTCCACCTAGAAGGAATCTGAAACCTAGGACAAGCTACAAGAATAAACTTCTTGAACCCCTGACCCTCAACAAACCTAAAAGGGAGTTCATCTATTATGATCATCTCACATAATGCCCTTCTAATGGCTTCTTGATTAAAGACCCAAGTCCCCAAAACCCCCACATGAGCCTCTGTTGCAGAAGTTGAAACAGTATTGACTGTAAGAAGGGACTGTCTCATATCCTTTAAGACAGGATTTTTAAGGCATGCCATCATATGATTTTTCAAAGATGATGTGCCATGTTTCTTAGACTCACAGAAAAACACTTTCAGGCAGTAAATGCACTTGCCTTGAACCACTATATTTTCAGAGTTTTTGATCTTTTCAAAGTGATCCCAGACTGGAGATCTAGACTCAACCACCCTCCTCTTTTTTGCAGGAACAGCAGGAGCAACCTGAGGCTGCTGAGCAGGATTCTCAGTGCCTTGGGCTTGTCCTCCATGACCCTCTTGAGTTGAGGGTTGAGGTCCAGAGTCAGGAACATTGATGCTTTCCATCTAAAATGATGGGCATCAATTACTCAGCAAAGGCAACAAGCCAACAATCACATATTCACATTCACATAAACATACAAAGAAATCTGGATTTAGACACTTTTTGTGTCATCATGTATCAAGATTTCACATTTTCATATTTACATTCAAATATTCAATTAAGGGTAATACATCCATAAACATACTCAAATAATGAAAGAAATCCAGATTCAGGAATTGTATCCAATTCATCATTATCTGGATTTCAGTTAATGGCTTCCACCAATAAATGGAAATTTCAAGTTTGAAACTTGATAATTTCACATTCAAGCCTTTAACTTTTATTTTAACATTTAATGACTTCCACCAATAAATGCAATCTGCAACTTCTCAAGTATCAACAGATTACAATATCACAGTCCACACAAATCACAAGTACAAAATTAGAGACAAGTGAGATGCAATCTGGAACTTCTCAACAGATTACAATATCACAGTCCACACAAATCACAAGTACAAAATTAGAGACAAGTGAGATGCAATCTGGAACTTCTCAACAGATTACAATATCACAGTCCACACAAATCACAAGTACAAAATTAGAGACAAGTGAGATGCAATCTGGAACTTCTCAACAGATTACAATATCACAGTCCACACAAATCACAGGTACAAAACTAGGGTTTCTGCTTCCACCTTTATAGATCAGAGAATACAACACAACATAGCATAATCTAACAATAATATACGAGCATATGAACATACAAAGAGAAACGAATCAACAGATCACAAAAACAAAAACTAGGGTTTCTGCTTCCACCATAATAGATCAGAGAATAGAACACAACATAGCATAATCTAACAATAATATACGAGCATATATGAACATACAGAGAGAAAAGAATCAACATATCACAAAAACAAAAACTAGGGTTTCTGCTTCCACCATAATAGATCAGAGAATAGAACACAACATAGCATAATATAACACAAATATACGAGCATATGAACATACAGAGAGGAAAGAATCAACAGATCACAAAAACAAAAACTAGGGTTTCTGATTTACTTGGTTTCCCCTTAATATTCCCCGGAGAACAAGGGCCTCTAATCACCAGTCCACGTTCCACCACCAACTTGAGAAGGGCTTCCACCAGTCGACCACCGCCCACCGGACAATCGGACAATCGGACAGTCGAAGACTCCACAGTCCACAGAGAGTCAGAGTCTCATACAGTCAGACTCTCAGTCTCAGAGAGTACAGACTACAGACTAGAGAGAGGTGAGACTGTGAGAGACTCAAAGGAATGAGAGGGTGAGATTGAGAGGAGTAGAGAGCAGAGAACGAAAGAAGAGATCTGAGAGTGAGAGAGTCTCAGAGAAGAATCAGAAGAGTAGGGCTGCGCATCTGGCTTCACAAGGGCTTCAACATGCATATATACTCACCTCATACGACGTCGTCTAGCATACACATAAAACCTAACCCTAGGTTAGATCGGATTGTCGGACGGGTTGGATGGGAAAAAACCAAACCCTATCCGACCTCCTTTATCCGACGTCGTTTATGCCTTCGGTTCGGATATGGCTAGTCAGACCACGGGCGGGTCGGATGAGGTGGTTTCGGATTCGGATCGGACGGGTTGGTCGGGTTGGGTCGGGTTTGCACAGCCCTAACTACATCAACATGATGTAAATATATCAAAAGAATGAAGTTTGATGGTTGATTAGCAAAATGGGATGCTATTCAATTTGCGTTCCAATTAATCTTGTGGTCAAACAAATTTTATTATAGAACACAAAATATTATCATTTAAAAGAACAAAAAAAAAAAAAAAATGTTAACGCATTTCTTTAACTAAAATTTCGGAGTAATTATTTGATGTCAAATACTTGAAGTACACTCCATTGCAATACATATCTGGGTTTGAAATTTGAATCTTACTATTCATATAAAAAAATATTATTTGATTATGGGGTGTTTGGCAAATAGTTGTTAGCTGATAGTGGTTAATTGATTGAGTTAGTGGGTTTGACTAGTTGATAGCATTAACTGATTGTTGAAAGATGTTTAGTAAATTAATTGTTAGCTGATAGTTGATTATATGCAAAATGACTTTCTTAAAAAACTTATCGAAAAAGTTACTTTTTTTGAATTTTATTGTTTTGAAGTAATAACTATTACAAAAAAAGCTAATTAATCAAGCACTTATATTGGTTGTTTAACCAAGTCAAACAGCTAATAGTGATCAAATAACGCGAAATTAACTATTAAATTAACAATGTTACCAAACATGAACTATATCAAATATCATAAGTCATTGTTACTCATATATAAATGGCTTGGTTTCACAATGAATAAATCACATAAAATAATATTTATACAAGATTTATTGTAAAAAAATAAAAATAAAAAAATTGCTAAAAAAACTAACTATATCATAAAAGTTCTAACATATAACAACAGTGTGTTAAAATTAATTATTTAATTATTTTTTGTATATAGTTTTTTTTTAATACTACAATCTAAGGGTGTGTTTGGTTCACACATGGGAATTGAATCAAATACTTGGTAATGACAATAATGAGTTTTGGTGAAAGTATTTTGCATGTTTGATAGTAGGGTGAATTTGAAATGATTACCAATATTATTGTTTGGTTATGTATGATCTTTGGGAATAAAAGGTTTAAATTGGTCAATCCAGTCACAACTTAAAAAAAAAAAAAAAAAAAAAAAAAAAAAAAAAAAACAAAACAAAAAAAAACAAAAAAAAACAAAATCACTTAATGCTTAGATACAAAATATTTAATCAGAATATCAAGTATTACAACAGAAGGTAAACATTATTAAAATAAAAAAAATAAATAAAAAAAAATAAAAACGTAACATCACTTTTAGCATAGTATGGAGTAACATTTCTTTATTACATCATATTTTTGAAATTCAAATACTATTTTATTCGTTTCTAGACAGCTTCATTGATTAAGATTTAAGATCACAACGGTAGTAAACATAAATTTTATATTTAATTAATTAATACTTTTTATTCAGAATCGTTATTTTATTTGTTTAATATTAGCTTGGGATTTGCGATAATATATATTAAAATTAAAAAAAAAAAGTATTGTGTGATAAGATTTATTATTGATAGAGTATTTGATATATTACTTATTTTTTTAAAGAAGTATTTTATATATTACTCCGTACTAGTCAATACATGTAATGTGTTAAGATAATGTTCAATATAATTAGAAGGTTCATACTCAATGTTAAAGCAATAACTACAAAAAAAAATTAAAAAAAAATATTATTAATTCTATCACAGTGTAGTATCTTATTGATTCTATGACCTTCCTTCAAGGAGAATCACAGAGATGTCAATTGAGCACAAGGTACTTGGAATAGTAAAATTATTATAAAAATTAAATTGATATAAAGAATTGAATATATTGGAGGTATGGGTCAAGTTCCCGTGCAAATATTATGTACGCATAAATGCAGTCACTCACTATTATGTACGCATAAAGGCACCACAAAGTGTTCATAAATGCATCATTAGGTGTGATGAGGTGTGGTGTATTTTTTGGTGTGTGGTGCATTGGTGCATTTCAATGTGGTGCATTTCTGAACACTATGTGGTGCATTATTCATACCTGATGGTGAATATGCTCCGGTCACATGAAAAGCACCGTCTACATTTGAACCTCCAAATGAGTCAAATATACCAGGAGATACATACATAATATATTGTTGAAAAATTAGCCTAAATTAATATTTTAAATGGTCATTTTAGGTATTAATATGATTGAGTTCACTTCTAATTTAGGTCGAGTCAAAGCAAATTCATGTTCTCCTAGTTGATATATTATAAACTCGAAATGAATAATGAGTGAATGAGAAATTGATTCTCAAAGTGTGTCTATTCAATTCATTAGATAATATTGTTAACATTGTTAAAAAAGTGTTGTTATTTTTTAGAAATATTATATGTATCCTACTAATAACCCTACATTTTGTATACAATTAATCATTCTTTCTTTACTCTAACTCGATCTTAGTACTTAATCTTTGAGTGTTCTACACTCTATAATTTTCTTGAGTCTTGACCCAATTATACTTGTTACACTCTTGCCTTCTCCAATGTTTCTTGTAAACTAGAGAGGAAATATATCTTTGTAAGATAGATTAATTGCATTAAAGAAGAAAAACTAGCTTACATTATTCCTCAATTGGAAATGGAAGTAAGAGATTGATGTAACTTTTAATGATATTAATAATAATGTTAGAGACGAATGTGATTATATCTCCGAGTCGTTATAAGTCTCCTTTTCTATTTAGTCAAAAAAAAAAAAAAGGGCAATGAAAAATCTTGTTAATAGTAGGTTTTATTGCAAGTTTGTGCCCGTTTCTTTGACAGGTCTCTATCATCTATGTATTTTTTTTTTTTTTTTGGTTTGCAAGAAATAAATTCCCTTATTGGAAAAATATACATTAAAAAAATTAAAAAAAAAATTTAAAAACAAAAAAGAGGAGAAACTCTTCATAGATTGTTGGCAATTTTCAGAAAATTGTTCAAAAATTAAAAAAAAAAAAATCCCAAAGAATAAAACGATTCGTCCCAATATGAATGGAAATTCAAGTCGTGTGTAATACACACTTTCTTTAAAATTGATTTGTTACTTTCCGAAGATGATATAGGAGCATTGTAACACCAGTCTTCCAAAATAAATGGATTACAACACTATATATGAGTACTCATATATAATGCTTTCAACAAATTTGAACAAAGTTAAGGAACCCTTCGTAAATTTTATATCAAAGTGTTGGCAAAATAACAAAAGGAAACAACAAGGTTGGAGGAAGAGAAAATGTGTAATTTGATGATTAAAAATCTGAATCAAAACATTTTGCCTAACACAAGGGCCCTGTTTAGTAAAATGGCTGTTAGCTGATAGCTGTTTGCTGTTAGCTGATTGTGTTAATTAAAGAGTATAAATAGTTGATAACATTAGCTGATTGTAGAAAATTGTTTGGTAAATTAGCTGTTTGCTGATAGCTGTTTGGTATAATTTCTTTTCTCAAAAAGCTAATTGAAAAAGTTGCTAGGAGTAGCTTTTTTAATTTTAGCCTTTTGGAGTTGCAAAAAGCTAATTAACCAAACATTTATATTGATATTTTAACTAAATCAAACAATTAATAGTGATCAAATAAACTAAAATTGGCCTATAGGCCAATTTTATAGGCCAATTTTTTACCAAACAGGGCCAAGGTAATTTCTAGGAGAAGAGGACTTCATTAGTGCGGAGAAAGAAATTCATTAGCACTAATGATATTCAATATTAAATTTAAAATTTAATTTGTAACTTCCAAAATTAATAAATCAAAATTAAATACGGGTCGAGCACAAGAGAGTCGTTGTGCTATACAATTCAAACTCATCCAAAAAGGGAATTGTATATATACTAGTGCAAATTCACATTTTTTTTTAAATGTAGGATAAAAGCTCCTTACAAGCTTTCCCATTTCCATTTTTTCATCTCAAATGAGTACATTTTGAGAATCAATTTCTCATTCACGCAATATTCATTTCGAGCGTACAATATATGAATTTTTTCGTGTCATTTAAAAAAATCTGAATACACATCGACCCAACCCAAATTGAAGTTATCCCACAAATATTTATATAACAAAATGGTTACTCAAAATGTCAATTTACTAATATCTTTCAACAATTTGTAATAATCCACAGCTGTGTTTTTTAAAAATGAGACCGTGCTTAAAGTCGCTAGTATTAGATTATTGATCACTTCACCTTCAAGCTTCATTATTTGTCATTAACATGATGATACCTATAATAAATTGCTACTTTAATATGACTTTTGGCTTTTGTGGATACTTTTACATTTTTCAAAGAGGGATGTTACATTTCCTTTTATTATTTGATTAATAAATAATTCTTTTTAAAATTTATATAGATTGACTAATTTATGAGTAGTCAATAAATATACAAGAATTTTATTATTACAAATTTACAAATATAGGAAGTTTGGTTTCCTTTAAGCAAGATTTAAAATTGGAACATTATAAATATAACAGATATGTAACCAAAGGTTTGAATTCAATAGAAAATCGAGTTTGAATGAGATTAAGTAATAAAAAATAGGTTTTCAAAAAAAAAAGTAATAAAAAATAAAATCACCATTATAAGGAAGGAGTAACACAATAGATAAAAAATTCAATTCCCTAACTAAAATAGATAACAAATCAACAACCCTAATATAACAAATACTAATTTAAGTAACAAATAAGAAAAGGGATACAAATCCATTAAAACAAAATAATAATAATAATAATAATAATAATAATAATAATAATAATAATAATAATATCTCAAATGTTTACTACTCCGTACTTTTTAGTAGAAATACAATATTTTTTTAAAGGGTGAGCAAATAATACATTTCATTGCAAAGTATTACTCCGTATTATTTTTTCTTTGAAAAGTATTAGTAAAAATGTAATATTTATTAACTCATTGAAAAATTTTACATTTTGTTAAATTGTATTAAATATTTGAGATTAGTTTCAGATGAGATGGTCACACACAATATCTATCAAATGTATAAAAACAATTATTCAAAATTTAAAAGATATTGTCTATTAGTATAGAACTATAGATAGAAAGACATGGTAAAATTTTGTTAAATAATTACTCCGTATTACTTTATTTATGAAAATGTGACTGTTATTTTTATTTATATTAAACTATTTCAATATTGTAGAAAATTCTTAAAGAATACATGTAGAAGTTTATATAACTTTTTTTTTTTTTTTTTTTTGGATCAATGAGGAAGGGAAACACCCAAATACAAACAGACTAGTTCAACATTTGATGCCAAGAGTCCAAGACGGGACACCCCCGTAGTCCTCTTTTAGAACTCGGATCAAGTGGTTCGGAGGATCATTTTTATACAACTATTTTTAACAAGCAAAATAAAATGTTAAAAAGAAATAATAAAAGAAAGTTATTAGACTCATCTCTATTAAAAATGAAACCACTAACCGTGCAAGGGTCGAAATTTTTAATTATAATCCTATAAGAAACAAGTATGGGTTGATAGTTTAAGTTAAAAAAGGGAAATTTTCATATTCATTCAATATAATCTTATACTCCAAACTCCGCCAATACATTCTCCAATTAGTAGTTATTTAATTAATGAAAATTGAAACAAGCTAAGAAGAATAATCATATGTCCGTACAGACTTAGCTCAATGATTCAGTAGGTAATATTTGGGAGAAGAGACCAAAAGTCGAACATCGACGACTGTAGTGTGAGGATTATGTTCAATGTGGACAGGTTATTTGTGCGCACCGACATTTGACCATGTTTGCTAAGTCATTGAGTTATCGTGATTTACATCCTCCAAAATACTCTATTTGATCAGGATATAAGTGTCCTTAGGATTGGGGGTTCAACCTTTTGGAAGAATAAGAAGAACAATCTTAACCATGGAATATAAAACCGCAAATTATGCCATGGAATCGTGTTCACCGAGAATGGTGAACACAAGGCAAAACGACGTCGTTTTTAGGCCAAAAAAAAAAAAAAAAAATTCGCGGATGTGGAGTTAACGGCACACGTTTGATCAAATTATGAATTTTCTGTTATGAGATTATGAATTTTATGAAAATTCATAATCTCATAACAGAAAATTCATAATCGCATAACAGAAAATTCATAATCTCACAACTGAAAATTCATAATCTCACAACTGAAAATTCATAATCTCATAACAGAAAATTCATAATCTTATAACAGAAAATTCATAATCTCATGGTTCTAAAGTGAATGTGTAGGCATGGTTCCAAAGTGAATGTGCAGGCATGGATTCATAATTTATGAATGTCCGTGATTTCAGACGGGAATATGTAGGCATGGTTCCAAAGTGAATGTGCAGGCATGAATTCATAATTTATGAATGTCCGAAATTATGAATGTAATGAAAATTCATAATCTCATAACAGAAAATTCATAATCGCATAACAGAAAATTCATAATCTCATAACTGAAAATTCATAATCTCATAACAGAAAATTCATAATCTTATAACAGAAAATTCATAATCTCATGGTTCCAAAGTGAATGTGTAGGCATGGTTCCAAAGTGAATGTGCAGCCATGGATTCATAATTTATGAATGTTCGTGATTTCGGACGGGAATGTGTAGGCATGGTTCCAAAGTGAATGTGCAGGCATGAATTCATAATTTATGAATGTCCAAAATCTTTGTTCACCTTAAATTAAAGTGAAACCGCAAAATGTGAAAAAAAAAAAGAAAAAAAAGTCACGCAATTAATTAAAAAAAAAAAAAGATAACGGTGTACTAACACCGTTAGAACCGTGTTCACTATGAATGGTGAACACGGTTCCATGGCATAACGTCTGATATAAAACTGAACCACATCATTTTTCCTAAAAAGTTAAATCCTCAACTTCAAGGACCCCACACCCCGACCGAACAGAACTGAACCAAGTCATGATTCCAGCAACTTCTCTTTCATAAATATTTTGTTGACATATATATATATATATATATATATATATATATATATATATATATATATATATATATATACTAGTTTTTTACGTGCATTGCGCGATTGAGATAATGCTAAATGTTTTTTTTTTTTTTAAATAAGTACTTTAAAGTATATTAAGGCAAGATTATATTGAAATTGTTCATGCATAGATAATTGAAGGTTGAATTTGCGTATTTAAATAGGTAATTCTTCTCCCAAAGGTTGAGTCCCCTACCCCAAAGGCCCCCCACACTCTGACCTGACAGAGCATTGTAGGAAGTTGTAAATCACGGTGACTCAATGGTTCAGCAAACAGGACCAAATGTCGGTGCGAACAAGGAATCTGCCCACTTTGGACATAATTCCCGCACTGCCGCCGCCGAGGTTCAAACCTTGGTCTCTTCTCCCAAATACTGCCCACTAAACCATTGAGCTAAGCCCGTGCGGGTTAAATAGGTAATTCTAAGTTTACAAATGCAAGATAATATAGTCAAGATTGATTATAATTGTCAATAAAATAATTGTATAGGTATGGTTGAAACCAAATACGGGACATAAGGGAGAACAAATAAAAATTAGGGCATAAAATATTAAATATATACTAATATTGTTTGAGGAGATTTTGACATTAGAATTTGTGGTTAAGTTCTATTAAGACTTTAATATTAGAATTAGATTAATGGTGTAATTATAATTCTATATATATTATAATTAGACTAACGGTGAATTAACGGTATTTAACGAAAAAGTTAAATGGATAATCATATAATTAAGGATAAATTAGAAAAATTTAAAAAAGAAAATTAAAACCTGAACAATTTGAACCATTCATTTGATTTAATAATTTGGCGGTCATTTTTTCTACCCAATGTTAATAATTAAAAAAATTCGTTGGTCAAATCCGCTAATATAATCCGCGCGCTAACTGCTGATTGTCAAACAAGGACATTGCAAGGTAGTTCTCACTTCAATTTGTTGTGTGATTTGAATACTCTTTTTGTCACAAAATCTCTCAAGTAGTTAATATGGTTGGCTTTATTAATTATATGTATTTTTAATTTTTTCATGGTATTAAAAAAATACTTGGTAAATAAATATATAGCATTATTTTGTAATATAACTTTGATATTTAATTAGAAAAATAGTGCAAAAAAAAAAGATAATAGACAATGTAGTGAATATAATCAATTGATGAATTTGAATGTAAAAATTTTTACATTTGAGAAAAATAAAGACAATATAACTAATGAAAATATTTCTCTTAATTAATTTATTGATAATGAATAATTTTTTTTCACTGAATTAAGACATTGTAAGGACAATGTAGCGAATATAATCAATTAATAAATTTGAATATAAAGAATTTTTATATTGTAAAAAAATAAAGACAATATAACTAAGACAATTATTTCTCTTATTTAATTTATTGATAATGAATAATTTTTTTTTAAATAAAGGCATTGTGGACACATAATTCTAAATTAAAGAAATGCATATCTATAATTTTTTGTTGTAGCTACTAAATTATTATTTATATAATTTAATAAGAGTAAAATAGAGTACTAATTATGTCAATTTTAATTTGATTGGGATGAGGTTCGAACCTAAGACCTTTTTTTTTTTTTTTTTTTTATTGAAATCAATGAGTAAGTTAACGGTGAACTAACGGCAATTCTTAAAATTTTAACGGAATTAGTAACGGTGTGTGGGTATTTTAGGAAATTTTAGTGTAAAATTTAAATCTTATCAATCTTTTAATCAATCTGAGCCATTCATTTGATTAAAATCTGTGACCGCCATTTTTTCTACCCATTATAGGCCTAACTCTCTTGGGCTCTTATTAGAATATATATATATATATATATATATATATATATATATATATATATATATATATATATATATATATATATAGTAGTACTGACTCTGTTACAATGTAATATTTATTGATAGCTACTTTTAAATTTAGTGAACTTTAAATTTTGATCTTTATAAAAAATATTAGTTATAGTACAAGCAATGCGCAATAAACTAATATCCAATATACAAATTAAAATAAGTAATTAATTAATATAATTTTTAGAATAAATATGAAACTTAATAAATATAATATTAAATTGATTATTTTCAATATAATCAAAATGAGTATTTTTAACTTGTGATAGAAGTTGTAGTAAAGATAAATGTTGTTCTAGATAGTTATGATCGAAAGTAAAAATCATATCCTACTAGAGATAAATCTTAGAGCATTTTATACTCCTTGTGGTAGTCATAGACTCATAGTCGATCTTAACTTGAATTTGTGTGATATGACAAATAGTTGTGACAAAGTAAGAAATTTTTTTTTTGGGATAGTCCAACATATCTATACATTATTTGCTAATTCTTAAAAGAGGTGGCATATTTAGAAAAGTAAATTAAAAAATGGCCTCTTAAATCATTGTTGAATACTCGATAAAGAAGTCGTGTAAAAAGTGTTAAGAAGATAAGACTTCAATTCAGTAAAATCTTATAAACTTAAGAGGTTATATTAATAAGCTTAAGAGGTTAATTTCTTTCTTTGAGAAGTATAGAGAAAATTGCTTCTCCATTGCGAGAGATGTTGTCTAAGAAATTGCTACCGAATTAGAAATTAATCGAGTATTTTCTCAAAAAGCGTGCAGTTCGTTAAAAAAGAAATAACTTGATCAGAATGGAGGTGAAACTTGTTTATCATATCACCGAAAGAATCATTTAAGGTTCAATACTTTTCTAATTAATTGATTTTTTTAAGGAGTAAATGAAGCATTATTGTACTCATGCATGGACGAATTCTTTAACTATCTTATCATTTTTTCAAAGGGCTGAACCCCAACCTTAAGGGTCATCCACACCCTGACCTGACAGAGCATTTTGGGAGGATGTAAATCATGGTAACTCAACTGAACATGAACCACAGAGGCTAGACCTGTGCTCACTGCGCACAAGAAACCCTCCTCACTTTAAGAGGTTACTCCCACACTGCCCCTGGTGAGACTCGATCCCTGGTCATTTTTCCAAATATCATTGTTATATGGTATCCTATCCTATTAAGTATTAACAATAATTTCTTTACAAGAAATTAAAGAAAAATAAAAAGGAGAGTTGTTTAAGGAAGCAATTAATCCATTTTATAGATAATGGACATGAACGTACACTTGGAGTTAATACATTATATATAACCATAATAAGCAAATTAAAAGCCAAATATATTTTATATCAAATTAAACTCGCTCTCTCATCAACAAAGAGGTTGCTTAGTCTCTATTGCTACTAGGATTAGAAAATGAGATGCCACCAATATTGATTTGATTGCAATCCACTTTGAAAAACACTAGTAATAACCCATCAATCACTCAAAGATTAATAAATCTCTCCAAGAAATTAACAAATAAAAACAAAACAAGAATTAATTGTATTTTATTCCTTAAAATAAGTAAAAATGATCAAATTAATCCCTTGGTTCTAAGAATGAGCTAATGTCACTCCAACTCCCAAAAGGTTGAATCTCAATTCCAAGGACCCCACACACTCTTGTCCCGACAGAGCATTTAAGAATATGTAAATCACGGTGACTCAATGACTCAACAGATAGGGTCAAATATTGATGCGCACAAGGGATCTGTCCACTTTGAACATAATCCTCACACTATCGCCGTTAAAATTCAAACATTGATCTTTTCTCTCAAATATTGCTTACTGAATCATTGAGCTAATAAGTCTGTACGGGCGCCAATGTCACTCCTAATTATACACCAATTAAGGTGACAATTTGATGATCTCAGATAACAAGTTCCCATTTGAACATGATGAGTTATGATTTGCATGTTTTTAATTTTTTCATGTCACTTCTACCTTTATTTTTAAAAGGGAAAACAGTAAAAAATGCCCTTCTATAATATGCCAATTATCAATGTCACCCCTGAATTACGAGTGGTGTGAATGTTGCCCCTCAATTATCAAAACGGTGCACATATAGCTCATCCTGTAACCGACATGTGGTTCACTGTTAGTGTACGACACCGTTAAGTCGGAGGAAATATGTAATTTAGTTGTTTTTTCCCTCCCTCGATTCGAAGTACCAACGATAGACAACTGTGGGGAACCACAGGCCCGTTACAGGAGGGCTATATGTGCATCATTTTGATAATTGAGGAGCAACATTTACACTACTCATAATTCAGGGGTGACATTGATAATTTACATATTATAGAGGGGCATTTTTTACAATTTTTCCTTTTTAAAATGGGCACCTATAATTTCTTCTTTCCTGTATAATTTAAAGGAATAAGGCTCAAATTGACCACTGAACGTAACATGAAAATGCAATTAGGCCACTGAACACTCCAAAAACGTGCAATTAGGCCACTGAACTCTCCAAACGTATGCAATTTCACCGGATAGCAGGTTATCATCAATTTTAGCAGGTTACCTGCTTACGTGACAGCTGAGTTAGCATTTTTAAAAATTTTTAAATAATTAATTTTAATAATAAATTTTATAAAAAAATTGAAAAAAAATTAAATAAAAAATAAAATAA